>NC_143057.1:67603583-67913000 GCF_052426305.1 Pelodiscus sinensis
CTCAGCAGACACCTCAGCTTGAGAATAAAGGACTGAGGGAAGTGAGGTGTGGGAGAATAAAACTGAGCTCTGGAGAAATGTTTGGCTAGAGTTTCCCCTACAATATGTACCAGTTCCGACTTACATACAAATTCAACTTAAGAACAAACCTACAGTCCCTATCTTGTACGTATCCTGGGTACTGCCTGTACTGTGACTGGTCCCACAAATGGAAGAATTCTACACGTTTATGACATGAATAAACACAGACTGCACTTCACCTAAAATCTTTCTAACATGGGTAAAACAGCAATGGTCACCTTCCAGAGCTCCAGTAAAGTCATGGATTTAATTCATAATCATTTGCATATATCAGCACAGCAAGCTTTCATTAGTTTCTACAGAAATCTGAAAACAACTCAAGAAATTAAGTGGCAATAAATCACCAGGACTAAGAAGAGATCTCTGATCTCAGGGAATTTTTTTTTCTAAAATTGAAATATAATTATAAAATTTCAGTTAATAATGAGAGTTCTCAATAACATGGGGAGTTATTGGAATTAATAATTAAATCAAAGTCAGGCACTGTGCAAAGAAGAAATTGTTTGTTCTTATTTTTCCATCTAGCTCAGAAAGTTCAATTAAACCTTTCTCTGACAAACCAAGTGGAAATGGCTTTGACTAAGATAAACAGACCTACCTGATCTAATGACAGAGTTAGTAAATAAGGGTACATCTACACAGCAGTGTTATTTCAGAACAACTGACATTATTCCGAAATAACATAGTGCACATCTACACTACAAGCCTTTATTCTGAAATAATGTCAAAATGGAGGACTTCTTACTCGGATTCCTGTAACCCTCATTTCACGAGGAGTAAGGAAAGTCGAAGGAAGAGTGTTCTTCCTTTGACTTCCTGCTGTGTAAATAGCCCCAAAAGCTGAATTAAGCTATTTTGGTTTCAGCTACGCAACTGATGTAGCTGAGGTTGTGTAGCTTAATTCAACGTAAGCCCTACTGAGTAGACGTACCTTAAGAGACCAACCAGAATTACCCGATCTTCTATTATGTGTTTTATCTTATATGACCTGTACCCCAGATCCCAGTTCAGGCTCAAAATCAGAGCTAGAAATAATTCATTTGAAAAATTTCATCTTTTTGTTCTTGAATTTCCTGAAAGCAAACGAGAATTTTCTTGGACTGACAAAATGAATGAGTTATCTGAATTGTTATTCGTACAAGAATTTCTGCTAGCAACTTTAAAGTCTCTAACTCTTTTGCCAAATGTTCACTCCAAAGTATTTGATTTTCTAAACTTTTGCTCTTTTGATTGGACAGATGGCTTGTTTTTCCTCCTTTAATGGACTAATGTAACTCTGAAAACTGTGCTTCTGGAGTGCACATTCATATTGAAGAGTTTAAAATCCATTTTTCATGAGTACTCCTGCTATACTAAAAGATGTAGAAGAATAAGTGGAATGCCTGGAAATAAGATTCTAGCTCTGTGGAATAAAGGGACAAATGAAGTTATATTTATCCTCTGGTGTAATACAGAAACAGAAGAACAGAAAGAAGATCTGGTCAAACTGTTCATCTCAGCTAATGGACCAGACTCTCTGCTGGTATAAATCAACATAGTTCCTTTGCCTTATCCCTGCTTATGTCCGTGTGTTGACATCCTAGCCGAGCCACAACTTGAATGTGCTTGAATTGACATCTTTCATTAATTCATCCTGATTTTCTTCAAATATTCATAACTTTTGACTGAATAGTTTAGATGAACAATTTTGCCAGTAGGTTAGCTGTGAGCTGCTCATTGTGATTATTTACTGTTCACATTGAATTATTAGTTATGTGGTCATGTTTTTGTTCCCTGACTGGAACTTTTACAACAGCAGAATATTGAACAGTTAATAGGTATTAAAAACACACTTTCTGATATCCTGGTAACACTCCTGATGCTTGTGGTCTCAACAAATATTTTTAGGTGTATTCATCTTTAGACAAATGGCCAGGATCAACATGGTTTCAAGAACCACAGTAAACCAAATTCATCACTTTTATTCACAAAAGTATTCCTGATTTTTTAATCATTTGACCAACTCTGATCAAAAGGAGACATATAATTAGTCTGTGGAGTTCACTGCAACAAGATATTAGTGAGGTTAATAAGATAGAGAAAAAAATGACATTTTTGTATAATATCTGCCCCTATATTAGGCTAGCAAGAATAAAATGACAAAGGCCATCCATCCCCATGTTCCAGGAGATAAGATAATGACCAGCTGGTGTCGGGAGACCCCATCTGGCAGAAGTATCAAACAACAGAAGGTACTGTACTATGGAAATGTTAACTTGTCTGCAGCTTTGCACCTATGGGTACACTACAGAGAAGATCAAAGCTGCCACTATCGATCTTCCAGGGTTCAAATTCGCGGTCTAGTTAAGACAGCTAATTTAAAGTGAGAGGGGCACTTCAGTCGAGGCCGGTAACCCTGCTTTCATGAGGAGTAAGGGAATTCGAAGGAAGAGTGTTCTTACTTTGACTTCCTGCAGCGTAGACAGCACCAAAAGCCAAATTAAGGTAATTTGACTTCAGCTACACAATGAACAAAGCTGAAGTTGCATATCTTAATTCAAATTTGTCTCATAGTGTAGATATACCCTACCTGCTTGATCCCAGCACTTCTTTCACTACAAATTAAGGACTGATTATGTACATTTTAAAGGAATGCATGATCAGCTGACTTTGACTTTCCAGGGCAACAAAAAATTGGAATAATTTCTGTGGAATACTACATTTGTTGTCTCTTTTTTCTTATTTACCCTTTTTTAATTTAAATTTCATTCCAAACTAATGAAATCTGTTTCTGTTAGTTAAACCCTTAATGGAAAATACTCCACATCACAAAGTAGATCAAGCAAATCTGAAATCCAACTTTCCTCTTCTAGCTAGACACAGTTTAGTCCACCCAGAGACAGTAATGCTGCAGAAGGCATGTATATCTCTTAGATACTGCACATTGAAATATTAACTCTCTAAAGCAGATTGCAGTGCTGCTTAGTTATTTTGCAGTTAGGAGGTGCCACTAGAGAGAGAGAGAGCTTGTCTATCTATAGATAGATATAGATACAGGTATACAAACACACAAGGGAGGAAAAAGGGAAAGAATATACCTAGAGTAGAGATTCAATATCATAATGAAGTACTGTTTGCTGCCAGGAACAATAGACAAATGACAATGCAATTTTCTCACTTCTTAATGAGATCCCAAGGTAGTTTTTTTGAGCTCAAAATTGAAACAGTTGAATAGATGAATTTAAAGTCAAGCTGCTTCCTAGGAACCTTATGGCTGATTTCTGTAAAGAAAGTCATACACGGAATTCTGAATAGCAGTGGAATAATGCATTTTGTGCACATGTAGGAACATCAAGATTTATTATCAGGAGTTCAGCATTGATTGATATTCATTGTGATAGCGCTAAAGGAGTAAAGAGTGATTTGTCACTTATTATAAAATGCAGCTACATTTGTTTTAGATACTTGTGGAGGGTCCAGGGAACTAAAGTAATTATTTTCTGAATGAAATATTGCATACCAGATATTAATAACAGAAGGTCTTGCTCTCCCAAACTCCCCTTGACTATAATCTATGCAGACTTTTTTCAGTGGAAGTGTGAAATGTTTGGTACTCATAAAAGTGCAAAACTGACTAGAACTGAGAAACTATATTGGCAGAAACTGAACTAGATTTTCCATGAAAATCTTGTAGAAATGCTCACTTTTAAAATCTGATTTACAGTATTCCACTCTTACAATTCTGCCCTATCCTACAGTCCTTTTTCACAATGGACCAATAAACAAGCAGCTAAGGATTTCCCTGAGATGGTGTAATCCCAGCTGGTTTCACACCATCCTCTTTTTTTTTTTAGTCTCCATACTTTCTGTGGAGGCAATACTGTATGGCTTGGTCTATACTAGACCAGGAAGGTTGCTTTAAGGTACACAACTCCAGCTACACAAAATGCGTAGCTAGAGTCAGCTTACCTTGAGCCAAGCTGTGGTGCGTAAGCACAACAAGAGACGGACAGGAGCACATGCTCCCATTGGCTTCCCTTACTCCTCGCAGAATAAGCAGTGCAAGACCCCAGTGGGGACTGCCCTCAGCGTTCAATTTATGAGTCTATACTAGACCTGCTAAATCAAAGGCTAGAAAATTGACCTCTGGAGAGTTGATCTTCTCGCTAGTTTAGACATGCCCTTGAGTAAGGAAGGATGTAGCTAAAGTGCATTGCTCTCTAGTGATCCCTCACTGGCACAATGGTTCCTTAGGCTGATGTAAATTAGAACAACTAGGAATCTGCTCTTATCTGCTTTAGCAGCTAAACCAGAAGATCCTTGATGTTCTGAAAATCTATGAAATGTAAAGGTGATATATATTCACTTTTCCATCTCCCCCATTTTCTCTTCAGGGCTGAGGCTGAGTAGAGCTCAGCCAGATATAAGTGCTGGAGTCTTGAATGTATTTTGAGCTGTGATTACATCAAATGAGATGGTTTTATGACATGATGAAAAAAATCACTAATCTCTAGTCTCTTTCAAAACAAATTGAACTAAACCAAATTCAGGCCACTTTAATTCTGAAAAAGAGCATCCACACAGAGGTTTAATGTCATTTAATCCTCTTTAAATTCACAAGTTTACTTAATTTGGATTAATTTTCTTGAGTGTCCTTGTGTAGACAAGTCCTCGCATAGCCAAACTAATTTTCTTTTGTGATCTTACAAAATTTGAACTGAGATCTCCAGTAAGTGAAAGGTTATAGAACAAACCCACTGTCTTCATTCTTGCCATTTTAGCAGAGGATATGGGACTTTTTATGCATCTCTTTGAAATTTATAATTCATGGCTATCAAT
Organism: Pelodiscus sinensis; assembly: GCF_052426305.1. Lineage (NCBI taxonomy): Eukaryota > Metazoa > Chordata > Testudines > Trionychidae > Pelodiscus > Pelodiscus sinensis. The sequence continues at coordinate 67,608,483 of NC_143057.1, forward strand.
ACCTATAGGAAGGTTTTATCCTAGCGTGCACCAGCAGGAGCTGATTAGTTGCTTTGATATATATTGCTTTTGTTTGACAGTGACCTGAATGAAATGCAGTTTTGTGGCTAGGGGGTACAACTGTGCTTCCACCCACATACCCTCAGTAGTGTGACTTGTTAAGCTTTGAACATCATTTGTTTCCAGTATGTGTCCTGTTTGATTTTATAGTTGTTTGATCTATTTTGTCTCTCTTTTTGTTTTCCCTGTGGTTCTTTCTAGTCCTTTTTTTGTTTTGGTCACTCTCAATTCCTCTGTTTTCCCTTTTCTTACATAACTATTAGATTTTCAGGGTATTTCAGGGATGGATTATTTTAAATGTATACTGTTCTATCCTAAGCATATGAAGAAGTCCTTCCTGTAACCCTCTCCACGTGCTCAGCGTTCAGGTTTTGGCCTGAATCTCCCCTGAAACAGGCTCCCCTTAGTTTATTTAGATCTGCCAGTCAAAACATTCCCAAAATGCAGAGACCATGTTCTAACATTCCTTTTCTTTGTTCCTTCCTCCCATTCTCCAGACTATGTGGGAGAATCAGCATGCTTTAGCTTAGCCACTGTCTTTAACATTCTCATGCTCTAGGATGGTAGAGTCATTCAATATGAGTGCCTTTTTGACAGTCCTATAGCAGTGTCCAGACAGTTTGTGAGATACACGAGCAGTCTTTGCTAGCAGATAGCACATTGAGGTTTAGAGTTACATAGAGAGCTCACACAATCGGGCAAAATTCATAAAATTGACACAGATAAATTCCACAAATTGGAAGGGTGAAATCTGTACCCGTTTTAAGTATCCCTGGCACATAAAGGCACCTGGGGCTTAGATGACAGATTAGTGGGCATACTTCAATAGGCCAGCAGTGGAGAAGAGGTAAAAGAATAGGAAGTGAGTATGACTAGAACACAAAGGGGAGGAGGAATGTTTTCCAGTGATCCTGGCAAGCAGAGTAACTGCTTTGGGAGTGATTATCTACTAAAGCAAATTAAAGTGGACCCCAGGCTTCTCTATGTTGCTCTGGGGAGTGGGTTAGCCTCCGGCAGTCTCCAGAATTGGCAGACTGAAAGGTGGCAGAAAGCACGTAGGAATTGGTCCTACAAAGCCATGGCCTCAAGTAGCTATCTAAATTAGACCAGTAATACAATGGCAAAAGATCACCATGGGTAGAAGGTTACTTGAGTGTGGGAGGAAAGAAAAAACAGTGAAAATGAGACAGGAATGCTGCTCTTGGGAGAGTGAAAGTATGTTTCCTGCAGAGCATAGATCACATAAATTGCCTGGGTTCACAAATATCTAAGCTGTTACCCTCCTCTGTTCTTTTAATAAATAATTTCTACTTCTTTCATGGATTATTATTGGTGAACTTCAGAAGCAATGTGTCCCCGGGAGTGGTTTGAAGAAAGAAAGGTTCACTGAAAGATAGACGTGGAAGACTATTCCATACAAAAAGGGCAAAAATGGGTTTATATATAGGCATCAAAGATTCCTCAAAAGACCAAACTTTGAAAGTCCTGTTTGCAATCGATTTATCTGGGGACGAGCTACAAGCATCTTAAAAGATTCTGTTTACTGTTCATTGTATTATTCAAGCATAAAGCTGTGCCTATGTGAACATTGTGTTATGTGGTATGTGCTACTTCATGGATATAGAGGATATTGGGACATCAGCTCTTCTTGTGTCCTATTTTAACAGGAATATAATCATTGCTTGTGAAGCTGATAACCCATTTCCACTCTGAAAAGCAGTGATCTTTCTTAGAGCACATTATATGATCAATTAATGTTATCCTGTATAACAAGTAACAAAAAATATTAAGGGTACTGAAGGATATTGGAAGTCTGATAAAGTACCATCACCAGTGTTTAAAAAAAACAACACCTGGTACCCTAGTGTATTAATTATCCAATACAAAATTTTTGATTTAAAACACCCATGTCTCCTGCTCATGTTAAAAATGCCTTTAAAGTGTTTACTAATGGCAGTGCAATAGCCATTATTTTGCAGATAATAGGCTGTGATGACATGAAAATTTCCCACCTACTCTCATGTGTGAAAATTTCCAAACATATGCCAGAACAAATTGGCATATTTATATTGATGATGCCATGCAATGCCGTACATAGTGCAATATATCCAAAACAAAAACCTGCATTTAGCTGATAGGCGCTTATGTACAAGAAGTATTTCAGACTGAAAACTGATTAAGTTTACCAACTGATACATTACAAAACAGTCTGAATAGCAAAGGAGGATCATAAAGGGCTTTTCAAATGATTGATTTTAAAGTGACAAACATGAGCAATAAAATAGTCATCTTGATTTACAAGGGCATAAGCACAAAATACTAATTACCAGTTCACCATGATACATAAAGAAGAGCCAGCACCATGGTATTTGGTATCTACCATATCTATTAGCACCTAATGGGCCAAGTTTTCAAAGCCAGGGCCTGAGCTGCATAAAATCCCCTCTCAAATAATTCTCCTCCCTTGGAGAAATAGAGACCCACATGGGATAGATGTTAGTTATATCACTTAATGCAATCCTGGAAGTTGCTCAGATACTGGCATAATGAGGGTGGTAAAAGAATATGAATCAAACAGAATATAATATACAAATAAAATGCATCTGCAATTACATACCAACATATGAAGATAAAAGAGGCACAATTAATTACCATTACCTCAGTTAGGTGGGACTAAGTGCACAGATCAAGATTTAGACGTGTAAACAGCTATTTGTACATGTAATAATCCAGACAGCACTTACAATTCATATGCATATTGTGCATGTTGCTGCTTCTGAAAATGCATATTCTCTATTCTGACCCATGGTCTCTCATTATGAGAATTTGGCTTAGTATGTAATAAAGGACACCTTTAATAATCAATCCCTGGATCAAAGTAACTTGATAAGGTCCTCCTTAATGCCAATTTCTTTTAATGTTTTAAAGTGCTACCACTGGCTGCCCCTTCCTGAGCCTGCCATCCAATTTACTTCCCTAAAGAATGAACACTGCAGAATGAAAATTAATGTTACTTCTAGCAGCAATAACTCTTTAAGGGTATGTCTACACTAGCCCCCTAGTTTGGTCATTTCTCCCTGGGGACGCAGGGGATGATGCCCAGCGCCTCCTGCGAGGTGCAGATGACCATGTCCTGCTAGCACTGAGGCCATGGTCGGGATGTCTGGCTCTCCCCGAGAGTGGGAGCTGTCTCAAGACTGCACCCATGCCCCTGTGCCATGTATAGTGTGGCCAAGGCGGGGAGGAGATGTCCCCTGCCTCTGTGTAGAGGGGGCATGTGAAGGGAAGGCATCTTGCTGGGTCCCGCCCCGGGGTTGGGAGCATGTCAGGTCTCTTCACACATGCATGTGCCTATTGGGCCATGACCCCTAGGTGTCACGCAGCTGGAGCCACCTGCCCAAGGGTGGCATGGCACGTACTCGCATGTGCACAAGTGGCTGCATGATCCATGGGAGGCATGTCCCCCGCGTGTGGCCCCTGGTCTCCCTCCCCGCCTCCCCCCCGGGTAGGGGACAGTGCTGGCACTTACCTGGTATGGCCTCCCTGGACGACCCTGCCGACTCCGGTGCCTGGACAGCTGGTGGTGGCCCCTCTGCTCTGCCCGGGTCTGGGTCCTCAGCTCCCAGCTCGCTGCCAACCGGGCCGGCTGGACCACCCTGCCCCCCAGGATTAGGTCGAAGGCGGGGAAGTAAGGGCAGGTGTCACCCCTGCTGCGGTGCCGCCCCTGGTGGCCCTGGTGTATGCCTGCTGCAATTCTTTAATTTTGAGGCGTGCCTGCTCCTGGGTGCACCTGTGGCCTTTTCTGGCCATGGTGGCCGCTATGCAGCCATAGACGGCTGCGTTCCTCCACCTAGTGCGGAGATCATGGATGTTGGGGGCCTCCCCCAAACCTCAATGAGGTCCATGATCTCTGCACTAGTCCATGAAGGCATGCACCATCTATGGCCCCTGGCTGGCCCCTGGGTGCTGGGGGACTGGGCGGGGGATGGCTGGCTGCCACTGGATGGCATTGTGCAGCCACTGGGTGAGGGGCTGCGGTTGCTGGCAGGCCTGGCTCTTGCACGTGCCCAGTGGCCAGACTCTACCCCTTTAAAGGCCCCGGGACTGAGGGAGAGGAGAAGAGTTTTCCTTGTTGTGCCCAGAGTGGCCACCAGGGGAAACTGGGAAGGGCTGGAGGCCCCCTAATTCAAAATAAGTGTCTACACAGCACTTATTTCAAATTAGCTATTTCGAATTTGGTGTTATAACTCGTAGAATGAGATTTACCAAATTCGAAATAAGTGCTCCACTATTTCGAATTTATTTCAAAATAGTGGTTTGGCTGTGTAGACGCTATTGAAGTTAATTTGAAATAACTGCTGTTATTTCGAATTAACTTTGTAGTGTAGACATACCCAGTCTTTTTTTCAGGTCATACCTCTTTGGGCTACCATAAAAGAAAGGCACTGTGTGTGGAAAGGACAACATTGGTTTATACAAATAAGGCCACATTACAATAGAAAGTGCAAGATATAGATATAGATATAGCTATAGATATAGATATAGATATAGATATAGATATAGATATAGATATATATAAAGTAGGGTGTACAGGTATTGTGGGGGTATCACTATCAGAAAAATAATGGTCTTAGGGAGCATAACTGGGAATAAGGGGACAAAATTCAGCTTAGAAAAAATTATGCTGAAGATTATTAAAAACCCCTATCGCTGAGTTTTGTTAAATCATTATGTAGTTTTCCCAGGCACCAGCACCAGCCCTTGAGCCATACAAAGCTGAACAGGTTGAGGCAGCTGTGAGTATTCTGAGGTGCCTAATCCCGCACTGGCAGGATACAGGACCTATGATCTAATAGACTTTTCCATCTATAATTTCTATTAATCTGTGGAAAACAGCCAAAATAGAACAGATTAGCCAAGTGTATAGCCAAGTTAAATAAGACTCACTTTCAGCTAAAATTGACCTTCATCCTAAGGTTTTCAACACACAAATAGGAGATATTTGCAAGTTATTTGTATAACTTGCTAGATCATGTATAAATTGGCTGTTTACCTGACTAATCCTTTACTAATTCCTTGCTGTATTTGCTGTTATCCAGCTATTTTATTACTTAGAATTGTTATTTTATGAGACTATCATATTAGTTGGAGTTATTTGGTTAGTAAAGTGTTACATTTCCATCTGCCTTTTTTAAGGGAACTGCAAGGATTTCACCCCACAGAGCAGGAAATCCACTCCAGGACAAATGAGATTGTAAAGTTCCAGGACAGTATTTGGTTTTATCACATTCTAGCAAAGACAGCATGCCATACTAGACAAAATAAGCCTATAAAATAGCTCTTTGCTTTGTCCTCTAGAAGGGAAATAGTATTGCCTATGAGCACATTTACTGAACAGACCTCTTGAGTCTCATTTTCAGACTAATGCGTTCTCAAATCCATTCATTTATAACAAAGAGGTAAGAATAAACAATTAGGCAACACATTTAACAATACTCTTACACACCTGCCAACAATTAAATACTTTAATTAAAAATCACAGGAGAGTGTATGGAAGTGTAACCTTTTCAGCAATCACTCCATGGTCTAGGAAGAGAGAAAACTTGTCTCTTGAATTGTTGTGCAGCAGCACTTACAGCATTTATTTATAGATAATAGAACTGATAAACTGGGAATTAAAGAGATAATGTAAACCTGTTTAGGCTCCAAAATGTGCAGTCCTTAAAGAAAAATCAATTAGTTATATTGTTATTGTTTATAGAACACCCAAAGCATGACGGGTATTTTGAAGACAAATAAAAGATGTGGGATCTGCACTGCAGAACTTATGATACAAGTTTAAACATAACTGACAGCATGTTGAGTGACAACACTAACTGAAGGATGACTGAGACATTACGTCTGCAACTTTATGATTCCAAGTTTTCAGGGTGATGGAGTTTTACAGGAGCCGGAGGTTGTAAGGAATGGGAGAGAACAGAGAGGTGGATATGGGTGTGATGCTGTATGACTGAAAATGACCATTTATAGCACTGTTGCTACCACTTGTTAAACAATTACAACAACTCTTTTATAATGTGTATTATATAATGTGTCAATGGAAAAGTTACATTCTATGAATGTCCTGATTAAATCCATATATCAATTTTGTCTATAAAGTTATGAATATTGTCTATGTATTTGCTTATCAAGTTTGTCCTTGGGGTGACATCCATAAGGTAATTTATGGTAATTAAGGTAACACCATCCAGTCCACCTTTACATCCTGTACCACCTCCAACCTGGCCCCAGCCATGTCTCTAGTCTGGAGTGCCTAAAGAGGATTGTGTTAGGTTACTTGTTAACCAGCGTGGTACTAGAGAAGCTCTTTTGATGCTGGTTTGGTGAATCTAATTATAAAATAAACCTCCAGTTTGGGGGGATTGTGTGCCCTTTTTCTTGCAGTCTGCCATGAGGTAGATTATTTTAAAAGGAAGTTTTTCTTCACTCAGCACACAGTCAACATGTGAAACTCCATGCCAGAGGATGTTGTGAAGACTAGGATTTTTAACAGGATTTTATTAAAAAGAGCTAGATAGATTCATGGAGGTTAGGTCCATCAATGGCTATTACCCAGGATGGGTAGGAATGGTGTCCCTAGCCTCTGTCTGGAAATGGATGACAGGAGAGGGATAGTGTGATGATTACCTGTTGTGTTCCCTCCCTCTGAAGCATATGGTATTGGCCACTGTCAGCAGAAAGGATACTGGGTACAGTATAAAGAATACAGGATACTGGGCTAGATGGACCTTTGATCTGACCCAATATGGCTGTTCTTATGGTTTTATGTTCTTATGTTGGATTCCCCGTGCCGTCCACTCCCAGCACACGGTCACAATGGGAATGTAACAGATGAGAGAAGATGTCAAGTGTAAACTGCAATTGAACCTCATGAAAGCTAGGGGAGATTCCCTCAAAATTAAATATTTTTAAACTTGGAAAGTTCAAATTCTGTCTTCCATACTATCAAATAACACATTTTGAAATATTACTTAACCCATGCTAACAAAGCATGTGGTTTTCTGCCCATTTAATCACTTGATCATTTAGAGAGGTTAGAGTCTCCTACTGCTGCCAAGTTAAAGAATTTGATCCTTTATGTCAACTGGTAAAGGTGCCTGCTTTTAGAATCAGAGACCCCTGCTTCATGCTCTACAGACAGCCCGTCCAGGCAACATTATGAGTAGATTTCTTTAACCATTACTTTACTTTACACAGAAATCTTCAATTTGCCTTTTTTTAAGCTCTCTACCAAAAAACTTCTTATACAAAATCTTATAGGTCATCACTATAATTTTTTATTAGTGGATAATTATTATTAGTTCTTTTAAAATACTTCCATTTACTACATACTGAGCTTCATGTGCATATATCAGAGCTACTCATCAAAATTAATATTCACAGTAGCTTCATGAATTACCAAAACTAAAAAATGTAATACTCAATTATGAATTAACATTTTAGATTGAAAGTTGACATTTCAGGCCAAAATTTCAAAACCCAGAGGGACAATTTTGTTCTTAAAGTATATGAGCATCCACTTCCAGGTGCAAACTGTTAAACCAAAATGAGTAATTGTGCATGTAAAATGACACTTCACATTCTCATTTCAATTACTGTACCAGTGTGATGCATTTTGAGTGTCATGAGTCACTATGCTTATGTATATGCCAGAAAGATCATTTTGCAGTTCTGTTTGTTTTGTTGCATACACCTTTGGCCCTTGTATTTTTGTTTCTCCGTGTTTTCCCTAAATTGGACTCTGAGTTGCATTACATTCCATCACTGATTATTTTCCTTTTCAATGGATTTAATCCTATTTCTCATTCTAGTACACATTTTATTGTACCTTAACTTCAGGTCTCCTTCCCAATGGAGGACAGGTGTCAAAAAAATCTGATATTGATGTGCACAACATGAGCAAATTATTTGATTCATCTGTTACTTGTATAGCATGCCTGGATTGTTTCATTTTTATTTGTCAGGGAAAGTATTTGCTTCCAAGGGGAAGAAAGAAATGGGCTTCTACAGCTGTTGAAAGTAGTTTGTTTACCTAAAGCTGGGAAATTGTTGTGGCGATGCTAACAGCATGTATTTTTTAGAATGGCACTAATTGCACCAATAGCTGTGACAAAAGTACTAGCAAGAGCGCACCCTTGACTACCTATAGCAGTGCCAATGATAGCTTGGCAGAAGTGAAGACTTACTAGGTTATTAGGAGCTTTTCCCCTACTTGTTTCACACTATTCCATTTACAACTTGTTCAATATCAATGTAACAGAGAGAAACAGTAATACAGTGAGAGAGAAATCTTGGAAATGAAAAGTTGTTCTTTATGCTGACAGATGCAAAACTTTACATATGATTGTGTAGAATGTGCCTGCACACCAGTTTAACTTGCCAGTCCTCAAGCCTCTTTTAAAGTTATTATATTTCAATAGCTATTGAAAATGACCTTATGGGAAGTGCAGAGCCAGTCTTCAAGTGGGGCAGATATTGATATGTCCCAATATAATATTTCATGAAAAATACTCATACTGGCATTTCTTATATAAGTTCTAAATGTAATGACCTTCAGAAAACAGAATGTCATGATTAGAGAACCCAAAAAACTGATTTGCTGTCACTATAATGTCATTCCAGACATGGTTCTTATACCTCTGGGCATAAAATCATCTGCAGCTGAATGGTGGCTGGGTAGAATAACCACTGAGCCCAGGTCAATTATTTTACACATTTCTCTTAATTATAGACAACATTTACTATGTTTACCTAGTAAGCAAATTTACTATTTTATCTCCCAATTTCCTTTCTGCATTATTGATGGATTTTCATTGCATCTAAGATATAGATTCCAAAGGACTCAGCCATTTTGATAATGTAAATTGTTTTTTACATTGTCCTTTGTCTATATGATATCTAAGGGTACGTCTACACTACAGCGCTAATTCGAACTAACTTAGTTCGAATTAGTTCATTCGAACTAAGCTAATTTGAACTAACGCGTCTAGAACTAAAAACTAGTTCGAATTAGTGTTTTGCTAATTCGAACTAGCAAGTCCACATTGAGTGGACCCTGAACAGGGCTTAAGGATGGCCGGAAGCAATGCCGGCAGGGCATCAGAGGAGGACTTAAAGCGTGGAGATGTTGTCTCAGGCTAGCCGAGGGCTGCGCTTAAAGGGTCCCGACCCCCACCCCAGACAGACAGTTCTAAGGGGTGCCCCGCTTGCAAAGCAGTCCTAGCGTGGATTGCCCGGAGTACCCACACTGGGCACATCACAGCACTCGGCCATCAGCCCGGCTGCACTTGCCGCAGGCTGCCATCTGGGAAGAGGGGGCAATCGGGGGGCTGCAGGAGAGCTTTCACCCCCAGAAGCCCGCAGAGCCAGCCCAGTCCTCCCCATCGGGGGCTCGTGCCCCATTCCTCCCTCACCTCCTTCCACTTACCCTTCCCTAGCCCCCCTTCTTATTGATGTACAAAATAAAGATAACGTTTCTTCCAACATTGACTCTGTCTTTATTGAACAAAACTGGGGGAGACTGGGAAAAGGAGGTGGGAGAGGGGAAGAGAAAGGCTGGGAGAGGGGAGGGCAACTAACATGATCAGGAGTTGGGAACAGGTCCCAGAGGAAGAGAGGCTACAGAGACTGGGACTGTTCAGCTTAGAAAAGAGGAGACGGAGGGGGACAGGATAGAGGTCTCTAAAAGCAGGGGTTGGGTGGAGAGGGTGCATTCAGAAAAGTTCTTCATGAGTTCCCATAAAGAAGGACTAGAGGACACCAAGGGAAAGGAATAAGTAGTAGGATTCAAACTAGTAAGAGAAAGTTGTTCTTCTTGACAAAGCAAATAGTTAACCTGTGGAACTCCTTGCTGCAGGAGGCTCTGAAGGCTACAACTAGAACAGAGTTTAAAGGGAAGTGAGATCAAGTCATGGAGGTTGGGTCCATGGAGTAGTCTTAGCCAGGGGGTAGGAGTGGTGTCCCTGCCCAAAGTTTGTGGAAGGCTGGAGAGGGATGGCACGAGACAAATGGCTTGGTCACTGTCTTTGGTGCATCCCCTCCAGGGTCCCTAGGGTTGGCCGCTGTCGGCAGACAGGCTACTGGGCTAGATGGACCTTTGGTCTGACCCAGGACGGCCATTGTAAGCTCAGGGCTCAGGGTCGGGGGTCTCATGCACACCTGCTCCTGGGTGGCCAGGCTGGGAGCTCTCCTGCCCTAGACGGCCACTTTCCTGTGCCTAGTGCGGAGATCGTGGACGAGGTCCACAATGTCCGCACTAGCCCAGGAAGGTGCCCGCCTCTTGCGGTCCAGGGTAAGCTCCCGGGAGCCGCCAGCCTGGTCCCGGGAAGAGGGGGTGGGCTGGGGGACATTGGGTGGGTGGCTCTGTGCCGTGCCAGGTGCAGGGTCTGCTGGCTGGGTGCTGGCAGGCTTGCACCTGGCACGGGCACCGTAGCCAGACCGTGCCCCTTTAAGGAGTCCGGGGCCGGGAGGGGGGCATAGAGTTTCCCTGGTGTTGGCCAGAGTGGCCACCAGGGAAACCTGGGGAGGGCTAGCCTCCCACTAGTTCGAATTAAGGGGCTACACACCCCTTAATTCGAACTAGTAAGTTCGAACTAGGCTTAATCCTCGTAAAATGAGGTTTTCGTAGTTCGAACTAAGCGCTCTGCTAGTTCGATTCAAATTCGAACTAGCGGAGCGCTAGTGTAGCGCCTATGAATGTTAGTTCGAACATTCCCTAAGGGTATGTCTACACTACAATGTTAGTTCGAACTAACGGACGTTAGTTCAAACTAACATTCATAGCCGCTACACTAGCGCTCCGCTAGTTCGAATTTGAACTCCCAGAGCCCCTGCACCTAGAACCTCCTCCAGCACCTCAACTGCCTCCCCCAAACTCAGTTCAGAGCCCTCCAAATCTCGCACTCCAATTCCTTAATCCAAGACCAGAACCTGCACCCAACCCTCTGCCCCAGCCTGGTGAAAGCCTGGAGAGGGAGGATGGAGTGATCAGGGGTGGCCTCAAAGAAGGGGCGGGAAGGAGACAAGGCAAGGGTATTTGGGTTTGAGGTAGATCTTGGATTACACTTAAATTCAAAAAGTGATCTCATGCTGTAAAAGGTTGGAGACCACTGCCCTAAGTTGTTATGTAATGTACCACAACTTACCTCTGAATACTAGCACAGTACAATTAATAAAAGGTAATAATCAAGCAAACTTTGAAACACAGAATGTCAACAATTTCTGGTTAAAAGAGAGTTCGTTTAGGGTATGTTTACACTACCCCCCTAGTTCGAATTAGGGGGGGTAATGTAGTCATACGGAGTTGCAAATGAAGCCCGGGATTTGAATTTCCCGGGCTTCATTTGCATGAAGCCGGCTGGCACCATTTTTAAATGCCGGCTAGTTCGGACTCTGTGCCGCATGGCTACACGCGGCACGGACTAGCTAGTTCGGATTAGGCTTCCTATCTGAACTAGCTAGTCCGTGCCACGTGTAGCCGCGCGGCACGGAGTCCGAACTAGCCGGCATTTAAAAATGGCGCCGGCCAGCTTCATGCAAATGAAGCCCGGGAAATTCAAATCCCGGGCTTCATTTGCAACTCCGTATGACTACATTACCCCCCCCCCAGTTCGAACTAGGGGGGTAGTGTAGACATACCCTTATATACTTAGTACTTGCTGATGTATAATGTAATGATAGTTTTAAAAAAGCAGAAAATCAGGGTTCTTTCTACACAACAGCTGTGTAGGAATAAGAGAGGGAATTTCAAGTAGGAATAAGAGATCCTCCGGAAAAGGCTTTATTTTCCGAAGAATCACGTCTAGACTGGCGCTTTCCTCCGGCTTATCTCCAAGCCAGAAAAAAGCGGCAGGCATGTTAATGCAAATCCCACGGGGGATATTTAAATCCCCCGTGGATTTGCCTATTCCAAAGTGCTACATTAGCATCCCTTTTCCGGAAGGGATGCCAGTGTAGACACAGCCAACATGTCTTGGATCCTTTCATAACTGGTGCTCTATCTGTTGTTATAGAAACCGGAGTCATTATCTGTCTGTACATCAAATCCATCTAGATATTTTAGCTACAATAATTGAAGGCTTGACGAAAAAAAGGTCAAGTCACAAAAGTCTGAATATAGATGAAGTTTTGTTTCTCTGTACCCTTTTTCCTTTGTATGTAGATATTTCTTTCTCCTACTGTCATATGATGATTTAGTTAAAGTTTGTCAGAGGTGGTAGTTATTTTTAGGCAAGTGTAGTAGACAGATGTATCTGACATTTCATCTGAAAGTCTGTAAGATTTAACGACATTCTAATCTCCTGTGGACAGATCTCACTCTTCCTGACAGTGAAATCTATTAAACTGTGGAATAATCTCAAAGAAAAGTGGTAGAACCTTCATTGCTAGGGACACTTGAAACTAGACTGAACAAAACACTAAAAAAATATGTTGTGGGAAACAATCTACACTGGCAGAGTGATAGACTAGATGACTTAATAGTTATCTATCTTTAACATTTGTGCTTTTGAAACATATAGGATTTGCCACATCAGTCCATAACTTATGTTTTCTTAGAGGCTGTGAAAAATGACAATTATGCAGAGTTGTATATAGGGTGGAAATCTTTCCTGACTGCTGTATTTATTAATGAGTCATTATTGTTAACTGTTAATATTTTTGTACTGCAGTAACATTTAAAGACTCAGTCAAGGATGAAGGCTCCATTGTATTAAATGCTGTATAGTATTAAACTAGCGTTATTTCAAAATAACAGCGCGAGCATCTACACAGCTATTCCATTATTTTGAAATAATTTCAAAATAACAGACGGCTTATTCTGAAATCTGTAAACCTCATTCTATGAGGAATAATGCCTATTCCAAAATATCTATTTCAAAATAAAGTGTGTGTAGAGGCTCCACTGCTGCTATTTCGAAATAACCCCTTATTAAGGCCATTCTAAATTATTCCTCCCCAGTGCCTCCTGGGGCTTTAAATCGAGATAGCATGTCCACATTAGGGAAGCCTGCCTCCAACTAATTTTGAGGCTTCCCTGCAGTGTAAATATGCTATTTCAAAATAAGCTATTTTGGAATAACTATTCCAGAATATCTTAGTTCGATATAAGCATGCAGCATAGACGTACCCCCTGAGAGCTCTCAATCTAGGATTATGACTGGGGGGGGGGTTGGAAGAAAATATGCAAATTGCCCTTGCATTTGCATATCTTCTTCTGATTCCTTTCCCAGAACAATCTTTTCTGATATTTCCAAATGTTGGGAAAAAACCTCTTTTGGAAGCCCCTATAAACTTCGTTTTATGAGGAATAAGGAGGCTTCCTAAAGAGGGTTTTTTCCGACATTTGGCCCCATCTAGATGGGACAAATATTGGAAAAGCCTCTTCCAGAAAAAGAATTGAAAGAAGATATGCAAATACGAGTGTAATTTGCATATCTTCTTCCAAAAAACCCCCCACAGTGTAGCCCTACCCATAGAGAGTAAAGGGGGCACATTGACATATCCTGAAGCATGAGAATCAATCGATCATGCTTAATACCTCAGCTTGACTGACTGTCTGTTAATAATCATGCCATCTCTACAGTTCTTCAGAAATGCATCTATCTGTGGACTGTACATTCTGGGCTAATTTGAGTCAGCTGTATTCACATTAGAAAGTGTCTTCTCTCATGTCAACGATACTGTGCATGTAAGTAGATACTGTCCAACATGAGTAAGTGTGGCACAATCTAAGATCAAGTGAAGCTTTTTTCCTTGTATTTGATTTAAATGTGCTGCCCTTTAATTTCACTAAGTTTCCCAAGGGTCTTCTATTATGTGACTAATTAAAAAGGAGAAACTTATCGATTTTCATTGTGCTCTCATAATTCTGAATTAATCAATCATATCTGCTCTATTTAGCTTGGAAGGAAATATTAATCCCAGTGCTCCCATTTCTCGCTATATGTTTGGCCTGTTGTACCTCTAACCATTTCTTTGGTGCTTTTTTTATGGAATATTTCCATTTCCACAGTATCTTTTAAGGTAATGTGACCAAAATTTAGATAAAGAAGAGCTTATCATTGTGCATTAAGCAATTACTCTCTGTACTATTCTCAGGAGAGAGTGGATAATGTCTCCATGTAACCTATTTCTTATTGCATACTCTCACTGCACATTTGGAATACATTTTCATTAACCTATCCACCATGACTCCTATGTCTTCTTCAAAGTTCTCTGCAAGCTCAAAGCCCAACAACAAATAAGAGAAGTCTGGATTTTAGCAGATGTGTTATTTATCTTTATTCAAGTGACATCAGTTATATTTTAGAATCTGCCATAGGTTTCACTGGTGGTAACAGCTGAATGTCATAAGGAACCTGTACTAACTCATTGCGCAAATCCTCTTTCAAACTATGCATAAAGAATACTGGTCCAAATAACTAACGGTGGAGCACTCTGCCATCCACATCATTGCCATAAGTGGAGTAGCCAATCAAGGACTCCTTCTTTCCTGTTACTTACTCAGCTGTTGATCCACTTAGCTAAGCTTTGATCTTTAGCACATGGTTATTTATTTTCTTTTATAGCCTCTTTTGAGAGATTGTATCAAAAGCTTTTTTGAAAATCCAAGTAAATTATATCCATTGGGTCACCTTTATCTACTATTTTTGTTAACTTTTTCAAAGAACTCTAACAAAGTATAGAGGCACTTTTCCCTGCTGTTGGTTTGATATGCTTTATTCATGTTGTTCCACTTTCCGCTGTTTTCACTTATAAATGATTTTCCTTGTTAATCCTAATAGACCTGAGAGAAGAATTTGCAAAAAATAGTTTACTCAGTATTCTTAGCCTCTCATTCTTCTCACAAAATATACATGAACAACTTTCAATTTCTTTCAAAGTATTGATTTTAACTTACCCATCATGTGTTCATGTACGTTTTTATGTTATAAAAATGAAAAGATGTTGAGTGACAAGTTATTTCAAACTATCTCATTGACAAATGCTCCTTTTATGTCCACAACTTTATGGATTTGTTGCCAACAGTTTGCTGAAGTGTTCAATCCTCAATATTCAAAATATGGGCATTGCTAGTTCATCATGATACACATAAATCACGTGATATTGCTTCTGTTCCCTGATTGGACTGACAGATAATATGTAATCATTTGCCAGTTGTAAGCCAGTTGCGTTTGTATATTTATGTCAGGAAGAAGTAACAGGTAAGGAAGATTCAACAAAAAAAGTGGCATTAGGATATTTTAGAAAATATTATGGGACAAATTGTCTCTATGCTTCCATCCCTTTTACATAACTCAGGTGGTGCAAAGGAGCTATAAGCTGGAGAAAGTTGCTCAGCAGAGAATTCTCTCATCAAAGGGGAACATCCTATTAGAACAAGCATACTGCAGCTGAATCCTGTGCTAGAATTCTTCTCAGATAGCACACGGACCAACTTATGTAAGGGGAAAGCAGAGAGAGAGTCCATGGCAAAACAGAGTTATGTCTAACACTAGTGTTGTAGCCTATGAAGGATCCTCCACTGGCACAGCTTTGAACAGTCTGCTGCTTTAAGTATCATCAGGACTAAGGCTGGTCCTGAGAACTAGAGAGGCTTAACTGATTACCTGGTACACTCCACTTTCTCCTCAATTGAGCAGAGTTCTGGTTCAAGAAAGAGTACAGCCCTACATTTTTCATTTTTGGATCATAAAGTCATCACTGAGGTTCCATTCCTCAACAGCTGTTTCCCACATAAAATACACTAACCACGCAGAATGCTCATCCACACACAGTGTAGAGAAGTAGTCATAGCAGTAGAGAATTAAGACATTTGTATGCAAGCTTAAAATCTGCTTTCTGGGAGCATTCATGAAAGTAAAGTTGAATTTTTATTTTGTTTTTTTACTGAAGGTGAATGCAAAGGGAGTGTGAAGACTTTGCTTTAGATATTAATTCTTCCTATGTCACTGACACATCAGACTATCTAGTTTCTTGACTGATTACAGACATTCACAAGGGATGTCTCCCATCTTCCATACAGGATACACATCCCAACCACTGAAGTCTTAAAATGTCCTGTTTTGCCAGCTCCTTTATTCTTGCCTTTGTTGCTCTGTCTTTCCATGAAATGTTCAGTATCTTCCCCATTGTCCGTGATGGGTAGCTATCAATCCTTCTATTATCTTATGTCATTGGCCTAGTAGTGTTGTCAGTACAATTGCATGATGCAATCTGAGTTATAGTTTGCTTAAGACATCTATTTGAACCAACGTTAGTGCTTCCAAAAGTGAAGTTTTCTTTTCCTAATGTATGAAAATATCTTTATTGCAGCCACCTACAAGTGGCCTCGCTCCCCAGATAAAGTTCTTCCACCTATTCAATGTCTCACCCATCCATGTCACTTTTGCATCTGTGTCCAGTTTCCCATCTTCAAAATCTTGGTTTTTTCTGCATTTATTTTCAATCTGATTTTTGAAGTGTCCTGTTGTAAGGTTTGTTACAGGGCAGTCTTTCCTTTCGACATTATGTTTAATAAAGAAATGTAATTGGCAAAATTGTGGTCATATAACTCATCTCCACTAACTATGGAGTTACACTGGCTATGATGCTTTTTTGTTATCTGATTCGTCACCCAGACTGATGATAATGCATAGAAGATTAATGGTAACACACACTTATGTGTAACACAGTCAAGATATTTAGCCACTCACCTAGCCCTATATCTGAAAAAGATATTTAAAATCCATAATTTTGTACAACTGTAAAAATGGTATTACCAATTAATTATTTTTTAAAATATCAATTTCAGTTCTTCCAAGACTGGATATATAGAATAGGTTTTGCTTTGAATGCAAAATTAAAACAATGACTATTTGCATGAAATAATCCCAACCACAAGCACCATTTAGTATCTCCTTGTTCAACATGATGATTGCATTTCAAGGTCTAATCTAACTACATTCAAAGACATTTCACAATGTATGGCCTACAGAATGGGAGTCAGCAGAATTGGAACTACATTGTGTAGAATCAGAGAGTTCAGACTGAGAAATAAACCAACTACCCAAGCTTCGCATTTTTCAATTTAAAACAACATTATCCAGTTTATCATAATCTTGTAATTTATCAAACTCACATGAGAGTCTAAATGAAATACCATGTAAATATTTATCTGACCTATAAATAATAGTGTCATCCCCACAGAGATGAAACTTTGAGCTTCAAAAGCCTGGATCAATAACATTAATATATAATGATAACGGTAACAAGCCAAGAACTGAACCTTAAAGGACTCTGATAGAGCTAAAAGCATTATCTGAGCACAGTTCTTTAAACACAACTATTAAACAGGATAAGACCAAACCATGATACCCTTAAGACTCCTAATTCTTTTTCACAAAAGTGATTTGTCACCTGCAGATTGATCATCTACATCTCTCTCTGGCTGAGGTCAAAAGTGAAGGACAAACAGACACCTCAACTACATTGCCCTCTGAACAAGTCAGAGCTGAGAAAAAATAGTACATCGATATCCTTGTGTGATCTCTTGGCTCCTCATTCAATTGTAGGTCATATTCAAGGTTCTCATCAGAATCTTTAATTCTATACAAGGAACAACACTAGTGTATGTCAGAGACTGTTTCTCCTTCCATGAACCTTGAAGTCAATGATATCCAGGGATGACATTTTATGTTGCTAGAGGCAGAGAATTCTCGAGACTCTAAACGATGACCTCATTGCTAGAACTGGCCAGTTTGAGCACAGCTCTACCTAAAGCCACATCTCCACTTGCCACACTGGAGATTGATCTTCTGGAGCTCAATTTAGCAGATCTAGTAAATATCCTCTAAATCAAACACTCAGGCCACCCCCAGTTTGCACCAGCACTCCTCTCAAGGAGTAAGGAAAGCTGATGGGAGCATTTGCTCCCATCATCCTCCCACTGTGTAGATGGCGCCAAGATTGGCTCAAGATATTTCAACTCCAGCTACGTTATTTATGTAGCTGGAGTTGCATACCTTAAGCCAATCTTTCAGGTCTAGTATAGACCTGGACTAAGTTAGTCACATGAATGTTTACAGAATTCAGGCATGATTTAAATCAAGAAGCTAATGGGAATGTGTCTATTAAAAAGAGTGAGAAGGCAAAGTATTCACTGGGACCACCAGAGGGAATAAACTTAGTCATATGTATAAATGTTGGCAGAATCAGGTCCTTAAATTGTAAGCTGTTCCAGGCAGAGTCCATCCCTTACAATGTGTTCATGCTATGGATAGCACAAAATGTTTTTTTTTACTGATTGGTCCTTTAGTTTCTACGTATTATAGTTAATAATCATATCCAAATAGATTAAATGTAGTACAGTCAAAATAAAGAAATCTTCAGTCAAAATCTTCAGGAAAAACCATATAAAGTACAAATGTGAATTATTCTTAGAACCAATCCCATTGGCTAAAATATCATTATTAATTTTCTTACATTTTTATAAAGTCATTCAGCCTCAAGGAGTCTAAAGTGCTTGTTGCTACATTTAAAGGATGTCAGTTATGAAGTGCATGGGTAAAGGTGTGATCAGAACTCCATTTCACACCTTATTCTAACTTATGCATGGATTTCTACAAGTGTTTGCAGAAATGAAATTTTCATCTGAACTTATTTGCCATTCGTGTATGAGAGTACTTGTTTAGTTTCCTTCATCCATACTTCCAGTACTATGGGAAATATACTTCAAATGAAAATTTTGAAAATATCTCATATTTTAGTTGTCTCTCACGCAGAAATGGAAATATTTTACATTTCTGAATTATTCCATAATTAGATGTCTCTAAGGGCGTGTGCATGGGTTAGGTTTAAAGGAAATACGTTGTGCATCAAAATATTTTTAGCAGCCTTTGTCATTAGGGACTGGATCCCCTCCCTCTAACTATATCATGCTGCCATTGAAAATTTGAACTCATGTATAAATCTTCCAATGTGAACCAAGCTGCTGGTTAAAGTATTCACTGTGAAACAATGCACAGATTGCTAAGTGCTGGCTAGGGCCACTGCAGAATTTAGAAACTCCACAAATTAGTGAGAGCTCTGGGGAGCCTGAGGACCTCTGGAATTTAGCAGCTCTCCAGGGAACTGGGAGTTAGAGGTAGTCCTTGAACCTATTGAGCTACTTACATTTTTATACTTATAGATGAAAGCCATTTTAGTCCTCAGATAGTTAAGAGCTCAGCACTTAAGGTTTTATGTGCATGAAATTTGCTGAAGCATTAAAATGACCAAAACGTAAGCCTATTTAACTCTATGAATACCATATAAAACTTTAAGCATTCTAGTAGGGTCACGCTGCCCCAGCAACTAGTGCCATGAATAATTCTTATGGCCTAGTTTACATGGCAGGAAGATGTGCTGTATGGGGATTTTTAAAGTTCACGAATGTGCTGTGCATTAATTGTTCTGTGAAGAACATATTGGTGCACACCTAAAGTTCCCTAGCACTTTAACATATACTTCACAAAGCATACCCCTGTAGTGCACATTGCTGCTCTTTGTAGCCAAACCCAAGCTGCAAAGGAATCCCTCCCCAACTCTCATTGCTATTCCTTTTCTGGAGAGGCTGCCTGTCTGCCATGGCCCCACACACCACTCAAAGCTGCCAACTGCTGGGGCAAACATGTCTTTGCAAGCCCCACCTCCAGTACCATCCTCACAGTTCTCATTGGCTGGAAACAGGTCAATAGGAGCTGCGTGGGCAGTGCTTGTGGGAATGGGCAGTGTGTGGAGATCCGCTGCCCTTCTACCCCAAGTGGCATGCAGAGACATGTTGCCCCAGCAGTCGGCAGCTTTGAGCTGTGAGGGGGACTGTGGCAGGCAGACAGCCTGCCAGAGCTCCCTGGATGGGAGCTGCTTATGGTAAGTGTCCCCCGAATAGAACCTACACCTGGTCCGCTCCCACACTCCAACCCCCTCTTACACCCTAATCCCCTGCCTGGAGTTCCCTCCTCCACCTAAACTCCCTCCATCCCCTGCACTCCGTCCATTAATCTAGTGGAAAAGTGCAATGCATGACCACTTTACAACTTCTTGGAATGGTCCCCTATGAAAATTATTGCTCATCCCTAGAATAGACCATCCCAACAGAATGTCTAGGGAAGTTCAGAAAGTAATTACCCCCCAATTAGATTCTGAACCAGGCCAGTAGGTTAATATCCCTATTTTTGCCAACTGTGCCATGGAATATTTGAGGGTTGCATGATGTCATGGACATGGTTTTATACCTCATATAAAAGGCAGCACAGGATCTCTGACACAAACCTGAAGCATTTTGTTCTGAGGTAACCTAGGAGAAGAGTGCCCTTCACTGCATCACCTTCCTGCAGCACGTTGGGGGTTTTTTTTGGAGCTTTCCCATCCAGCAATTTACTTGGAAATCTAGACTGTGAAGGATTAGTCAAACCATTTACAATGTATCCCAGACATTTTTCGGATTACAGGTCTCATGTAAAAAGACTTTTAAAAGCAGGAAGAAGTACCTTGTAACTATTAGGCTTAATATTTGCATAGATGGCATCTAAGTTAAATTGATTCCTAAGCTTCCTTTAAATGCCCCAATCCGCTTTAAGATTTGTAGATTTAGCTTAACGCCTTGGGGGGCAAATAATGATCAAATGTCTTCATTTAAGGAAACGATTTTTTTTTTCATTTTCTGCTTCTAGAAAAAGCACTATTTTAACAAACATTTTTAAAGGTTTATAAATTGCTGCTAGCCTTAGTAGAAAGAATAAGTTCTATCTTTGATCAGAGAATCAAAGAAAAATTATACAGAGGCACAAGAATCATAACCTTTTAAATTTTTGCACTCCTTGATACTAACAGCTATACATCCTTTACAGATGCACAGAATAAAACAAAGATATTTAAAAGAGCTTGAGCAAGCCCTTGCTCCCTTGCTATCACTACCTGCTTTTACATCTTGTAAAAGTTCAGAGTACTATGACCATTAAAAATAAGTACAGCAATGATATTAACCTATGGCAAAATGTATTATTTGTGTCTTATTATCAAATGACAGGTTTATGTAAGTCATAGCTGTGTAACATAGAGCAAATATAATCAATACTGTCCTGGACTCTCTGCCACCATGAATCATTCCCAATATCAACCAGTTGCAATTATTTAAAGATCACATTGAAAAAAATGAATTAATAGTAGCAATCACAAAAGAGACCTTATTCAAATTCTCATCACCTAGGATGAAATTCACCCAGGTGTTGTGATCTGATATTATGCCCTCCATGCATAGTCTTCTAGCTGCAAAAGTTCTTTTTGTCAGTCTTGCATGGGATATATCAAGGGAAAGCAACTGCAGTGGTCCAGTGGCAAACCAGGAAAAGTGTAACAGATCTGCATTAAGTCTCTAATTCAGGAAAGGCTCACAGTAACTCTTTAAATCCCATGCAGGTCAATAGAATTTAAGCATTTCTATAAAGTTAGCTATGTAAGAACATAATGGCTATACTGGGTCAGACCAATGATCAGTCTCACCAAGGATCTTGTCATCTGATAGGGGCTTGTGCCAAATGTTTCAGAGAAAATATACTTACATATACTTATTCAAGTAATCTTTTAACCATTTTATACTTTTGGCCTTCATGACATCCCCCAGCAATGTTTGATAGGTTGGCTGTGTGTCGTGTGAAGAAGTACTTCCTTTGTTTCTTAAACCTTTCAGTTTCACTGGGTGATGTGGTTCTTGTATTATGTGATAGGGTAATACACTGGGGGGAAGCAGCGGGTTCTGACCCAGCAAAAAATGCATGGGCAAGACCCATCCACTGTCAAAATGTAGGAGAGCTATGGCCCTCTGGTGCTCTCTCCTCTTGTTCCAATGCCACTGGCCAAGATCCCCAGCAGAAGAACATGGCATGAAGCAGGAAGGGAGAAGTCTATTCCCAACTGGAGGTGGACTGTTAGGAGGGCCATGTACCCAGTTTGGGCAGGCTTACCATTCTCCTCCCTTTGATATCTGCACCTATTTTGTGTTTTATTATCTATCCCTTTCCTAATGGTTCCTAATAATCCATTAGCTTGTTTGACTGCTGCTGCATACTGAGCAAATATTTTTAGAGAACTATCCATGATGACACCAAAATCTCTTTCTTGAGTGATAACAGATCATTTAGAGCCACTCTTTTTGTATATACAAAGTTACTGCACAGCTCCTAATCAAACATATCTATAATTAGGACATTTATTACAGAGATAGCACACAAAACCAAAAGAATCTATACACATGCAAATGTGTTTAGCAGAGGCCACTGGGTAGGTGTTAGTCCTTCAAACCATGTCACTGAGTTTTCCCTGTGAATAAAAGGGTACGTCTACACTTGCCCCCAGTTCAGACTTGGGAGGCAAATGAAGCATACCGAAGTTGCTAAAGAAGCATGGGATTTAAATATCCCGCTGTTGATTAGCATATTCGCGGCCGGTCTCCATTTTAAAATGTCGGTCGCCCAATTTAACTTGCCTCATGTAGATGCGGTAGTCCGATCCAAAACCCTTCCCTCGAATTAACTGTTACTCCTCGTGCAATATTTAAATCCCGCGCTTCATTAGCAACTTCGGTATGCTTCATTTGTCTCTCTAGTCTGAACTAGAGGGCAAGTATAGACATACCCAAAGTTAATATCACTCTTTAGATCAGGAACTAAAATGAAGAGCCCCAATTCAGTTATGCTTGGGCTAGTTCTCCAAAAGTCTTTTATTTGTTTGTTGGTCACTGGAGAATCCAGTCTGAACTAAAATATGCAAAACAGGGGTGGTTTTAATAAGGTGTTATAAGAGGAATGATTTGCCTAAATCATCCCCTATCAATTTAATTTCCTGCAAGAATGTGATAATCTACTCCTGCCCCCCCATGCATACAATCCCATAATGGTATCCCATAATGATACCAAAACCATTCATACACTCTGTACTATGTGGTCTCCCAACAGTATTGAAGGAAATTGCCTTGTCTATCACAAAATGCTCATGTTTTACTAAATTGGAATCTAATCCTGGGTAACTAACACTGAAATTGTAGCCACAAAGAGGTGGATAGTAGCTCTGCACCCTTACCCTAGCTTGCAAGCATGGCCTTTGGCTACTTCATTCACTTCATATAGTATCTACATAAACCCCAAATACTACGACTTTATGGTCCTGATCCAAAGTCCACTGTAGTCATTTAAAGAGGCTTCCATTGACTGACATGAGCTTTGGATAAGGTCCAATGTGGAGGAGTGAATTTCATGCTGAGTAAAATCACAGCCAAACAAACCCTAACTATACATGACAAACTTCACATTCTCACCTGGGAAGTGGAAAAGAACAGAAAGGAAAAAATAACTTTTACCAATTGTAAAATCAGTTTTAAAAGACAAACCCTTTTACTTTTTATTCTTCAGCTGAGGAATTGGAATGTTGGAACCTTAAGCTTAGATGTAATAAACATTAAAGCTCTTCCCCCACTGTTTCTATCTCTTCTAAAAACATACTACTCTTGTTGATACTTTAAAAAAAAGTTTTACTCCCAGATTATGTCTCCGTATAGAGTAAGACATCTGGTATAGAAAAAAAGAACACCAACCTATAAGCAAGGCTGGTTTTGGTAGCAATTGCATGAATGCATGAATTACCTTTAAATGTTTAGAGGCATTAATTTCAGATACATTCAACTCTGAGAATAATGAGTGTCTCCCTAAATGGGCAAAAACCTCAAATTCACTACTGTCCATATTATTTTAAATAAGACTGTAAGTCTTTAAGGTATGTTGTAGAAACTATTTTGTATTTTCTTTCCAAAAAAAAATGAAATTACCATCTGTTTGTCATTGAGTTGCTGTGTACTTGCAATAAGAAATTCATCTGCCATTTAAAATATATTTCTTCTGTGTACAATTAAGCTGAATTAACCAAGGATTTTCAAAAAGTCAGGTGACGTCTGTTAAAACTTTAGAGTAGTTGTAGCAAAAAGGGGAATCTTAAGGCTAATGTTTTGTGTAGTAAGTTGATTCCCCCAACCCTGTTTGCTTACACTTGCATTGCAACCCAGCAAATATTTTCACAATTTATACTAATTTTATTTATGCTATTCTATCAAAATACGCTTTTTTCTCATAATCCTTTCCACTCCCAGCTCTATTCTCAGGGTCCTATGTATGAACTCCTAGGCACCTAATTAAATACTCCTGGTACAAGCAAACTTCCGTGTGACACTAACCCTGGGAAATATTCCCTCTATGGGAGATTTGGCACCTCGCTTCTAATGAAAGTCTCCCCTTTGAGAGAAATTTTCAAAGGCACAAAGGCACAATGTTCATTTTCATTCTCAGGATGATTACTAAATTTTTATAAGACTACAGGTTGGACTTCCCTCGTCCAGCACTCTGGAGACCTGACTGGTTAGAACAAGGGGATTTGCCAGACCAGTGGCTGTCCCTCCCAACATGGCCCATGCTATCTTGCTGCCCCACCTTCAGGCCTCCTGCCTGGGACCACTGGTGCCTGCCCGGCCATGGGTCCCCAGGCTGGAGCTCCCTAGCTGCCACTACCAGCCCTCGAGCTCCACAGATAGAACTCTACAGCTGCAGCCAAATCCCAAGCTCTGCAACAAGGGCCAGAGGTCTGTAGCAACTACCGACCACTACCAACACCTGCCATCTCCCACCACAGGGAGCAAGATCTCTCCACTGCACCACCCACTCCTCTGTGTCCCTCCCTGCCACATGAGGCTCCAAAGTGAGTTGCTGGTTTCCCTGCCACACTCCTGCCTCATGGCCCGACCTCCCTATACCTGGGCTCTGGTCCAGGAACATCCCTGATCCTGCCAGATAATGGATGTTACTGAACCAGAGAGTCTCGGTTAAGGGAGGTACAATTTGTAATAATAATCACCTAGAATTAAAAATGTATTGATGAAACAACAAATAGAGAATTTGCAACCAGAAAGGGATGGAAGCTTTTATTTCATATCCTCTTGGACCAAGGGGTCCCAAGAAAATAATGACAATTCATTCAGGGGCAAATTCTGACCCCTCTTGAAACTGCGGCATCAATCTCGTCACTGGTCACTGGTGTATAGTCCACTAAAGACAGTGTCCCCCCCGGCACACACTCCTACCCGAAAGGCCAGGAGAAAAGCTGATAGAGAATCATTATACTACCTCTATGCCACCATATGATGGGAGTATTCTGGAATATTCTGGAATACTACCTCTATGCCAGCCTATGATGGCAATATGTGGTTTGTGATATTTGGTGTGTCTTAAAGGTCCAGATGCTGGAATCCATTTATTACATGAGAATCTTAGCTTACATTTTAAAAACAAGTAAGTGTCTAGCCTTCATGGATGCAGAGAAAAGGTAAGGATTACACACTGTGGCTACATCTAGACTGCAAGCCTCTTTTGAAAGAGGCTATTTCTAAACATACTTTTGAAAAAGCCTCTTTCAAAAAAGATAGTCTAGACTACAACCAGTAATTTCGAAAAAGCAAGCCACTTTTTCGAAAGAGAGCACCCCGGCAGTCTGGATGCTTTCTTTTGAAAAAGCTCAGTTTGCATTACATAGCACCTTTTTTTGAAAGAGCACTTTTGAAAAAAAGGTGTTCTTCCTCGTAAAACGAGGTTTTCCAGAGTCGAAAAACTGCCGTGTTCTTTCAATTTACTTTCAAAAGAATGCGACAGCAGTCTAGACGCAGAAGAAGTTTTTTCAAAAAAAGGCCACTTTTTTCGAAAAAACCCTGTAGTATAGACACACCCTGTGACACCAAAAGGAAAATTAAAAAAACAAACCCTTAAAAAGATTATTTTTATAAATCTTCTGATTTTAAAACCAACCTCATGATATCGGGAGTGGGAGCTGATTTATGAGTTTTTAACTCTTTAGTATTGGAGATAAGTAAATGTGCTATGCATCTGTGAATATGTGAAGCAGTTGTTATTTTTGTATAAGGGGGGGTGCCCCATTTTGGAAAGCAGTGTTCAGTATTGCAATAGCAGAAGATGCTGAAACTGCCGACAATTTAGTTATATTTGTTTGTTTAAAATGGTGTTATAAATGCAAGCTTTCCATGCCATAATATGAAGAATGCACCAACTATTGAGGGGAAGAAGTAGAAGAAGGGTTCTCTCCAACTGTCAGTCTTGTAGGAAGATCACAGGGTCTGTGTCTGAAGAGGTTTGACTGTCCTGCCTGAAAAGGAACTATCATTCCAAAAGTGCGACCAGCAACTTAGTGGTATGAAAGAACACTCACAATAGCCACTATTGGGAGCCCAAAGGGGACCAAAAAGTTATCCTGAAACAGATTGCTTTTTTATTTAATCCTGTAGAAATCCCACAATAATAGATTATTTTATCTTGATACAGGAGTTTGGTAGCCTTCTATTTACTGTAAATCCAGCAGAAGATGGGGAAGGCTCAATCTGTGGAGGCCTGTTCATCAGGACCAGTCCTTGAGTTCCTGAGGCTCCTAGCAAGAAACTTTTATCTCCCCAAGCCCAGCTGCCCTCAGGACTGGACTGGTCTGTGAAGCCTCTTTATACAATGGGGAGAGCTAACCCACATCTTAGCGTAGTATAAGACAGAAACAGGATTTTGCCCAAAATGAATAAAGGCTACTAACCATGATTTCCATCCCAGAATGTGATACAGTAATTATGATTTTGTTCTATGGGTTAAGTAGTAGTGTGGAACATCCAAATCATACATTATTAATCTAGCTTTTGCTAAACAGGAAGCACTTGTTTCCCCTTGACCAAATTATGTTCTTTCCCTTGACTTTAGCAATTAAAAATAAAAGCACTAAAGAAACATAATTTACTTTGAAAGCTACTGGCACGTAGAGTGTTTTTTGTTTACATCTCCTCCAAGTCTCCACACGATAACACTTAACACACTGATTATAAACAGTGAGAATAGTACACTGAAACGATGTAATAGTAACAGAATATTTATTTTGCATTTAGTTCCTCAATCCGCAGAGAAATTCAGAAATACTCTGAATTTATATTTGGCTCAGAATTCTTGAGCCTCTGATATGAAAAGTTTTTGATTTTTATCTGCATGAATCATATCTTGGTCTCATTGTTTCTCTGTTTTTGTTTATACAAATTATACAACTGAAGTACCATGAGGATAATTATTGTCTTTAAATTCACCTATAATTGTTATATCAATCCCTTTCTTCAGGGCTTTTTTAATTTTTCAGGTACAGGTATGAAGCCTTTTTATGAACCAAGATAAGGGAAAAGATTAAAATATATGCATTCATCCTACATTATGCTTATTTCTTAAAAAAATGCTATTCTAATTCTTTTCTGGTGTTACTGTAACCACTCACAAATTTAAATGATACTCCTTTGTGTTTAGTGCAAAGGGTTACTCTTTCTGTATGAAAACGATGATTATGGTTTTCATTCAGATGGGCTAAATTAATGTGCTGTGTGGGCTTCATGAGATATTGAACTGAGATAAATTCAAATGAGTTTAAAAATATCCTCCTTTTGTCAGGCAATAATTTCCTAATCGGCAGTCCACCAATTCTAAATAGAGTTGCCAATTTTCTGACTGTAGAATACTAAACACCCTTACCCTGTTCTGGCCTTTCCCAGGCCTCTTGCCTCTTCTCACTCCTGCCCCCAGTCACACCAATCTCCCTTTCTCTGTCACTCAGTTTTACTCACCCTTAGTCATTTTCATCAGGCGCTTCTCTGAGGCAGCTCCCAGGAAGCAGCTGGCATGTCCAGATCAACGGCACCCAGGGAGCTCTACATGCTTTCCCTATCTGAGGCACCACCTCTGCAGCTCCCATTGGCCAATAGGAGCTGCAGAACCAGCACTTGAGTCAGAGACAGAACATGGAACCCACCTGGCTGCCTCTGCACCTAGCAGAGGGATGCGATGCTGATACTGGGAGCCAGGCAGAGCTGGTCGCCGAGGCCAATCAGACTTTTAGTGGCCCAGGCAGCACTGCTGACCGGAACCACTAGGGTCCATTTTTGACTGAGTGTTCTGGTTGAAAACCAGATGGTTGGCAAGTTTATTTCTAACAAAGTGATATGAAAATGGAATACTAGTTCCTTGTTTTATAAATAGGATAAGCTAAATTCAGCAAAGGCCTGTCTGTATGAAAGAATACCTCCTCCGGTTCTTCTTCTGATTGTGAAGTGTTTGATGCAATTGTATTAAAGTCTATTTCCTTTGGATTGGAGTCTGCAGAGGATCTGCTGTGGAAGGGAAGGCATTGTTTAAACTCACCGGAATGACATGTTGCTTTGCCCCTTTCCAAGAGGAAAAATCCTTTGGTAGTGAGAAGCTAACATCAGCTCCTAGTCTTTCCCATTCCCCATGGCAGAGTAGATTTTGGTAGATAAAAAAGAGTCTGGCTGAGGTGGCCATACATCCGGCTGATCTTTAGCTTCTAAAACAGATGTATTTGGCCATACATCCAGCTGATCTTTAGCTTCTAAAACAGATGCATTTGGCTATACATAGCCAGCCATAATGTAGAAAATTCAGTATTTGGGATTAGACTGGCCACCAGCTAGTTTCTAAATCAGTTGAGAGAAAAGTAGTTTAAAGATAGAGTGTAAAGATGCCACCTCCTCCTTCCCCTGCACTGCCTCCCACTACGTTACTCTGAGCACAATGCAGTTACACCAGAGAATCTAATGTTGTATTTCCAGAGCTCTTGGACTGATTCTGGTCTCACACATGAAGTAATTATGCTGAACTGTCCCCTGTGTTTGAGCTCTGCTCGGCACACAGAATGGGAGATTGCTGATCTTGTACTGGCCTGCCCCAGAATCAGTTAGAACAACCTAATAATGCTTTGATTTCCTCATTGGCATAAAGGTCCTAAGTGGAACCCAACCAAGCGCCCAACCTGGTTTTACACCCTCTATTAGCAATCTTTTGCCAGAATCTGGCCTGACATTGCTATGCTTCATTACAACTAGTATAGACTAGAGAAGCCAACAGCCATCCCAGGACCCCTGGACAATGGGGGGGGAGGGTCCAATTCCATGTTCCTGGAAGGGGCAGGGCCAAGGGCAGAAGGAGTGGAGCCAAGAGCAGAAAGGACGGGGCCAAGCACTGTCCAGACTGTGACACACCCCTTCCCCCCCCCCATCTCCAGAGCTGCCTGGAGCATGCTGCATGGTGCCCCTGCTTCCCCCGGCCATCCTAAGAGCAACACATGATGTTCTGACAGAGATTTAAAGGACTCAGAGCCACAGGCCCCTTTGAATCACCAGGCCCCAGAGCAACTGCCTCCTTTGCTCCCCACCCCCACCAATCCACAGGTCTGAATATATGATCAGAACTGGGTCCTTTGAAGGCCCTGAAAACCTGATAAGAAAAGACTTTGAGAAATGTATGGCACTTTTGTTTCCAGCCCTGGCCAGAAATACCATGAGACCAGAAGTTCTCAGTGTTTTGGGGCTTACAGTTCTAATGTTGGAACCTGGAAATGCAAAATATATAAAGGTAACAGCGGTTGTCTGAATTTTTATAGTTCAGGACTGGTGTCTTGTTTGGTTTAAAAAAAATAGGCCTTCTGATTTTGGCTGTATGTTTCATCATCAACAACAACCATGGGCTCCATGCCCATTAGTGTCCAATGCCTCCCTCACTATTTCCTTCCATCTTTCCCTGTCCAGTGCGGAGTGGCTCAGTTTCTGTAGACTAGCTCTGCACCAATCTACTATATCATCTATCCATTCTCTGTGGGGTCTGCCTCTTCTATTCGGACCATCCATTATGCCGAATATCAGGGTCTTAACTTTTCGCTCATCATTCATTCTGCATATATGCCCGAATAGCTGTAACTTCCATTGCATGCTGTATGTTTACCCATCACAATTTAAAATTATCCCCTAAACGTCCCGTCTTGAAAGATATCCTAGCCTTACTGTACTTTACACATGGCTGGTTGTCAGTAGACTGCTATTTGTCCACTTTAACTCTCATTTTAATGATGAATCAGAACTGGTCACCACTAATACAAATGCATTATATGTTGTACCCTCCCTCTTTATGATTAATTCAACTACTGGTACAAATTTGCATGAATGAATGTCAGTGTGTTTTCTGCCCTGAACATTTCCTGCTGGCTTCAGTTCAGCTCTGCTGACATTTATTACAAATAATAGCTAAATATTCTTGATTTAATGGCTGCAATGGCCCCACGTCTGAAGGTGATGTCTGTAATAAAAGCAGACAAGACTAGCTTATAAAAAATACTAATCAGATTGTGTTTGTACGCATAATGGATAGGCCTCCCAGATATACCAGCAAAATGGAATGGAGGTTTTTAAAATGCAGCTGCTAGAAGTCAGAGTTCAAGAATGTATTACCTGCTTTATGTCTTTGTTCCTCTCCCTTCTTTTCTCATCTCCTTAGAGCACCTATGGCACTAGTGTAGAAACAATAGCTGAAAGGGTATGTGTTCTCATTTTAGTCCCTTCTGGGCAAAAAGCTTTATGGATAACATAAAGCAAATACAATGCCACCTCTGCTACTACACTGCTGGTGGTTGTGTTGAAAAGAAGGGGGAGGGAAGGGGGCAGTACCTCAATAAAATACATCCCACATTTTAAAGTCCTGATCTATAGGGACTGTGTGTGTACCCTGACTTGCGCAAAAAATGCAGATATGTTATATTGTTTGGAAGAGACAGGAGAAAAATGTGCAGCCGGCCTGTACTGGAGAGAATAAGGGGGCAAGAGGCAGGAGAGATTAAGGAAAATGTTTTTTGGAAGAGTAAGAGAGTGCCGGAATGCAGAGGAATAGAGAAATTAGGGTCTTAACTTTGCCCAGCATAGTAAAGGTCTGCTTCAGACATTCAGGAAGCTTTCCCTTTGAGCCCTGGCAGAGGGATTGAGTACAATGGCTGTCCTTGCATTTTCCTTAGCACAAGGACTGTTCCAAGCATTAAGCAGCAGCAGAGCTAGCTTCCCCCAGCAGTCAGGGAGAGATCCTGCGCTTCCTTCCCCCACCCCTCACACACACTCACACATAGAGGGGAAGATCTGGATTGCCAAACACTGCAAATAGGAAAAGGCCAGTTCTTCCAGGAGCATGATTTTATGTTGCCTATTTCCCCTTAAAATCAACCCACTGAGACCTGGCTTGTTCATCTGTGCAATTGGGTAGCCCTGTTCCACAGCAGCGTATAGATGCTCAGGAAAATGAACTGCAAGTAATATGTGCTGCAAGATATAGAGAACACAAGCTAAGGATAGGACATACATACAAAATAATACCTCCACTTCTCAAACTGTAGGGGTGTGTCTAGACTACATGCCTCCTTCGACGGAGGCATGTAGATTAGCGAGATTGGAAGAGGGAAATCGCGGCTTCATTTAAATTTAAATGGGTGCCCTGTTCTGCCGATCAGCTGTTTGTCGGCAGATCGGGGCAGTATGGACGCGATGCGCCGACAAAGAAGCCTTTCTTCATCGGCACAGGTAAGCCTCGTGAAACCAGGTTTACCTGTGTCGATGAAGAAAGGCTTCTTTGTCGGGGCATCGTGTCCAGACTCCCCCGATCTGCCGACAAACAGCTGATCGGCAGATCGGGGCAGCCATTTAAATTTAAATGAAGCCGCGATTATTTTAATCGCGGCTTCATTTCCCTCTTCCGATCTGGCTAATCTACATGCCTCCGTCGAAGGAGGCATGTAGTCTAGACACACCCTAGCAGAGTATACACAGATATGGACTGCTTGGATGCAATCAGTTTGAACATAAACCAGCCAGACATCTGAGACATCATTCTGATATGCTGACTAGAACTAGTGTCTGCTGTGACTGACTGCCAGTTGCTGCATCTGGTATTCGTGGCCTCATTCACACTTTCCCTATTAGCCTAAGTCTCCACAAAAAGGCACCCCGTGCTTTCTGTATAAATTAATTACTAGCAGATCTTCTCCACAGAGCTCTGATCACTAATGATATCTTCATGTCTTTGCTTCATGTACATGCTTCTCCTGTTTTATCCTCCAGAGCAACTGTCATGATCACCATGATCTCTCTCAAAAAAAGAAAAGCTAAGGCATGTGTCACTGCCAGCCACAGATGAATGTTCCTCTCTAGAATACTGACCTAACTGATATCACCCTGCAATTTGCTAACAGCTTATGCCATGTCCCCAAATGGCAACTAACTGCTTTTTCCCAAAGAGCATAGTCTGGGTTTTTTTGTGCCATGGTGAGAAAAAAGCTATGCCACTGGTATCCATGTTAGCACTGTCTAGAATTAGTATGCCATGTGTCATTTTGGCAATCCTCCTTTTCTCCTCCACAGCTACATCTTTTTCATTATGGCTATGTCTGCACTATGGGATAAGGTTGAATTAAGATACACAATTTCAGCGACGTTAATTATGTAGCTGAAGTCAAAGTACCTTAACTCGACTTTTGGCGCTCTCCACACAACGGAAAATCAAAGGGAGACACTCTCCCCTGGACTTCCCTTATTCCTCCTGAAAGCAGGAATACCAGCATCAACCGAGTGCTTCTCTCACTTTGAATTAACTGTCTTAACTAGACCCACTAATTCAAACCCTGAAAGATCAACAGCTTCAATCTTCTCTGTAGTATAGATGTACCCTCTGTGTGCTGTGGACCAATAGCCATTTCTCAGTCTGCCAGTCTGTTCTACAATTATATATACTGGTGACCATTGACGTTGCAATTGATTTTACATGGAAGGTTCTCAGATACTAACGCAAAGTCCCTGGTGGATTTTGCCTTTCCTCCAGCCCCGGCAGTTCCCTGCTGGCTCCGCTGGGTCTGGAGGAGTGGTGCCTTCCTCCCACCCCAACCAGGAGCTTCCATAACCATAAAAAAGGTGCATTCCTCTGGCCCCAATAGCAGCCCCAGATTAACAAATGGGCTTTAGGGGCTGCAGCCCAGGGACCTATGGGAGAGGGGATCTGATGGGCACAGGGCAGCATGAAGCCACCTGTTCCCTACCGCCACCAAACAGGAGCTGCCCTCGGCAAATGCCCCACTCCACCCCACTCCCCTGCCTCAGCTCTGAGCCTGCTACACCACCGTAGATCTTTCCTTGACTCCACACCTCAACCCTGACCCCCCTGCTGCACCCTATCACCTACCCAGATTCTCCACCCCACTCCAACTTCCTGCCCTGAACCTGATCCCACAAACTTCTTGGCCCCAGCCTGGAGCTCCCTTCTACACCCCAAACACCGCATCTCCAGTCCTACCCCAGAGCTTGCATCCCTTACCAGAGCCCTCATCACCCCAACCCTGAGCTTCTTCCCACATTTCGAACCCCTATACCCCACCACAGATTGTCCATGTGCACCAATAAGTGTAAAATCATTTCAATATTTAACATATTTTTTCAATCTATTTGAAAACTTATACTCATGTTTTAGATAAGAAGACCTCTTAGGAGCCAGACCTGTTTCATCTATATCTCATGCTTATGACTATTTACTCACAGTCCTTCTAATAGGCACCAAAGAAGAAATGCTCACAAAAGACTTTTTAATTACTTGAAATCCTCTTTCTGTCTATTACAGACAGCAAAACAGCTTTTTGTTAACCTTTAAAAATGTCAGTTTAATTTATAAATGCAATAATTATTTAAGTCTAACCCTACAGATTACACATGTGCTGTTATGTTATTGTCATAAAAAGGATTCTTTAATTTATGTCAGAAATGTTCTTGGGATTAAAAATTTCCCAATAGCATGTAGATAGTACAGATAGAACAGGGAGGGGGCACTCTTAACTGGACAGTTTTTGTTGCCATCGCATTATATCAGATTCTTTTGGGGCCTTACAAGGTTACAGGGTAGGGGCCTAACCCAACGTACACTAAAACCAATTAAAAGGCTCTTGATGCCTTGAGTTTCACACAGCCCATATCAGAAGTAGGGAAAATTGCAGAGTAGTAAGTTCCTTCCCCCCAGGTGAATATACAGCACCCCAAATGGGATGAAGTGGGGAGGTTCCTTGGCCTAGCCAAAACCAATGTGCAGCATAGGACCAGGAGCTACATTTCATAAAGGGCTATGGAAGCATAAGCTTTCCTCATCGCTACCAGAGAGTTTACCTACCTATTCTACACCTCTAAGGCTGTGTCCAGACTCAGGAGTTTTTTCAAAAAAAAGTAGCCTTTTTTCGAAAAAACTTCACCTGCGTCTAGACTACAGCCGCGTTCTTTCGAAATTAAATCGAAAGAACGTGGCTTTTCTTTCGACGGCGGTACTCCTCATTTCCCCAACAGGGCTTTTTAGAAAGAGAGCATCCAGACTCACTCGCTGCTTTCTTTCGAAAAAGCAGCTTGCTTTTTCGAAAGTTCCGTTTGCAGTCTAGATGCTCTTTTTCGAAAGAGGCTTTTTTGAAAGTATCTTTCGAAAAAGCCTCTTTCGAAAGAGGCTTGCAGTCTAGATATAGCCTAAGGGAAAGAGCTCACAGCATTAACATAAGAACGGCCATACTGGGTCAGAGCAAAGGTCATTCTAGCTCAAGATTCTGTCTTCAGATAATGGCCAATGCCAGGTGCCCCAACAGGAATGAGAAGAACAGGTTGGTGTCAGTTGATCCATTCCCTGTTGCTCACTCCCAAATTCTGGCAAACAGAGACTAGAGACTCCATTCCTGCCCATGTTGGCTAATAGCCATAAATGGGCCTACCTTCCATGAAAGTATCTAGTTCTTTTTGTAACCTTGTAACAGACTTTGGCCTTTACAACATCCTCTGGCAAAGAGTTCCACAGATTGACTGTGCCTTGTGTGAAGAAATACTTCCTTATGTTTGTTTTAAACTGCTGACTATTAAGTTCATTTGGTGACCCTTAATTATTCTGTTATGAGAAGAAGTAAATAACACTTCCTTATTTACTTTCTCCACACTCCTCATAATTGTATGGACCACTATAATTTCCCCTTCCTTCCCCTCCCCCCAAGTCATCTCTTTTCTAAGCTGAAAAGTCTCAATCTTATTAATCTTTCTTCATATGGAAGCTGTTACCCACCCCCAGCGACGGATATTGGCTAGGGCGAGCGGGGCGGCTGCCCCGGGCCCCGTGCTTCAATAGACACCACACACGCACTACTACCTGTCAGCTGTGGCCATGGCGCATGTGCAAAATTGTGCTGCCTCGTGCCCCGTTCTTCAATAGGCCCACACTCTGGGTCCCACAAAATTCTCATCCGCCCCTGCCCACCGCAATCATTTTATTGCCTTTTTCTGAACCTTTTCTGATTCCAATATCTCTTTTTTGTGATGGGGCAACCACATTTGCACACAATATTCAAATGTGGGTGTACCATGGATTTATATAGATACAATATGATATTTTTTGTCTTATGGGCAGGGAAACTTCACACATAGGCTAAAAAACAGGAAATAGTCTATTATGATTTAAGAGTTTTCTATAACATTCCTTAATGGAAGCAGTGGTTTAGGATTTTCAATTTATTTTAAGGACTGACCTACTTTCTGGACACACATGAGAGGACTAACCACCAGGAAGAAGCTCCAAGGGACTATTTATTTGACAAAATGTGATCTGGGGTCTGCTCTTATTTCCAAGATCCCAATCACTTTACCAAGGCAAATAGCACTAGTAGTCTCATATGATAGATGGAGAAACAGAATGAGAGAGCAGTTTCGGTTAACATTTTCAAAGGTGTCTGCTGACAAGGATGCCTCTAAAGTGTTTAAAGTGTTTCAAGTCGGGTACACAAAAACTAAGTCACCCAAAATCAGAGGCCATTTATAATTTTTAGCCAAAATTATTTGTCCAGACCCTGAAATGAGTGACAATCATGGGAGAAAAAAGGGCACAGCTCTTTCATCTACTAGTCCAGGGGCCTGCCCTTTGGACTATATGGCTCCCTTAGAACATAACAGAAGTTTTACCAATAAGAGCAGGAGTAGGTCCTCTGTATTTTAGTTCCACAGAAATTTCCAGAATCTACAGTGAACAGTAAGTAACCTTCAGTGCTTACATCCATTTGTAATTTTACTCACATGCATTAGTGTGTGCAGGATTAGACTTTAATTCTGCAAACCCCTAAGGTTACTGAATGAGGACATCTAACCACAAGCTTGTTCCATTTGTACATTTATTTAGTGACTTACTTCATTTTTCAGTTATTTTTTAGCACAACAGCTCATGATACTATTGTAATATCCTGATCCACAAGAGATGCTTCAGTGGAAATCTGAAAAATACAAAAAAGTTAAATCAAAGTCAAATAAATAACAATCACAGAATGGGTCAGTGAATTCTCTGAGGCACAAAACTCCACCTACTTTGAACAAAAATATTGACACAACAATGGAAAATATTTTTGTACACAAGTATATATGCCCAATATTTTATATTTATACTTGGACTGGAAGCTTACTGTCTATATTCTTCCTCTTAACACTGCCAAAGGCAAATCTGTTACAAACAAAACATTGTGACATGTTCTTAAGTAGCTTGTCATCATGTCTATTGTTACATTTGGTGTAACATAATGCCTATGTGTTCATTAAGCCCACATTTTACAATTAAGGTACATATGCTATTCCTCTCCTAATGTCTGCAAGCCAGGTGGGAGAAGTCAATAGCTCTGGTGACATTGAGCATTTCTTTAACAAAGCAGAATTCCAGCTTTGTATTTTTGCATAGTCTGTCTATTATATACAAACTGAATTGCCAATATGTCCTTTTGCTTAAAGCTGTAAACACATAGAAGAGTTTAGGAAATGTTGGCTGTGTCATCACTACAGCACATGGACCAGCTGTCTACAATTATCTTGTTAAAGAGTTTCATTTTGAAAGACCCTTCAGATCAAAACACTAATGTATAATAATTGGCTTCATTGCTTTGCTATGGTCTGTGCTTCTAAAGACAATGGCAGTCTTTCATTGACTTCAGTGGATGTTAGATCAAGCCCCTCGGTGCATTTCAAACCATTTGTTTTCCTAACAGTGCTGTAAGGGTTTATATGTTTTGTTTCTATTTTGGATTTATTTATTTATTTTGGGGGGGGGTTACAATTATTTTTACTTAACTTATCTTTTTCTTCACATGGGGAGTCTGTAATACATAGTAAGTGACCTGAAGTCATTGCCAATATCTCTACAAAATCAGATTGTGAGTGTAACCTGGTACATAAAAGAACTGCATAGCCCAAAAATTAAATGATCTGGGATAATAGAGGTTTGCACTGAATCTCAACTTCCATGTATGGAAAACTCTTAAAATTATACCTACTGGTACTAGAATGTCAGATGTCAACATTAGAATGCTATAAAGTATTTACTAATGGAACAAGACTAAAGATGTAATAAACTCTATAATGTTTTTTATCCAAAGTTTGTCATTCCATGAATTTGAAAGTGGTATCAGGAAAAGCTAATTTAGTTATGAACTGTAAGTTCCAGAGAAAGGACAAAGGGAAGTCACAGCAAGAATTGATTCAAATTACTATTTCTATGTTTGAAACCAACTAAAGGAAGAGGTATGGAATGTTACTTTATATGTATTGGGCAGTTTCTGGCACGACATGTACAAAATTGAAATGTCAGTTTAGACAGAAGGAGGATGTAAAGCTATTGTGTGTTTACGTTGTATAAAATATGCTGGAATTTCCAAAGGATATGGAGCAGAGAATAAATGCATTGATCATTCTGGGAAGAGAATGAGAGAAATGTGAAAATTTTTATATCTTGTGCAAATAGATGAATATACTATATAAAATAAATTATCTACTGACACCTATTTGATGGAATTAGAACCACTTTACAATGTGTTATATCTTAAGCTTGGTAGAATGCAATTTTTAATCATTTCAGAGGATAATATTGCTGTTTATTTCTAAGCATTTTTTCCGATGTTTATACATTTAAATATTTAGTTGCAAGAAATTACACCGGTACAGACCCTCACTATTTAATGACAGTAGCCAATGAGATTTAAATAGCTAATGCCCCATAACTGCTATCACATGTCACAAATATACAAAATAAATATCCTTAAATCAAGCTATAATAAGTGGCATTTTTCTTACTTTGCCTATCTGCAATTATTTTATTATTATTGATTGAAATATTTTTATCAAGTTATGAGAATATGGTGAAATCTACATTTATCAATAACAAATCTAGTTCCTCCAAAGCCTACACATTGTTAAAGGAAATCTCACTAGTTCTAGGGGGCCTGTCTAACAGGAGAATCTGAGTTCTAATCAAACCCTTTATCTGGGACTTTCATACACTATTTGGTGAGCACAGAATAAAAGCCTAGACAGTTGAATAGGCTGCTGCTTAGCTAGATAAGTACCTGTTACCGATATGAAGATTATGTGCCTTTGGTATATAAAATGAGAACGCCTCCTAATTGCCAACATATTTGTGATGATGAGAGACAATGCACCTGATTTGTAGAAGTGTTGAGAACCCACAACTCCAGCTGAAGTCAGAGAGGGAATGTCTACACTAGCTCCCTAGTTCGA
This sequence comes from Pelodiscus sinensis, assembly GCF_052426305.1. Classification (NCBI taxonomy): domain Eukaryota; kingdom Metazoa; phylum Chordata; order Testudines; family Trionychidae; genus Pelodiscus; species Pelodiscus sinensis. The sequence goes on from NC_143057.1 coordinate 67,647,115, forward strand.
ACTAGAGAGGCTAATGTAGGTATTCGAAGTTGCAAATCAAGCCCAGGATTTAAATATCCCGTACTTGATTTACATCTTCCCGGCCAGTCGCCATTTTGAAATTTACAAGTCCGGACTAACTGCCTGCATCTACATGCGGCAGGGACCCGGTAGTTCGAATTAAAGCCCCTAGTTTGAACTACCTGTTAAACCTCCTTGCAGGAGGAATAACAAGTAATTCGAACTAGGGCTTTAATTCGAACTACCGGGTCCCTGCCGCATGTAGATGCAGGCAGTTAGTCCGGACTTATAAATTTCAAAAATGGTGACCGGCCAGGAAGATGCAAACCAAGCGCGGGATATTTAAATCCCAGGCTTCATTTGCAACTTCGAATGCCTACATTAGCCTCCCTAGTTAGAACTAGGGGGCTAGTGTAGACATACCCTGAGAGATGCAGAAGCTTTATATGAAAATCATGCTTTATATGAAGTTTTAAGATAACAAGCCCATTCTCACATCTCACAACAGGCATTATTTAGCTGTGTTTTCTGTGGCAAAGCAGGTTCAATTAACTTAATTATCCTAGTGACACCTTTCTAACACTACCCTCAGTAATATCCATATATGGATTTGTTTGCAATTGTGAAGGTGCCAAGGAATAAAAGAAAAGCTGTACTTATTATTTGATTCAGGGTAACCATGGATGCAAGAATGTGCTGCCTATCACCAAGTTCAACTTGAAATAAATTAGAGCTAGTCAATGCACTGTCCTGCTACTATAGTTGCATTGATGGATGGACGGCAGGAGAGAGATTGTTTGATCATTACCTGTTTGGCTCACTCCCTCTGGGACACCTGGCATTGGCCACTGTCGGCAGACAGGATACTGGGCTGGATGGACCTTTTGTCTGACCCAGTATGGCCAGTCTTATGTTCTTATGTTTTTATAAATGTTTCTGTGGCAGATGACTGTAAGCTACTTCTGTAAGGAGATGAATTCTCCAGATCACCAGGTGCCCCCAACTTGGACACCAGTGAAAGTTTCTTTGATACTTGAGCCATCAGTCACCAGTGAGGATAAGTCCTTTTCCATAATCCACAGCAGGGACACCTTTGTTGTTTCCAAAAGCTGTTTTCCAGAGTTTTAAGGGCAGGGCTATGAATAAACCTGAGAGATTTACCCTGTGGCAGACAACTCGCAAACTACTACAGAACTATATTCCAGTGAACAATGTTTTCTGAGGTCAGTAAATCAGATCCAAGATGTTCATGTGTGTGTGAAGAAATTAATTTATTTTCATGTGAATTTTGATCTGTTGAACATTGCTACTGTATTCCTGTGTGAAACTCCACCATATGACAGAATTGGCAGTAGCAGAACATTATGAATTTCTTTCTTTCTTTAAATGGGTCAACATTTTTATGGCAGTTCATGAAAAGTAAGGAATTTCTGCTTCAGAAATCTTGGCTTCTTTCCTGCCCAGATTTCCAGTTAAACAATCACTGCCCACTGACACAATACATAGTGCAGTATGTTACCAAAACACCACCGCAATTCTATAATGGAAAAAACCCTAAACATTGGACCAAAACTCAGTTTCAAATGACAGCTGTATATTCACCTATCATTTCATTTCCAAAGCCAAGCATTTGTAAAAGCAAGGGTGTGCATAATTAAGAATTTTACATCACTCATGTAAAACACAAGCACATAAATTTCATTAAGTAATAATAAATGCATAATTCATCATAGTAATAAAATGAGAATTAAGCATATTATATAGCAAAATCTTATCATAGAAAGACATTTTAAAAATACTGAGTTCAATCAGGAATTTTATAATGTTTACCAGTCAGTGAAAACTCAAACCAAAGCTTTTGAAAGACAGAGGATTTTTCTTTTTCTTTGGCATTACAGGGGGGATCAAATTCTATCTTACAGTGGATCAATAATTGTAACTTCATCTATAAAGAAGCTACTCCACTTCATAGCAAATTATACACACCTGCAAGGTGTTGCAAAGATCTTATGCCAAGATTTTCAAATGTGCTTAATAATGCTGTGTGCTCCGCTTGAAATGATTTTGAAAGGGTAGATGCTCAGCCCTTTCTGAACACATGGCCCTTTTAATGTTCCTTACATTTGACCCTTAACAATTAAGGCTCCCAAAATCACTAACCACATCTGAAAATCTTGACCTAAAGCTCCAATAAACACAGGTCTTTACCACTTACGGTATGTTTGCGCAGCAAGTGGCAGTGAATCATAGAATCATAGGGTTGGAAGAGACCTCATGGAGTCCAACCCCCTGCTAAAAGCAGGATGAATCACAACATCATCCCAGCCAGGGCTTTGTCAAACTGGGACTTAAAGACCTCTAGGGATTGAGATTCCACCACCTCTCTATGTAACCAACTCATTCCAATGCTTCACCACCCTTCTAGTGGAATAGCTTTCCTAATACCCAACGGAGACCTTCCCAATGCAACTTCATTGCTCCTCATTCTGTCATCTGTCACCACTGACAACAGTCTCTCTCCACCCTCTTTGGAACCCTCTCCTTTCAGGGAGTTGAAAGCTTCAATCAAATCCCCCCTCACTCTTCTCTTCTGTAGACTAAATAAGCACAAATCCCTCAGCCTCTACTCATAAGTCATGTGCTCCAGCCCCCTAATCATTTTCGTTGTCCTCTGCTGAACTGTATCCAATGAGTCCACATACTTTCTGTAATGTGGGGGAGGGGGCAGAATTAGACATAATAATCCAGATGTGGCCTCACCAGTGCCGGATAAAGTGGAACAATCACTTCCATAGATCTGCCAGCAATGCTCCTACTAATGCACCCCAACATGTCGTTAGCCTTCTTGACTACAAGGACACACTGTTTACTCATATTCAGTTTCTCATCCACTGTAATCCCAAAGTCCTTTTCTGATGAACTGCTGCTTAGCCAGTTGGTGCCCAGCCTGTAACAGTGCTTGGGATTCTTTCATCTCAAGTGCAGAGTACTTGTTGAACCTCATCAGATTTCTTTTGGTCTAATTCTTCCATTTGTGTAGGTCACTCTGAACCCTATCCTTACCCTCCAATGTATCTACTTGTCCCCCCTAGCTTAGTGTCATCTGCAAACTTGCTGAGGGTGCAATCTATCCCCTCATGAAGGTAATTAAAAAAGATGTTGAACAAAACTGGCCCCCGAACCAACCACAGAATCTTAGAGCCTGGGTCAACAGTCTCAAGTTCTCACACTAAAAATATCTATGTACATGATGGGACTAGGCCTGGAGCTCAGGCTTTGAAGCACAGTCCCCTGCCTCAAAGCCTGAGCTCCAGCTTGTGCCACAATGTCTACACAGCTATTGTTAGTACAATAGTAGCCCGAGCCCTGCAAACCTGAGTCCTTTGATCTAGACTCTGAGACTCGCTGCCACTTGCTGTGTACACATACCCTTGGACTTCAGGTGGTTCTCCACTTCTTATAGTCTGATTTTTCTTCCAAAGTTTCAATCTGACAATAGAGGGCAAAAACAGTTAGGACAAGACATCTGGCCCTTATCAATCTGCTTTGATTTGCTCCTTAAATAATAGTTTGTATCCTGTGCTTCTGAATGCAAACTCTGTTTATGTTATACTACAAGTGGGTGCATTGCACTATGATAATGGATTTCATTTCACGTGCTTAGATGAGAAATAGATTTATAAGGCCTAATCCTGCTGTCATTAACATGAATAACAGAACTCTCACTGACTTCCATGGAAGCCGTCTTGGGCTCAAATGTCTTTGTAATTAATTAAAAATGAAAGTCTGTAAACACAGAAAATAACATGCATCTTAGCTGCTTTGATGCCCTATAAAAATTTGCTGTGTATCCATAAAGATAACCATAAAATGATGACTTACTTCCAGTGAGGCCATATGTCTCTGCATTCCTTTGATTCAAATCATGTTATTCTACTCGATTCAAGGGCTTGATAAAGCTTTGGTAGACTGCCACTTTGTTTAATGTTTGTCCATGTAGCAGTGGTCCTTTAAGCAGCCTTTTCTGACAGAGGATGAGCTATGCTAAGCCTCACATTGTATTTCACAATAACAAGCATGTAGTGTATTTTGGTGATCAGCTCTCTGCAGTAAAGCTAAACAGCTAAGATAAGGTGAAAAATGATAAGGACTCAAAGGGTGATGACACGAGAACTTATAGGATAAGCCTCTTTGTGCCTTTGCCTTTTCTTTACTTTGTTCACCTCTTCATGTTTTGGCTATTCTTCTAAGCTGTCATGTAATATAACATTCTTTGGGAAAATATAGTGTAATGGCCCTAATCTCTTTCACCTATAGGGCATGGTAGCCCACTGCTTTGGGGCCAAATTGCTAAATAAATTAAGTGCTCTAATGAACACTGTATATATTATCTTTATCCACAGAAGGAAGATTAACAATGGGTAATTAGATATTCAGGATCCAGTCCCCAGGATAAGGATTTGGGCCCTACATCACAAGACCATCCTTCTACATACCAACACAGCAGCTCAAATGCAGAGGGGTGAAAATGCTGCCCCAACCAAAGTCTAGTGAAGTACGTCCATTCCCCCTTATAAACCACATAATGAAGAGTGGTTGCATTGTGCCTCAGGAGAACTGCTGCGTACTGCTTTTGTTAATTTATTATTTATTGTTAGCCACACACTAACTGCCCCTAATTTTGACCCTTCTTGTTGCTTTTTTATAAATCTCCAAGGATAAAACAATCTATCTTGAAGTGGTCCAGAAAATATTTCCAATTCTTCATTCTTAATTTCCTTGTCTGGAGAAGTGATGATTTGTGTCTCTTCCTCTTGTTTTTACATTGCTACGTCTAATTAGTGTTTTAGTCTACCTCATGTTCTCAGAAAAACTTTAGCGGTTCAAGAATCTCACCTTATTCTTGAAAGAAATAGCTAAACAGCCAATTTTACTATCCAGGACAATTTTCCCCCTTTATGATTGTTACTGCCAGCTGAGTTTGCATCCATTAGGTTGATTAGAAAAACGTTTTACAATAGGTTGATCTTACCTTTAAAGCATCCATAAAAAGTTATTTGTTTTCCATGTCAGCTGACAAATCCAATTACCATGATTAGTTTATTTATAGTCACTATTCAATAACTATTGATAGCTTCTCAGTCTTCCCAGTGTCATCTAATTAACATGGCAATAAGTGTTAATATATTTTTAAATTACCACCAGCCAAGCAAAAGGTGGCTAAATATAACTGGTACAATATGGGGGAAGGGTTTTACAGCATGACATGAGTACAGTTTGCAGAAATAATGTGTTTCTGTGTAGATGCTAGTGAGGTAGTGAATCATCAGGCAGGTTCTCTTCTGTGCCAGAACTCCACTCAGCACAGGAGAATCATAGAAGCATAGAATCCTAGGACTCAGGAGGTCCTCAAGTCTAACCCCCTGCCTAAAGCAGGACCAATCCCAACTTAATCATCCCAGCCCGGGCTTTGTCAAGCTGGGACTGAAAAATCTCCGGGGATGGAGATTCCACCACCTCCTTAGGTAAGCCATTCCAGTGCTTCACCACTCTCCTAGGGTGTGTCTAGACTACATGCCTCCTTCGACGGAGGCATGTAGATTAGCCAGATCGGAAGAGGGAAATGAAGCCGCGATTAAAATAATCGTGGCTTCATTTAAATTTAAATGGCTGCCCCGATCTGCCGATCAGCTGTTTGTCGGCAGATCGGGAGAGTCTGGACGCGATGCCCCGACAAAGAAGCCTTTCTTCATCGACACAGGTAAGCCTCGTGAAACCAGGTTTACCTGTGTCGATGAAGAAAGGCTTCTTTGTCGGGGCATCGCGTCCAGACTCTCCCGATCTGCCGACAAACAGCTGATCGGCAGATCGGGGCAGCCATTTAAATTTAAATGAAGCCGCGATTATTTTAATCGCGGCTTCATTTCCCTCTTCCGATCTGGCTAATCTACATGCCTCCGTCGAAGGAGGCATGTAGTCTAGACACACCCCTAGTGAAATAGTTTATCCTAATATCCAACCTAGAACTCCCCCACTGTAACTTGAGACCATTTCTTCTTGTTCTGCCAACCGTCACTACTGAGAACAGCCTCTCTCCATCCTCTTTGGAACATCCCTTCAGGAAGTTAAAGGCTGCTATCAAATCTAATCTTCTGTAGACTAAATAAGCCCAAATCCCTCTGCCTCTCCTTGTAGGTCATGTGCTCCTGCCCCCCTAATCATTTTGGTTGGTCCGCTGGACCCTCTCCAATGCGCCCACATCCTTTCTGTAGTGTGGGCCCCAGAACTGGATACAGTACTCCAAATGTAGCCGCACCAGTGTCGAATAAAGGGAAATAATCACTTCTCTAGATCTGCTGGAAATGTTCCTCCTAATGCACCCTAATATGCCATTAGCCTTCTTGGCTACCAGGGCACACTGTTGACTCATATCCAGCTTCTCATCCCCTGTAATCCCCAGGTCCTTTTCTGCTGAACTGCTACCTAGCCAGTGGGTCCCCAGCCTGTAACAATGCTTGCCATTCTTCTGTCCCAAGTGCAGGAATCTTCACTTGTTGAATCTCATCAAATTTCTTTTGGCTCAATCCTCTAATTTGTCTAGGTCACTCTGGACCCTTTCCCTGACCTCCAACATAGCTATCTCTCCCCCTAGCTTAGGGTATGTCTACACGACCACCCTAGTTCGAACTAGGGTGGTAATGTAGGCAACCGGAGTTGCAAATGAAGCCCGGGATTTGAATTTCCCGGGCTTCATTTGCAACTCCGGTTGCCTACATTACCACCCTAGTTTGAACTAGGGTGGTAGTGTAGACAAACCCTTGGTGTCATCCGCAAATTTGCTGAGGTTCCAATCCATCCCCTTATCTAGGTCATTAATAAAGATGTTGAACAAAACCAGCCCTAGAACCGATCTTTGGGATATTCCACAGGACACTGACTACCAACCAGACATCAAGCCATTGATCACTACCTGTTGGGCCCAACAATATAGTCAGCTTTCTATCTACTTTACAGTCCATTTATCCAATCCATACTTCCTTAACTTGCTGGCAAAACTATTGTGGTAGACTGTATCAAAAGCTTTGCTAAAGTCTAGGTATATCACATCCACTGTCTTCCTCATGTCCACAGAGCCAATTACCTCATCATAGAAGCTAATCAGGTTGGTCAGGCATGACTTGCCCTTTGTGAATCCATGTTGACTATTCCTGATCACTTTCCCCTCTTCTAAGTGCGTCAAATGAATTCCTTAAGGATCCCTTCTACGATTTTTCCAGGGACTCAGGTAAGGCTGACTGGTCTATAGTTCCCTAGATTGTCCTTCTTCCCTTTTTTTAAAGATGGGCACTACATTTTCCTTTTTCCAATCATTTGAGACCTCTCCCAATCTCCACAAGTTTTCAAAGATAATGGCCAAAGGAGAAGACATATCAGAGACTGAGTCATTCCTGTCTCCTGGATTCTAAGGAAGCCAGTCTCAGCTCAGACATCACCAAGAGCTGCTGCCAGTCTCTTCCTCAGAGGAGAATTTCTGCAACAGAGCAGAGTTCCACTAGATCTCCTCTTCACTTCTGACACACCCATCCTGGAAGCAGAGGCAGGCATAGGCAGAGGGCTCAGGAACAGCACAGTTGCATTGGCTGGTAGCTCTACTATGCATGCATAGAAACTGTTGCACGTTATGCTCCCCCTTTACACCATCTACATGGCACACAGGGGTTGCATTCAGGTTTCACAATCTGATCTTTCACAACCAATTTTTTGCTCCTTTAAAAGGAAAGGTAATGGATCTATTAGTGAGATGCATACATTTAGAAATTAATTTGAAGGTTCTTTTAATCCCTATATCTCTACATTGTGTGTACATGAAGGTAGCAAAACTCACAGGGTCAGATCTTCGTCATTCATTTGAAGTCAGTGGAGTGATACCAATTTATACCAAGATCTGAGACTAAGAATATACTTTTCCCATATTCACATGTTATATTGGTATGCCTTTATAAGAAGTGAACCTTGAAAAGGTATGCAAGGCATTAAAGATCAATCAATTTATTTCATTTAAGGCTAATGAAAATACTGTAGCTAGATTCCCCTTTTCAAATGCATGTTCTATACACAAATTTACAGTACCTTAACTCATTTTCTTCTCCCTTAAGGTAAAAAACCAAATGGTATCAGGCATAGTGATGTGCATAGTTTGTGTATGCTGTACTACAGCATTCTTTAGGATTGGGTAGAATAGATCATCAAAGGAGATTGCATGTTTGGGTCTTGGAAAATGTTCCTTATAACTGACCAGAAAACAAATTGATATACAGTGATGCCATGTGCTGTGCTATACTACACCATCCAAGGGAAGTTCAGAGGCCAGAGAAAAGGGATCCCTTAGCACTTTCATTGGAAGGAGAAAGATTTCTTTCAGCAAACTGGTATTAGCATTCTGAGGGCAGATTAGTATAGAAGTCAAAGGGGAAAGTTCCCTCATTAACTTTCTCTCCCTGAGTATTCTCCATTAGAGAAGAGGAACAGGTATCAATCCACACAGCACCCGAGCTGACCTCCAGATAATGAGTAGTCCGAGAAGGCTGGAGTTTGCAGATGGGACTCAGAATACCTCTCTTTGTCCAGACTGATATGAAAGAGCTCTATTTGTATATGTTATCTCCCCTTCTGTCAGATCCAGGGGAACAGAGGAAAACTGGCACCAGCAACCTGTTTTCCTCCTTTTTGTCCTTTAATAGTGTTAGATGAAACCTTATGGGTCAGTAAATGGCTTGTAAAATAAGAAGAGCGTGTACAGTTCAACAACTGGGGATATTGGACATTTCTGGGAAAAAAACAGAGAGAAGGCAATGGCAATCTGTCCATCAGGGGCTACAGGTTGGACTTCCCTGGTCTGACATCATCTCCCCTCCTGAGTGGCCCCGAAGGAGGGAGTTTACCAGACCAGAGACAGTCAAGCCTCCAGCTCTTCTGGGGCTCCCCTCCTGGTGACCAGCCCAGCCAGTGCACTATTCCCAGCCATTGGTGGAACTCCACTCCCTGCTGCAACCCCACTCTGGTCCGTGGAGCTCCCTTCCCCAACCTATGGGGCTCCCTGCCTCCAGCTGGCAGCAGCTCTGTGCTCCGGGGCTCCACGTCCCTGGCAACAGGGGTTTCCCTGTTCCTGGCCAGCAGCACTTCCACACCCCTAACTGCAGGGATTTCCCTGCTCCTGGCCAGTGGAACTACACCACCACCTGGCAAAGCTCCATGTCCCTGGACAGCAGAGGATCTGTGCACCTGACAGGCAGGGGCTCTGTGTCCCCAACCAGAAGCAGCTCCGCACACCCAGCTGGCCAGGGCCCCCTGTCCCCAGCCAACGAAGCTATGCTCTTGGCTGGCAGGACTCCCTGCCCAACCCTACTCCAGTGGCTTGCTGCTGGCTGGTTTGCTTGACACCAGGACATGGGCCCTCTGGGATGCCTGTCTGGCTGAGCTCCCAGCCACTGACAAGCTCTGTGGCTGGGGCTCTGTGGTCCAGTGAAATCTGTGGTCCTGTCATACCGCTGATGTTGCTGGACAAGAGAATCCTGGATTGTGTCCTACCCATGAAAACTATTTCTTCTTGTGCACTAAAATAAGTCCACTGTGCAGCTGTTTACATTAGCTATTAACACAGACTAGAGACTATTTATCTCTCAGAAATCAGTTGGCTTAGCTGGGCTCATCACTTCCTGCTTTTAAGTAAGTTTGGGATCCAGTTGTGGGAGCCTTTTTACTTAGGATATTTAAATAAAGCATTAGTAAGAGGCAGTGCAAGGAACAACCCTGCATTAAAAGGGGAATGGAGTGTGACCTACCAGGTTCTTTATAGCTCTAGGCTACGTCTAGACTGGCATGATTTTCCAGAAATGCTTTAAACAGAAAAGTTTTCTGTTAAAAGCATTTTCGGAAAAGAGTGTCTAGATTGGCATGGACACTTTTCCGCAAAAGCACTTTTTGCGGAAAAGCGTCCATGCCAATCTAGACGCGCTTTTCTGCAAAAAAGCCCCGATCACCATTTTTGCGATTGGGGCTTTTTTGCAGAAAACAAATCTGAGCTGTCTACACTGGCCTTTTTGCGCAAAACTTGCGCAAAAGGGACTTTTGCCCGAACGGGAGCAACATAGTATTGCTGCAAAAAGCACTGATTTCTTACAGTAGGAAGTCAGTGCTTTTGCAGAAATTCAAGCGGCCAGTGTAGACAGCTGACAGCGGCTGATTTTCCGGAAAAACTGGTCAGTCTAGACACAGCCCTAATGTCTTTGATTCCTTCATCAATACAGTGTAGGTGCACTGTTTCCTGTGAGTTGGATTCCTGTTAGGAACGCATAGCCAGAATGTTGACTCCATCATAAGAATCTCCCTAGGAAAGCTGCTTTGGAAGGGAAACAATTGTACTTTACCAGCTGTGTAAGCACAATTAACAGTCTTAAAACCCATTTGGGCCCAAAGCATTGGGTACCCTCAAATGTTAATAGTAGATATATTCTCTTGTTTCTTCCCATTCATGTAATGGTGCCATGCTGGATGCTCAAATTTTAATGAACATAAAATAAAGAATAGCTATACTGGGTCAGACCACTGGCCAATTAAGCCCAGCTATCCTGTTTTCCAACAGTGGGCCAATGGTAGATGCTTGCAAGCTAGTCTTCACATTTTAAGGGAAAGTTTAGTTTCCATTAAAACCACACTGAAGGAGTTAGTCAGAAAATGAATATGATTTTTCCCTCTGGCCACTTACCCAGCTGTGTGACTGAAATCTACTACTAGCACTGATTGATGTGATTACACTTGTGTTTCATGTCTCCCTGAGTTGTTGGTCCACCTGCTCCCCCTCTGCAAAATCAGCATTTCTAAAAGAAACAGGTCCTGTGTAAATAAGATGAACTGTTCGTTTCAAATTTGCCAAAAGTCTGAGCTCAGCTACACTGCTGCAAATCTGGGATAAATCCATTGAGTGCAGTGGATTTATACTGGCATATCAATACAGCTGCTACAGATTTACGCCAGAGGATACGAGAGCAGAATCTTGCATGTAATATGACACGGAGAGGGTAGATGACAAGCAAGTTTAATGAAGGTGTGATACTCTATTTATACATGATTAAACTTGTTCTGACCTGTATTTTACATGTCAGCAAATATCAACTGTACCAAAAAAATCAATTCTTTCTCTACTGTCAATAATGCTGCTTTATTGGGCAATGTATCTCTTGTTAAGATTAAACTTTATAACACTGCTAATGTCTGGAGCTACCTTCTAGTAGTCATTGGATGGAATATATATTTTCTTTCCCTCATTCCCTCTATATCTTGTTTTTCTAAATCTTTTTGCATGGCAGAGGTTCTACTTACTAGAAACAAACTATGTTTAGATTTCCTGCAAAGTGAATTCTTACACTTTGCCTTACGCATGCTATAACAAAATGCAGGGTTATGATAATGAGAACATATTGACGTAGTTAAACATTGTTAAGAGGTGAATGAGCCAAACCAGCACCAGCGCAGATGCATTGGGAGCCATCCTTATTCTAATAAGCAATGTGAAGATACCAGAAAAAAGATTCTTCTGACATGCCCTGGAGAAGTGCTCTTTGAATTAATTTCATGCTGTAATGGCTTTCCTGTGCTAACAGTAGCTGGCAATTTTTACATGCTTTTTCAAGTACCATCATATTTGTAAAAGTATCTTTCTTTATTAGAAATCATTTACATCACTTTGATTCCAAATGTAATAATACTCCAAAATTTGACCTTACACAAAGGGAAGAGAGAGAAAGAGGGAGAGAGAAATCAGTCTGAGGAAGATTCAATAAGATACAACAATTTGTCATTGCAAATAAATTAAGAATGGTTGTTACTGGCTCATTGTAATTCCAGTGGTTTATTTTTTTCTTTTCTGTAATTCCAGTGGATAATCTCTCTGGGTGTAATGCTTTTGTATAATTCTAGATGTTTAAATGTACGTTTCTGTGCATGTAAAAGGAACAAACTCATGTAAATATGGAGGATGCCAAGTTTAGAAGTGCCTCAAGGTGGGAACAGAATCACTTGTGACAGGTAACATAATGCTTGCTATGATAATGCTGACATGTCACGTTGGGGTGACAGTCTTCACACATTGAACAGAATATATCAATTTTCATTATGGCAAGCTGTAAGTACTAGCAACTCAGCACATCTGGTGCCTTGCCCTCTAGCAACCCTCCCCCTCCACTTTCAATAACCACACAGAAGCATTAAGTACTTTGGGTGCAGCCACACCAAATGCCTCAAAAACAGTCACACTAGAGAAGCAGTTGGGGATCTTGCATTAGCTTAACTCTATTTTGGCACCACTTTAACAATTTGATAGGTTTTCCTGGGCCAAATTCATCCCCAAGCTCACTGATGTCAGTGGAGCTTCATCAGGGTGAATTTGGTCCAATATTAGAATTTACAGCAATATATCCATTAAAATGCAATTAATTTCCAACATGTAACAAAGAAAATCACACAGCACATGATTTTAACAGGTTTTATTCACTGTATCATTGCATAGGCTCAATGGTTCTGAGTTGAGAATGCTGCCAGGGAAGAAAGGAAGTATCTGTCAATCGTAGTACAGTTATTTTAAACTTGATGTGGGAATTTATTTTATTTTACAATGTAACATTCACTCTATCTATAAGCATGTATACTTATAGTCTCAGAAGAAACTACTGATAGCAGCTGAAATGAACTCTTCCAAACATTGTCTTAATATATCATCACTATACTTGGGCAAAAGCCAGCATAAACTAATGTACCATACTCTGTGTCCTGGAGATTAACAAATTTGAGCTTAGCCAGGCCAGTAGGAAAAACGAGTTCCAAAACAAAAGAGTGTTCTTTGAGAATGTCCTGCCTCTGGATTCCCAAAGTTAAGACGTGAGAACTGTGAGGGTAAGCTCCTCAACTTATTCTTATCTGCCACTACAGTACTTAGAATTCTTAATACCCCAATCATACAATCAGAACTGCATGCGCCAATCCATTTGTGGATGCCAAGTCCCACTGAAGTCCACATCCATGGCTGAGTTCCATGATTTAAGTTCTGGACTATGAGCCAGTTATGTTTCCATAGCTGAAAATGAACATCTTGATTTCCACTACTTTACTGGTTAAAGCTTCTGAATGAATTTCAGTGATAGTTTTATTGAACAATATATAAAGTACTTTATGAAGGTATACATTTCTCATGGGAAATAGGAATAGAAAATATTTCATAGTGAAAAATGTTGGAATTAGTATTCCGGCAGCAAATTTTTGCATTTCCTGTCTTCCTAATGTGCTCCCTCCAGGTAGTTTTGTGTTATTTGTACAGACATGCTGTGATGTTTTGGGTTTCATCCAAGGAAATAAAAAATTGGGTGACCATCTACCTTGTAACCCTGGATGTTTTGTGCCTATGCAGCTTTGGTTCAGAGCTCTGACCCCCACAGCCTCCCAGAATCCCAGAAAGACTCACCCTTGTTACTCCCTGTGGGCTGGCCTTAAAACACTTCCAATCCCGAATTCACCCCAAAATCATCCTACTGCAGAGATCGGTCCACCTCATGGAGAAAGTGTTAAGTTCTCTTCCTTTGCAGAGACAATAAAACACCCCAACCTGTTTACTCTCTAGAAATACACATTTTATTAAACTTACACAGCACTGATGATTTGTAATGAAAGCAAAACAAGTTTATGAACAAAATAGCATGGATTAAGTGATACCAATCAAAAAGATAAAGGTAGTGATGGTTACAAGCAAAAAAAAAGTGCATCTAAAAAGTCTACAGCTTTTACATAGTAAGATACAGTCTTTTTTCAACATGATTTCTCTCACTTTCAGTCTCTTTCTGGACTCACCAGGACTCTTCACAGAGATCACATCAGCTAATGTCTTTGTCTTCTACAGTGAAGGATAAAATTGAGTCTCTCTCTGTTCCTTATATCCCCAAAGATGTACAATTTCAATTCAGGAAAGCCTCCTGGGAATTCTGTTTCCTCTATCTCTTAGGGGGGCATAATAGAGTGACCAAATGTCCCAATTGTATAGAGACTGTGCTGATATAGGGAGCTTTTTCTTATATAAGTGCCTATTACCTTCCAGACACTGCCCTGATTTTTCACACTTGCTCTTTGATCACTCTAGTGCAGAAGCCATGCAAATTCTCTGCCTCTTGAGTTCAGGAACATATAAATAATGCACACACACAGAGACAGCTTAGCTCAATGGCTTTTTTACTGATAATACGCAAATTGACATAAACCCACATTCCTTTGGCTAGGGGTGCATCTATACTGCAGGGCTTAACTTGAAATAAGCTATGAAAATTGAGTTATGTCAATTGCGTATCTTATTTCGAAATAGCTTATTTAGAAATAGGGAGAGTCCGCAAAGCACTTAATTTGAAATAGAGCACTCTTCCTCTGACTTCCCTTATTCCTCGTACAATGAGGGTTACAGGAGTCAGAGTAAAATCTCCAGCTTGACAGTATTTTGACACTATTTTGAAATAACTTCATGCAATGTAGACTAAATTATTTCAGATTAGCACTAGTTATTTCAAAATAGTGTTGCAATGTAGACGTACCCTAGGACAGAAATGTTTATCCCCTTTACCTAGGCTAGACTGTCTACTCCTAATCAAGTTCTAGTAACATTACTTAGGCTATGTTTACACTACAGGGCTTTATTGGAAAAAGGTATGCAAATTGCGCTCCGCAATTTGCATATATTTTTCTGATAGTTTTTTCAGAAGAGGCTTTCCAAAATTTGGCCCATCTATACTGGGGGATAAGGAAGACAGGGTTTCTGAAAGAGCACATTTTCTCTTCCACAAAAAAAAACGGAAGAGCAGACGTGTTCCCTGGGCACAGTGGAGTTTTTTAGGATATCTCCAGTATCCGGGAAAAACTCTATAGTCTAGATGTAGCCTCAGAGGGAGTTGTGACAAAGCTCCTATGAAAACTCAGTGGGTCCTGCACTTCCTGGTGGATTTTTGCTTTCCTTAGAGGCTCACAGCAGCCCTCAGTTTTAGGCACCACACCTAGGGCTTTAGTTTGCAATTTGCTGAGCTCTTTTCATCATGGGATAGTTTATAGTTTAACAGAGAATAAACTCCAAAGTCCTCTTCCCTGAGGGGAAATGGAGTGGTGGGTGTTGGGGGGGAACCCAGGCCCACTCTCTGCTCCGGGATCCAGCCAGGGCCTATAAATCCTTGACACCTGCTATAAAACAGCTGCAAGACCTCTGGGTTACTTCCCCCCACCTTCCCCAGACCCTTCCTTCTCTCTGGTTCATACCGCTAGGATATGTCTACACAGCACGCTTATTTTGAAATAAGCTATTGCAGAATTTTTTTTCCAAAATAGCTTATTTCAAAATAGCACATCTACACTATGGGGAAGCCCCAAAATTAGTCCAATGCAGGCTTTCCTAACATGGATGTGTTACCTCGATTTAGAGCCCCAGGAGGCACTGAGGAGTAATTACTTTGAATGGCCCTGGGGAGGAGCAATTTAGAAATAGCAGCAGTGGAGCGTCCACACTACTACTATTCCAAAGTAGCTATTTCGGAATAAGCATTATTCCTTGTGGAATGAGGTTTACAGATTTTGAAATAAGCCGTCTGTTATTTTGAAATTATTTCAAAATAATGGAATTGCTGTGTAGATTCTCACATTCTTATTTTGATATAATGGCCGTTATTCCAAAATATTGTTACTGTATAGATGCACCCCTAGGCTGTGTCCAGACTCAGGGGTTTTTTCGAAAAAAGTAGCCTTTTTTCGAAAAAACTTCACCTGCGTCTAGACTGCAGCCGCGTTCTTTCGAAATTAAATCGAAAGAATGCGGCTTTTCTTTCGACGGCGGTAAACCTCATTCCACGAGGAAGAACGCCTTTTTCGACGGAGATCCGTCGAAAATAAGTGAGTGTGGACGGGGGAGGCCTTTTTTTCGAAAATATTGGCCTCCAGGAAGAAGCCCTGGTGGACAATCTGGGGCATGGGTTGCATGTCTGTGGTTCCTGTCTGCAGCCATTTCTTAAAGGGACAGGCACCCTCACAGCCACTTGTTGCAGAGAAGGAGCCAGAGCACACGGCTACTTTGGTGCAGCATGTCCCAGCCCCAAGACCGTCCTGGCCCTTCCACAGAGCCTTCTGGGGACCCAGCCAAGGGCTCCAAACGCCGGGCACCATCCTGGTCTGGGCCAGAGCTCAAGACCCTTCTGGAGCTCTGGGGAGAGGAGGAGGCCTTACAAGCCCTCAAAAGCCGGCGGCGAAATGCCGACATTTATGGCCGCATGGCAGAAGCCCTGGCCCAGAAGGGCCACTACCCCCGCACCCAGGACCAGGTGCGCTCCAAAGTAAAAGAGCTGCGCCAGGGGTACGTCAAGGCCAGGGAGGAGGGCTCCCGTTCTGGGGCAGCCCCCTACTACTGCCCTTATTACACCGAGCTGGACCAGATCCTGGGTGGCAGTGGCGAAGCACGCACACCACAGCGTTTCGTCCAGTCAGGATTGGCAGACCCTGTGGTGGACGCTCCCGAGCAGGACCCAGAGCAGTCTGGAGACGGGGACATGGTGCCAGAGGAGGAGGACAGTGAGGAGACGGCGACCCTCACCCTGGAGCCAGTCACCCAGACCCCAGAGGCCTCCCAGGTGTCATCTGGCGCAGGAGAGGACGCAGCAGGTGAGTGCAGTGAGGTTGTGTAACACCCGGGGGGGGGAGGTAGGTGGGTGCACAGTGGGTGATGCACAAGGGAAACCTGTCATGCTCAGTCTGATGCCCAGGTCACACACAGTGTTACCTTCAGAATGTCTGATTCCCCTGTCTCAAGGAGAGGGCATGGCCTTTTGGACAGCTGTTGCACACATGACTGATTGTGATAGAAATGTAGCCGTGTTACTCTGATCTGAGGAAGTGGGTCTGGCCCAGGAAAGCTCATCCCCTAATAAACCATCCTGTTAGTATTTTAAGTGCTACAGAGTCCAGTTTTTTAGGACTGATTGTGTCTTCTTCTTTTCCTCCACAGCCAGACCAGCCATGCAAGAGGGCCGCAGCACCCCAGCCCCACCTCCATCTCCATCTCGGGGACATGGGAGCCGCAGACACAGGCGTGTCTATGCGGACATCCTCAGGCAGAACGTGGAGGCCATGCAGGAGCTCAACTCCATCCTGAGAGAGAGGGCGGAGGCAGAGGATCGCTGGCGTGACCGGCTGATGGAGGAGCTGGTCCTGCAGCGCACGTCCCTGACTGCCACTCTCAGGGAGGTCTGCGGCTTGCCTGCTCCTGTGCCTGGTCCTGCTCCTCCAGCACCCCATGACCCCGCCCCACCAAACCCCCCTTCGACAACAGCATCCCTTTCCCCCCTTGGACCTCCCTCTCCCCCAGCCCCCCCAGTTCCCCAGCCCCTCTCTCCCCCTGGCCCTCCTCTCCCCCAGGCCTCCACGTCCCAAGAGCACCCCAGCCAGCCAACCGACAGGTGCACCACCCGATCCCGTGGCCATGGAGCACCCCGAACACGAGGCCCAGGCAGGAGAGGGAAATCAGGCAAGCACCGTGCAACCTGATCCCCTTCCCCCCTCCAGGTTTCAAGTCCCCTTCCCCCCTCCAGGTTTCAAGTCCCCTTTCCCCCTCCAGGTTTCAAGCACCCCCATCACCCCAGTTAAATCACAAAGAAAGGGTTCAACAATATGTTTATTGTACATAGTTTTGTCAACATCAAAAATGAAAAAAGCTTTTTTATGTTTGCAACACATATACTATTTTTTGAGAGATATGTAAAAAAATTAAACAGAACATATTATTTTGCAACAAATCCTGGTGTTAATGATTTGTCCAAACAGGGTCAGGAGATGGGTTGTGGAGGGAAGCTTCTATTGGGCCAGGGCCCAGTCCCCAGGCAGAAGTCCCTCAGTAGAGTCAGTGGCCTCCACTTGAGAATTGCTCCCGTAGGGCCTCCCGTATGCCAACAGCAGACCGGTGAGCCTGGCGGATGGCAGCTGTCCGGGGCTAGGCAAAGTGCCTCTCCTGGTCATCAGCACCTCTACCCCACCCTGGTAGGAAGGCCTCCCCTTTCCTCTCCACCAGGTTATGGAGAACGCAACACGCAGCCACCACCTCAGGGATGTTGCTCTCCCCCATGTCTAGGCGTGTGAGCAAGCACCGGAATCTGCCTTTTAAACGTCCGAATGCACATTCCACCTGGTTGCGAGCCCAGTTAAGGCGAGCATTAAACTGCTCCTTGCTCACATCCAGGTGGCCGGTGTAGGGCCTCATCAGCCACGGCATCAGGGGGTAGGAGGCATCAGCCACTATGCACACTGGCATGTGCACATCCCCAACCGCAAACTCGTGATGCGGGAAAAATGTTCCTGCCTGAAGCCTCCGGTAGAGGTACGAGTTCCTGAAGATGCGGGCATCATGTGCCCGCCCTGACCACCCAACACAAATGTCCGAAAACTGGCCACGATGGTCGACCAGGGCCTGGAGGACCATAGAAAAGTAGCCCTTTCTGTTAATGAATTGGGCTGCTCGATGGGGCGGTGCACAGATTGGAATGTGTGTCCCATCGAGCGCTCCTCCACAATTCGGGAAGCCAAGGGCAGCAAAGCCGGCCATGACGCTGTCCAGATCTTGTAGACAGATGAGCCTGTTGAGCAGCTCCGAATTGATGGCCCTCACCACCTGCAGAACGAGACAGACAACAAAATGTTAGAAGGGGTGCCTTATCTCTTAGGAGGAGAACCCACCGCCCACCTTCCCTCTCAAACACCCCGGGAATCCCCTCCTCAGAACCCCCCCCCCAACAATTCAGGGTGAGTGGAGGAGCTCCCTCCCACTCTCACTCCACTTGGCCCTTCCTGACAGTCTCCCTTCCCCCCACCCCAAACTGTGACTGTCCCCAGACAATGACTTACCTCCATCAGGATGGATCCAACGGTAGACCTGCCCACTCCAAATTGGTGTCCCACGGAGCGGTAGCTGTCGGGGGTTGCCAGCTTCCAGAGGGCAATGGCGACCCTCTTTTCCAGGGGGATAGCGGGCCGCAGGTGGGTGTCTTGCCGTTGCAGAGCAGGGGCGAGCCAGGTACACAGCTCCTGGAAAGTGGTCTTTCGCATCCTGAAGTTGCGTAGCCAGTCTTGGTCATCCCAGATCTCCATCACGAGCCGGTCCCACCAGTCAGAGCTGGTTTCAAGCCTCCAAACATGCCTGTCCACAAAGAAGTTTGGAGGCAAGGGCAGTGCGGCTGCTTGACGGAGGAGCCCTTCGTACCTCTGGTCTGGGTCCAGCTGGGGAAGTAGCCTCATGACTGTGTCATGCAGATGCAGCAACAGTTGCAGTATGATGGTGTGGGGCCATCGCCTGCCCAGGGGCAGCTCTGGCTCCATGCCACAAAAATGGGTCTCAAACAGAAAAACCTCCACAGAAAAAAGCTGCTGGGGTGTCCCAGGAAGCTGAGCACTCCAAACCAGCACTGCAATGCCTTGCTTACCTCCTAGAGGGACAACAAAGGCAGCTGCAGGAGCAGAGCAACGGGTGTTCAGGAGTGTCCCTTTCACCACGCGGCGTTTCTGCAAAGGGAAGGCAGGCAGCAGCACCCGGAAGGAAATGCTGCCCCCATGCCCTGGCAGAAGCGGTTCCGGGTGGCTTTGAATTTCGAAAGAGCGTCCAGCAGTCAGGATGCTCTTTTTCGAAAAAGCGGATCAATTTTCCGATCCGCATATTGTAGTCTAGACGCACTCTTTCGAAAGAGGCTTGCAGTGTAGACAGCTCCTTCTTGCACAAGAGCCTCTTCCACAAAAAAGGCAGCTCATTATATATGCAAATGAGGCTCCGCTATATTCCACGCTTAGCCTCATTGCATAGCTCTGGCACAAGATCGTGCCAGTGTAGACATAGCCTTACACTCAGGCAAATCCAAAGTCTTAAATGGGGCTTCTTGGTATTTATCTGTTTTTGCTGTTTACTTGAGAACAGCATTTGGCATATTGTCATAAGAACATTAGGGAACATGTTCAGCTGGTATAAAACAGCATAGTTCCAATGAATGGCACTTGAGAATTTCTAGATTTAAAGAGAACATAAATAAATCTTAGCAAAGCAATAAATAAATATCACAGTACCTTATCAGGGAGATTTATAAATGTGTACTCAAATTTAAAACTAACTGGTTGCATTATTCTCTTAGGAAAAATGGAGATTAATAATACAGTGTAGGCAATATTTAGAATTTCTGCCTAGGAGATTAATGCCTCTTCCTTGACTGACCCATATTAAAATTGTTACCAAATATATTCCATCACCTTAATCTCTTTTCTTGTGTTCCATATTATACATCATTGTGCTGCTTTAATGAGGTAAACATATCCACTTAGTTGTTTGAAATTATTTACATTCTAAATTTCATTATCAGTTGTAAACAGTTGTGTTACTCATAGAGCTGAGACATTTTATCATTAAGGACGCTTAGGCACATGCTCTTCTTAGTTTATTCATTTCTTTGTCTAAACTAGGTCATTTAACAAAGAACTTAAATATGATTATTGTACACTAATCAAGCACTGACTTATTAAATAAAGTATTTTAATTAACTTGTCACTTAAGCTTCAAAACTAAAAAAAAACACTGCAAGTATAACTTTCAAGGTTACAGATTTGTAAACTTTGAGTGTTTTACAGGACTTTAGTAGATCATCGTGTTATTACTTAGGACCCCAATTCAGCAAGGTACTTAGATACATGTGTAACTTTAAGAATGTGAATTTATTGCTATTAGCATGCATAAATCTCTTGCCCATTCAGAGTTAGGGTTTTAGTCACTGCTAAGTATACACAATAAGCCAATCCATTCTTATATTGCTCTACATGTAAGACTACAGCAGACCTTTACACACCTGGATGAATTAAGAGTTACAAACACCCTAAAAATTAGGGTCAATAGGAGTTAAACAATTGTTAAGATCCTTATTTTTCCAAGGTATTGTCTCGTTGATTTTCAGAAGACCCTAAGCAGATCAATTATTCAAGGGGAGTTAGCTGCATTTGAAAATTCCACTAAGCTATATCTTTAGGTGCCTATATAGCTTGAAAAATCTGACCCTAAATGTTTTTCCAGAATTGGGCCCTATGTCATAAGAATAGCCTCTCTTTTACAGATGAGGAAACAGAGGAACAGTAAGATTAAATTACTTGCAAAAGGCCATACACAAAGTTTGTGGGACAGTCTCAATGTAAGTCACACAACAAGTCTATGGCAGAACTAGAGCCCAAATCACTTAACTTGCAGTGTCATGATTTTAAACATGAAACCAATCTTCTTCTCTGGTTGTTGCTTCTTGATTTTTTTAAATGGTAATCTAAATATGAATTATCTGGCATTTGCTATTTGGCATTTGAGTACAAGGTCAAAGGAAAATATCTGTTTGAAAAAGCAAAGTAAGATATATTGTGCTGACTTGCAAGAGCTAGTTTAATGTATAAGTTACACACATAATCAACTTTATGTACAAACAACAGTCCTCAGCATTCTGAAATACAGATGCATATAGTTTGTGATGAATATTCAGCATATGAGAAAGTGACAAATTTATCTTAACCTTTTATCATTAAGCATTTCCTTACAACACTTTAGGTTTCATATCACTAGTTTTATCATTTCACTACCATAGAAGGTTTATTTATGGCCTTCACTCCCATCCTTGTAAAATACTGGTGTTCAAAATCCATGATTACTTAGATTGGTAAATGCTTTACATGAAGTTATCATTACAGTGGGAAAAAATCAAAGCTTGCAATGTCGTTGACAATAATCCATAATAATCTTTCTTAGTCATTCATTTGCATATGCTGAAATAAGATATATTGTGTAAACTTAGGGTATGTCTATACAGCAGCATTATTTTGGAATAACGTCCATTATTCCAGAATAACTATGTGAGCATTTACACAGCTAGCCCATTATTTTGAAATAATTTCAAAATAATGGGCAGCTTATTTCAGAATTTGTAAACCTCATTCCACGAGGAATAACACCACATGACGCTGCTGCTATTTCAAAATAGCTCCTTCCCCAGGCCATTCAAAGTAATTATTCCCAATGCTTCTTGGGACTCTAAATCAAGGTAGCACATCCACATTAGCGGAGCCTGCCTCAGACTAACTTCCAGGCTTCCCTGTAGTGCAGACACGCTATTTTGAAATAAGCTATTTCAGAGTATTTCTTCCGGAATAGTTTATTCCAAAATAATCATTCAGTGTGGATGTAGCTCTGCACACCCAGAATTTTTCTCTCTCCAGGTAGCTATGGCCATTGTTGTGTCTTCCAATATTTAGAAAAGGACATTCTATAGGTACCACAATAACTATGTAATAGCAAATTTTGAGAGCAATTTTGTTCCTCCATGGTATAGACTAAATTAGAAGGTTATATATATGTGCACCTGAAGTGCATCCCATAAAACTACAGAGTAGCTCTTTGTCTCCTCTACTGTCTAGCCCTCAAGAACCTACTACTACCCCCAAGATAATGGACCTGTTCTTTTATCTCATAGTGTACATGCTTTTGCTTTGAGATCCAGATGTCCTGAGTTTACAGCCCACAAACAACTATTTTAGAGATGTTATTATGCGTTTATAACTCCACTTGTTCAGAATATCTTTGCTTTCCATGATTTGTGTAGGCTGTGTTTTGCCACCATCTTTTTTTCTGGAAGACCATGTTATATGTAATTAAAGAAATATTAAATGTAAAGAATGCTCGAATGTCAGGACAGCAATTCAAAATGGAACCATGAGCATCAAAACACCTTTGCACAGTGCCCTGAGGCTGTGCACATGGCACTGATTATGTGCACTCAACACAGAACTTTGCACTCAGCACAGAACTTTGCACTTAGCACAAAGACTGTGCACTTATTACCACTCATCTGCACACAGGACTTCAGTTGTTTTTCCACCCTTCAAGTCCTTCAAGTATCAGGATTCATCCGTTCCTAAGAGAATCGGGTTCGGCCAGCTTGTCATCACTGTGGAGGAGAGTCATGTGTCGTCCTTGCAAGCTGTGGTGAAGGCCGGGTCTACCTCCAGTACGGACAGACCTCGTCCCACCACCATCCTCATGGTGCTTGGACCAACTGCTGTGGCAATAGCCCAGTGTAATAAGTCCTAGCTACCTGTGTCTCTTACCATGAGACTACAGCAAATCCATGAGGCAAAACTCACACTTAATGGTGAAGGGCCTTTGCAGCAGAGCCTCATGAGACTTTACATCAAACATCTAAGGACTCCTCAGAGTTCCTTCCCTAAGGCTACCCACAGCCAAAAGGTAGAAGGTCCTGAGCATCTGTAAGGGTATGTCTACACTACAGCACTAATTTGAACTAACTTAGTTCGAATTACTTAATTTGAACTAAGCTAATTCAAATTAGTGCATCTAGACCTAAAAACTAGCTCGAATTAGCGTTTTGCTAATACGAACTAGCATGTCCACACTGAGTGGACCCTAAACCGAGGTTAAGGCTGGCCGGAAGCAGTGTCAGCAGGGCATCAGATTAGGACTTAGAGCGTGGAGCTGCTGTCGCAGGTTAGCCGAGGGCTGTGCTTAAAGGGACCCGACCCCCACCCCGGACAGACAGTTCTCAGGGTCCCCCCCCTTGCTTGTCTACCTCAATGAGGGACAGCAAAGCAGTCCTGGCTTGGAGTGCCCTGAGTTCCCACACTCGGCACATCACAGCACTCAGCCATCAGCCCGGCTGCACTTGCCACAGGCTGCTATCCGGGGGGGGTGTCAATCGGGGGGCTGCAGGAGAGCTTCCACCCCGAGGAGCCCACAGATCCACCCCAGTCCTCCCCATCAGGGGCTCATACTCCATTCCTCCCTCACCTCCTTCCACTTACCCCTCCCTAGCCCCCCTTCCTGATGTACAAAATAAAGGACACGTGTGTTCAAAAATAGAAACTCTCTTTATTGAAAAAAACTCGAGGAGACTGGGAAAAGGAGGTAGGAGAGGGGAAGAGAGGGTGGGAGAGGGGAGGGCAACTAAAATGATCAGGGGTTTGGAACAGGTCCCATATAAAGAGAGGCTAAAGAGACTGGGACTTTTCAGCTTAGAAAAGAGGAGACGGAGGGGGGATATGATAGAGGTCTATAAAAGCATGAGTGGTGAGGAGAGGGTGCATAAAGAAAAGTTCTTCATTAGTTCCCATAATAGAAGGACTAGAGGACACCAAATGAAATGAATGGGTAGCAGGCTTCAGACTAACAACAGAAAGTTCTTTTTCACAAAGAAAATAGTCAACCTGTGGAACTCATTGCTGCAGGAGGCTGTGAAGGCTAGAACTAGAACAGAGTTTAATGAGAAGTGAGATCAAGTCATGGAGGTTGGGTCCATGGAGTGGTATTAGCCAGCGGGTAGAAATGGTGTCTCTGGCCTCTGTTTGTGGAAGGCTGGAGATGGATGGCACGAGACAAATGGCTTGGTCATTGCTTTGGTCCATCCCCTCCAGGGTTCCTAGGGTTGGCCGCTGTTGGCAGACAGGCTACTGGGCTAGATGGACCTTTGGTCTGACCCAGTACGGCCATTCTAAGCTCAAGGCTCAGGGTCGGGTGTTTCACTGGACCACCCTAATTTTCATGCACACCTGCTCCTGGGTGGCCAGGCTGGCAGCTCTCCTGCCCTAAACGGCCACTTTCCTGTGCTTAGTGCGGAGGTCATGGATGAGGTCCACGATGTCCACACTAGACCAGGTGGGCACCCGCCTCTTGCGGACCCGGGCAAGCTCCCGGGAGCCGCCAGCCTGGTCCCGGGAAGAGGCGGAGGGCTGGGTGGCAGCGGGTGGCTGGTTCATGCCATGCCAGGTGCAGGGTCTGCTGGCTGGGTGCTGGCAGGCTTGCACCTGGCACGGGCACCGTAGCCAGCCCGTGCCCCTTTAAGGTTTCCAGGGCCGGGAGGGGGGCAGAAGAGTTTCCCTGGTGTTGGCCAGAGTGGCTACCAGGGAAAGCTGGGGAGGGCTAGCCTCCCACTAGTTCGAATTAAGTGGCTACACAGCCCTTAATTCGAACTAGTTAATTCGAACTAGGCGTTAGTCTTTGTGGAATGAGGTTTATCTAGTTCGAATTAAGCGCTCTGCTAGTTCGAATTAAGTTCGAACTAGCGGTTTGCATGTGTAGCGCCTATTAAAGTTAACGTCTGTTAGTTCGAATTAACTTTGTAGTGTAGACATACCCTTCAACCCTAAGCCTCTGACAGAGTACAGTATTCCACAGTTAGT
Source organism: Pelodiscus sinensis (assembly GCF_052426305.1). Taxonomy (NCBI): domain Eukaryota; kingdom Metazoa; phylum Chordata; order Testudines; family Trionychidae; genus Pelodiscus; species Pelodiscus sinensis. The sequence continues at coordinate 67,672,423 of NC_143057.1, forward strand.
TTATGTTCTTATCTGTACTGTCATCTACTATATCAGTGGGAAGAGGGGTGGATTTATTCAGTGTTGCTTTATTGCTATTGCATTTTATCTGTGGTGTTCACAATATACTGTTAAACTTGACATCAACTCTGTGGTTATTTGGTTCCAAAATCTGCCAGGGTATGTCAGTAGTTCGAACTAGGGTGGCTAATGTAGGCATTCGAAGTTGCAAATGAAGCCCGGGATTTAAATATCCCGGGCTTCATTTGCATCTTGCTGGGCGCCTCCATTTTTAAATCCCCATTAGTGTAGACTCTGTGCCCGCAGTTACACGCGGCACGGAGTAGGTAGTTCGAATTAGGTTCTCTAATTCGAAGTAGTTCGAATTAGGTTCTCTAATTCGAACTACCGTTACTCCTCGTGGAACGGGGTGTACCTGTAGTTCGAATTAGAGAGCCTAATTCGAACTACCTACTCCATGCCGCGTGTAGCCACGGGCACGGAGTCCGCACTAATGGGGATTTAAAAATGGCAGCGCCCAGCAAGATGCAAATGAAGCCCAGGATATTTAAATCCCGGGCTTCATTTGCAACTTCGAATGCCTACATTAGCCACCCTAGTTCGAACTAGGGTGGCAGTGTAGACATACCCCCAGAGATTAGATACGGCAGGTTACAGGGTGGATCCTCTTCTGGGAGAAAGGCATTTACCATAATTTTAGATCAGGCCCTCCAAAATTCTATTTCTGTTAATGTGCTTTTGCTAACAACAAACTATAACAAGAGACTTAGTTTGATGTTCTTTTCCTTCCTCCTGAAGAATTAGACCTCATGTCATTCTGATCTATTGAGTGCATTCTAATTTAGGACACCTCCAAACACAAGCTATTATATTACAAATCAGTCTTTCAAAATTCTACTTGCCCATTCATTCAGACTAAGTTCTTTTTTATTTGACAGAAAAGTCAAATATCATTAGCTTTTTAGTTATCATCAGTCATCATGATAAAATGGCAGGCCAATAGATGTTGTACCTAAGCTGGAAAATTTTCATTATAATTTTGCTAGTTTTGTCATGCATATTAAGTTCAGATCTTCTTAAAACTTGTTATGTACCTAAAAGCTGAGAAGAAGCTGGACTGATCCTTCACCTCTGTAGATTATAATATATGTTTTTAAAAGGGTTTATTGAATTTATTGCCATCCATCTGGCCAATTCACATCCTGATTTATATCTCGCAGAATGCAATGAAAACAAAGGCAAAGTAATTCAAGGTAGAATTTGCCCCATTATGTGCAATCAAGAGGTAGGCTGGTTCTGTTAAGACTGTTATTCATTTGAATAAAACATGAGAACTGTGATAATCATTTGAATATCATATCCTGGAAGTCCTACTGCCACTCTTTTGAAAGAAGCATGTGTCAGACATTCAAACGGCAGTATACAGGCTATATAAGAATTCACAATGATCAATGATATTGTCTAAGATTATAAATAGCAATTTGACTTCTGAGATAAGTGACTGAGTAAAACCAGTGTTAGTGTAAAATTCTGGAGGTCCTATTCTGACTTTCAATGAGTAAAAAAATGATATTTTACTAGCCCTAACAATGATGTGAATCTTTCCCTTTTTCATATTGTCATTACATGTTGGATTATTTTATTACTCTAAAAGAACCATTTCAGTCATTTTAAAAAATACATATTTAACTGACCAACCATAATGACTCTTTTGAAGCCATTACAGTCTACTGAGTAAATGATATATCCATTTTCAAAAAGTGCCAAAATCTGTATTTATTCAGTCAGACCATGAATTCCATAAAGGAGCTATCATGTCAGCTCTATACTTACCTGAAATGTTTGTTCTTTGTTTTTCTAAGCAAACCATTAAAAACTATGGGGGACTTGCAACCAAATGAAAAGAAATGAACAAATCAGGTAGGAACTGTGCCTACAGAATGTAATATAAAAAGAAAAAAACACAATTTGGAATCTCTTAGATATCAAACCACAAATGGGATGGCTTAAGAATGATCCTTCCCCATTAGATATTGTTAACTCCTACATGTGCGAAATATTGTTTGAATCTTCAGTCACATCTCTGATAACTGACTATAGTAAGAATTGCATGGCTCAGATATATGTCTAGTATCCTGGGATTTTATTAATTTGTCATATTTAACTTAAATGTCAATGAGTCACCTCTTTCTCATGCTTGAAAATTCTTACTGTATAGCAATTACTTTGCATGAAAACTTTCTTGCAATGAGACTCAGCAGAAATTTACTTTCCCTCTCAATAGTTCACAGCAGTAAGCAGTTCTATAGATCTCCTGACCTCAGTAAATGTAGAAGCTATTTGGTATTTAGGAAGTATCCCCACATACCTTTTTCTCTATTTCAAAATATAGTCCACTACTGTACCTGGAACACCTCTATTTCTCCCCTACCTTTACCACTGTTGGTCATAGAGAAGAGATACTTGACTTTAAAAATGGATTGACTTTTCTGGATGCCCAGCAATGAATTTGCAAGTGAGGTTTGTGGATTTGAATAATTGAGATTACCAAATCTTAGTATTGACAGAATTCATTTTCATCAGTTCTCCACTTTTAGAGAATCTGAAGCTAGAGACCTTAAAGGGTATGTCTACACTACAACATAAGACCAAGATTCAAAATCAGGCTCAAGTCTAATCCCTCTACACATGAATCATACTGGCCCAAGGCTTGGACCCAAGTTCCCAGTACTTTATGGGTGTGGAGAGTCCAACTCTGAGTCAAGTTGGAACTCGGGATTCAAGACCTATTATTTTGCAGTGTAGATGCAGCCCCACTGGCTTTGTGCATCTTCTAGACAGTCACGTTTGTTCATGGTGTGCGAAAACTTGACTTGTCCCCCAAGGGCTAGAACAGCCATGCTTTGGGAGGGTACTAGGAGGTGTGTGATATTCTACAATTCCTAATCTAGGGTTACACATGAGTGTAGATGCTCAAGTCCTAGCTAGATTAACAAAGCAGAGGCTGCTAATTTGAGTTCTACTAACCCTGGGCTCACATAGCAGTGTAAACATACCCGAAGATGAAAACATGTCCCATGTGGATCTAGCACAGAGAGAAACAAATAACATACTTTGCCCAGTGGGTAACATATGCACTAGACATGGGGAGGGCAATAATTTTTAATGGGGGGCGGTACTCCAAATTTTTGATAAGTGATCAAGGGCCGCACTTTTATGGGAGGGGTTCAGGTTCTGGGACAGAGGGTGGGGTGTAGAAGGGAGCTTGGAATAGAGGATTGGGGTGTAGGAGGGAGTGTGGGGTCTGAGAGGGAGTTTGGGTGAAGGAGAGGGTTATAATCTGGGGCAGAGGCTTGGGGTGAAGGGTTCAGGATAGGGTATGGTTGCAGGAGAGGATTCTAGCTTTGGGGTGAGGTGTAGAATGGGGTGCAGGGTCTAGGAGGGAGTTGTGATCTAAGAGATGGGTGAAAGGGGGTGCAGAGGGTTTGGGTGGTGATGTGGGGCAGGGGAACATGATGTTAGGTCAGACAGAGGTATGTATGTAGGAAAAGATTCTGGCCTGGAGGAGGGCATTCAGAAGTGGGTGCAGGGTCTGGGAGGGAGTTATAACCTGGAGGGGGTGGGGAAAGGGGATACAGAGGTTTTGGATGGTGGCTTAGGGCAGGAAGCTAGGGGGAGAGAGGAAGTGGGATGCCAGAGGCAGGCTATGGCTCTGCAGATTCCCAGCCTGTGGGTTTCTCCACATGGATCTGCTCTGGCATAGGGAGGAAAGGAGACGGGTGGCTTCATTTGCTGCCCCTGCCTTAAGCAAAATTTCTCAGCTCCTATTGGCTGTAAACTGGCCAATGGGAGCTTAGGGATTTTGCTAGGGGGCAGGACAGCATGCAAAGCTTTCTCCTCCCTGCCCAGCTTGCAGACCAATTAGCAGCCTGTTCTTTAAAGTGGCTGCCCCTGCTCAGTAGTAAGGATGACAGTATGTTGGCTGCAGGGCGGATCTGGTAGCTTGTCAGGCCACATCTGGGCCACTAGCTCCCTTTTTCCCATCCCTGCACTAGACCATCTCCCATAATTCTACACATAGGTGCTAACATTACAGATATAAGATATTCCATGTCTTATGGAATCTTCAACTCCTAGTATTAAGAAAATGTATCTATGTTGATTGCTGATGTGTACTTATTTGCATGTTTTTGTAATTTTAACTACTGTATTTTATGGGGAATGTAAAGCTTGTTAAGGTGCTAACCTGAGACTTTTAGAGGCCTCTTTTATTTCATGGAAGAGGTATTACATGGACAGCAGTGGCACCAATAATGTGCCTCAGCATTGACCTAGAGATAATCCACTGGAGCAAGAGTGGCCCCCAACTTGTTTAGATCCAGCCCCTGAGGCTCAGGGGTTCCCCCCCCCAGCACTGGGGAGCCCATGCTGGCATTCTTTCTCCTCTGTCTCCCTTCCCCCCCCCACACACACAACCACCTTGTGGGGCTGGAGCACACAAAATCTACTAGCCTGGACCTGCGTGTTTGTTCAGGGGGGAGGGGTTCTGTGGGTCAGCAGCCCCTGAACCAAAAAAAGATTCCCTGCCCCTGAACTAGAGAGAAGAAGCTCATTTAGTTGGAAGGCAGGGTTTTAGTCCCCTCCCGCATACGCAGAGTGTCTTTCTAAGCTCTGGCAGATCTCAGTGTAGTGGTCATACAAGCCTGGCCTCCATGCCCATCTCATAAAATGGCAAGTTAAAGTTGACAAGATAGATCCCTACTTCCACCTGCTACTACCTGATTGACAGCTACTAGCAGTCTCTCTGCAGGTCTGAGTGTTCAGTAACTGGCTTCCTGTGATCCCATCTCCTCACATATTCTTTTTGAGACTGTTTCTCTCCTGTTTTGTGGGTTCCACCATTTTTCAGCAGAGGGGACCATAAATGCTCTTTGCAGCGGACTGCCTCAGTGATGACAGATTTGAACTGGCAGAAGTCTGTGGTTTTTGGAATTGAAGAATCAAGATTTTAATCCTGACCATTCAAGTGGGCTCTGTGTGCATAGGAGAATGGAAAGAGATTACCTTGCATTTGTGTCCATTTTCTTCAGTACATAGATTTGTTACAGGTGAATCCCCTTTTAAATGTCAAACAATGCAACTTGATGCCACTATGTACTCTGAATTACATGTCAAAATAATCTTGAGCATGTTTACACATATCCTACATTAAAGCCCATTTAAATAGGACATATATTAAAGAATAAGGCCCAAACCTACAAGCTTGAACTCATTAAAATAAATTAACATTTACTTTAGTTCCTTTTGGTTAATCACAAGAGAGACATTTACTTCTCTGATTCTTTTGCAGTCACATATAAAACCCCAAACGTATGTGAAGTTAATGTAATTTATGTTTAATCATATAACCTGCATAAATGTCACACATGAACACATATTCCAAATCCAAATCCAGGGGTGGAGGGGTTCAGAAATTAGCTGTAGCTACAGAAAAAGCTGCTTTGTGTTAATTCTGAAAATGTATTAAGTTGGTTGTAAATTGCTGTCAAAGTTAGGAAACATAGAATACAATGAATTCTCTCTTTTTCTCAGTGGATCTACTATGTGTGATATGTGTAACTTCTTGGTACTAGTTGTTTGTACTGCTGCTCTTGGTAGTTTATGCTGTGTAATACAAAGACTGTACAAAAGAATTCAATCTAAAAGCTTTTAGTTGCCTGACTTCCTTAATTTAAACTCACAAGTCCTTGTTCTGAGCCCTTACAGATAACCTATTGCATTTTTAGAAATTGTATCCTGTATCTCCTTGAGGGTCTCTTTGTAATTGTCTCTTTTCAAAGAATATAGATTCATTTTTTTAGAATAATCAAATTCATGGAGTCCTAGCTTTAATTTATCAATTTATTTGCTGTTGCCATCTGCTATATTTTTGTATTTTTTCATTTTTATGATTTTATTATTTGTTATATTAAAGTACACACAGAACCATACACAATGCTCCAAATGTGGCCTCAATGGGTAGAATACCTTTCCTATATTATGTTTGATACCTCTATTTATGCCTCCTAGACTTCTGTTTACTTTTTATGACTGCTAGGATTTCATCAGTCACTACCCTCAGATCCTTCTACAGTTTTGAGATTGCAGTGGCCATACTCCCTCCTTTTGTTAGTCCTAACCCACATTATTGTTCCTAGCATTTCTTTCCCTCGAACAGCATATTCTTCCCGTTTGCCCATGTTCTCAGTTAATCTAAGATGTGCTGAACTATGTTACCCTCTTCCATTGAACTGAGTCCCTTCAACTGTCATTCTTCCAGGTCACTGATTTATAGATTATACAAAATTAATAAAATGTACATAATACATATTATGCTTTGAAAAATATCCTTCTTCCATTCTAAAATACTTCCAGCAACAGATTTGATATCCAGACTCTTTCCTCCTCCACATAGTGAAATTATTCTTCATATTTAGTTACACGATAGTTAAATCTTATACAATACTACTCTGCTTAATCTTAAACACTGTTTTGTAGGGGTTGTACACAGGTACTAAAATAAACACATATGTGCAGAGCTTCAGGATAGCTATGTATTCTCTATGGGCCTAACAGTATAACTGTTACTTTCAGAGAATATGACTATACCTCAGTGGTATGACGACGATTAATATTAAAGTTATCTTATCCCAGAAAAAAGTATAAAATGTGAGAAGCAGAAATTAAGTTTGGACAGATTGTTTAATGTTTGTTGAAGTAAAAAAAATACTGTTTAAATTATGAGCCACATATGTTGAAATAATAAACACCCACAATAGAATAATAAATGGTCTGGTAGCACTTTATAGACTAACAAAAAATGTAGATGGTATCATAAGCTTTTGTGAGCACAGCCCACTTCTTCAGATGACCACATGAGTTTGGGATGTGAACACTCAAAATAAATAGGAGAGGGGAGGGGGGGGAAGAGAGGAGGGGGGGAGACAGAACATCAGTAAGTATCTGGAGAATGGGTACTTAAACCTAAGCAGATAAAAATCAAAGTCAATAGTAGATAGATTCCCATGTCAGGAAGGATACTACTCAGAGAGCTGTTAGCACCTTCAATGGTTGTTAAATTGATAGAGTCCCAAAAAACCTTCATCACTGAGTCCATTAGCATAAGAACTGAATTTGCGGATGAACTTTAATTCCAAGGCTTCCCTGTGGATCTGGCTTGTAGAGCTGGTTGGAGACAAGACAGCTACTTGGAGATCTGTCATAGTATGATTTGGAAGGTTAAAATGTTCCCCAACAGGTTTCTGTACATTTCCTTTATGTATATCTGATTTGTGTCCATTGATTCTTTCCCGCAGAGACTGTCCAGTTTGTCCAATATATATAGCAGTGGGGCACTGCTGGTATTTGATGGCATAGATCAAATTACTGGATGTGTAGTCATGTGTAGACCTTTTGATTTTTTGGCTTATGTTGTTTGCTCCAGTGATGAATTCATCAGTATAGATACATGGGCAGAGTTGGCATTTCTTTTCGTTGCATGGCTGTGTTCCTGGAGGCTTATGATGTGGTTGTATGGTATGATTACCAGAAAGAATACATTTCAGGTTAGGGGGATTGTCTGTAAGCAAGAATAGGTTTTTCTCCCAAGGCCTCTGAGAATGAAGAATCATTTTCCAAGATGGATTGTAGGTTGTGTATAATGCGTTGGAGGGATCTGAGTTGTGGACTGTAGGTAACAACAAGAGGAGTTCTGTTATTTTCTCTTTTGGATCTGTCTTAAAGTAGTTCATGTCTGGGTACTTTTTTGGCTCTGTCAGTTTGTTTTTTTCACTTCTCCAGGTGTGTATTTCAGTTTTAGGAATGCTCTGTAAAGATCCTGTAGGTGATTGTCTCTGTCTGTGGGGTCAGGGCAAATTCAGTTGTATCATAGGGCTTGGCTGTATACAATCAACTGAGAAATGTGTCTGGGATGGAAGCTGGAAGTATGAAGGTTAGTGTAGCGGTCGATGGATTTCCGATATAGGGTGGTGGAAATTTGTCCATTATTTAACTGTATTGTAGTGTCCAGGAAGTGGATTTCTTGTGTAGACTGGTCCAGGCAGACGTTTATAGTAAGGTGGAAGTTGTTGAAATCCTTGTAGAATTCTTCAAGAGTCTCTTTTCCGTGGGTCCATATGATGAAGATGTCATCGATGTAGCATAAGTAAAGTAGGGGTACATCTACACTAGCTTGTTAGTTCGAGCTAGGTAGGGTAATGAGGGCAAGCGGAGTTGCAAATGAAGCCCGGGATTTAAATATCCCGGGCTTCATTTGCATGTTCCCGGGCGCCGTCATTTTTAAATCCCCCTTAGTCCGAACTCCGTGCCTGCGGCTACATGCGGCACGGAGTAGGTAGTTCGAATTAAAGATCCTAATTCGAACTACTGTTATTCCTCATTCCACGAATTGCATTCTGCATGACTGAAGTTGTATGTTATATGTTGTTGTTGCTGATAATGTCAGCTTGAGTGCGTTTGCGGAAGCAGTCGATGTAGAAATCAAGACTTTTGCTACGTCCGTTGGTGGGGGTCCACATAGAAGCCTTCCTCTTGTGGGATTGGTGGTGGGGAGCAGTGAGGTCAGTATGTTGTATATCAGTGTGTTGGAAATATTCCTTCAGGTGGAGGAGGCAAAAATAGGATTCCAGATCCCCACAGAACTGAATCGTATTTGTGGGAGTGGTAGGGCAGAAGGAGAGTCCATGGGATAGGACAGATTCTTCTGCTGGGCTGAGATGGTGATTAGATAGATTGATGATGTTGTTGGGTGAGTTGAAAGTATCTGTAATGAGAGATCCTGAGGAATATAGCAGTTTGGATAGTTTATTGTCCTTTTTCCTCTGAAAGGAGATGAAGTGGTCCTTGTAGGTAGTTTGTTGAATAGTAGTAAAGTTTTGAAGAGGTGAAATGTGTGTGGAGGCTTGCTTTTTTAATGTAGAGAGCTCCTCCTTGATTTTTTTTTCTGTTTGTTGTAGAGAATGCTGATATAGTGGTTCCTTAGTTTTTTTGCGAGGGTGTGGCATAATCTCTGGCTGTAATCTGTGGGGTATGTAGATTGTAGTGGGTTTTTCCACCCTTAGGCCATTAGATATGATGTCCATCTGTTTGCATTTGGAAAGGAAGATGATGTCAATTTGGATCTGTGTGAGTTTCTTTGTGAAGTTGATGGATTTCCACTCCATATATAAATTAGGAAGAATGGTGTTCTGTTGTTTTTATTCATTCATTTTCTCACTAAGCTGTGAGTTAGTTATACTTTCTTGCCAATATATATCAATTTTTATATTCATTATAATGATTCCTTAAGCTACATATATGAATATAGCAGAGGCCTAGATATTTTGTCATTAATATGCTCCAATTCTTGCCTAGAGAAATTTTAATTTTGACTAATTTTAGCATATACATGGCAGAACTGACAGCCTTCACAGGCCCTTGGCAATGGGGGAGGGCCTCTGTGCCCCCAAAAAGGGCAGAGCTGAGGGCTGAAGGGTCAGGACTGAGGGTAGATAATGCTCAACGCTTCCTGGAGCATAGTGCACCCAGCCTCCCAGTCCATTGCACCACTTGGAGCACAGGTGCCCTTGCTCTGGCAGTGAGTTAAAGGGCCCGGAGCTCTTGCTATTGCTGCTGCAATTGCAGCAATGACTCGAACCTCTGGGCCCCAGGGCAACTGTCCACCTTGCCCCATCAGTGGGCCTGCACACATCTATACAAATGTCTGTCACTCTTTGTCTTACTTTCACTTGATTCAGAAATGTAATTGTATTCTTTAACTAGGATAAAGGATATATGTAGATCCACATTCATATGAATGGTAGAACTCAAAACTCTCTGCAAACTAGACAGCTTAAGTGAACCTTAGATTTCAGTGAAAAAAATGGACATGAAGATATGTGACAACACTCTCTATAAAATCATATAAATTAAATAAAAATTAATTGTTTTATTAGACTACTACAATCCTAAATGCACTTTTCTTATGTGGGGTATTGACCAAAGTTCAGAGAAAAGAAAGAACTGATAAGTGGCACCCTGTTACCTCAGTGGGTGAGGAAACTTGATGGAGACTGGTGAGGAAAGAGGGAGAGACCCAGTAGCAAGGTAGGCAGATACTTGCCAAGGAACAAAAGGTAGCTCCTCCCTCAAGAGTCTCTGGCACTCATTGGCCGGGGGAAGGAGGGCGAAGAGGTGCTGATTGGCCAGCATTTCCCAGCTCCCAGGGTTTAGCCCAACACAGGAGCATTCATCTCCATTCAAGCAGCACACGCTACCCACCTGACCTTGGAGTGGAAACTTAGCCAAACAGATGCTTTGGGTCTAGCCAATTGCTTGTATAGGTGGGCAGGAAAGAGTTTTTTTCCCCACATGGGCCATTTATTAATGGCCTGGGCAATATATTGTCTTCTTTGCAGCACCTTCAAGCCATAGTGGGTTAAGTAGGGCAATGCTGAATATCTAACTGAGATAATGTTTATTCATCTCAATTAACTTATGATCATTTTCTAGTGAAGAAAATAAAATCAATGATTTCCAGAGGTAAAAGACCTGAGATTTTGTTCATAGACCTGAGATCACGTGATAGATAAAATCATTTGGCCTTCGCAGGCTGAGGTCAGGACTTGTTGAGCTGTCCTATCTGTCCTCCATAAAGGAGGGAGGGTACTAGGATTCAGAGAGAGCTGAGTCCTGTGGGGTAGACTGAGGAGGCCCTATCCCACATTATGAGTTTATAATCCTTGTGCCAATTGTGATGGGCATGTTGCACTCCCTTCCCTCTGTTAAAGTTGAATAAAAGTTGCAGTCTGCTGCTAATTTCAAGTATGTATGGGTATGTCTACACTTGCTCCCTGACTCGAGATAGGGATGCAAATGTAGTGTACCACAATTGCTAATGAAGTGCGGGATTTAAATATCCCACGCTTAATTAGCATAATCGCATCCGGCTGCCATTTGGAAATTGCATTATTGCAAAATAAAACATCCCATGTAGCAGCGTTATTTCGAGAGAAATCCTTCTCTCAAAATAACTGTTAAACCTCATTGTATGAGGAGTAACAGTTATTTCAAGAGAAGGGTTTTCTCTCGAAATAATGCTGCTACACGGGGCGTTTTATTTCGCAATAATGCAATTTCAAAATGGCGGTTGGATGCAATTATGCTAATTAAGCACAGGATATTTAAATCCCGTGCTTCATTAGCAATTTTGGTACACTACATTTGCATCCCTATCTTGAGATAAGGAGCAAGTGTAGACATACTCTATCTCTCCTTATTTTACCACTGTGTCCATATCAATGCACTCAATGGAGTTTATCTTCTAGGCACAACTGAGTATGCATTTTTATCTTCAAACTGGTTGTTCTCTTTCAAAATAGCCTTTGCCACAAAGATATATACTGCACTGCAGTAGTATTGGTGCTTTCTTCACCTATGAATATAATCAATTGTTGAGTCTTTCGTTCCTTTTTTTTATAAGTGGAGTTTCTAAACTGCCTTCTCATAAATAGTTAGCCTTCCAAAGTAAGAATATTAAAATAAGGACCAGATTTTAATACAGGTAAGCCCCATGATTGCATACACCAATTAGGTGATTGAATGGGCAAATACAATCATCTGCTAACTACCTCAATATTCATATGCCAATGGAATTACCTGCTTTACAAGTACAATTCTGCTTTCTGCAAACACAAAAAAGATGCACATTTTTGCACATACAGATTTCATGTCTCACTTTTTAATTTAAAACCATCCTTTACAAATGTCTCCATACAAAGGAAAACAATAATGAGCAATGAACAGTATGTGTCTCCATATTTTTTGCCTTTTTTCTAAACATCTTTGATTCTGTAACTGAAAATGAGAAGTTTAGCTTGATTACTGTATTTTGAATTTCTTTTTGATAGATTAGTAGGGAGGGCTTTTTATTTTGTTTGTTTTTAAGTTCAGGGTGAATTTTGTGTATTTGTTGAAGTAAGGAATTGATAGCAATGGTTACAAATGCCATAGTGCTAGCAGATGCTACACAAGCTTCCCTACAGAGCTCTGCCAATGTATCTCATTCCTGACCTATAACACCCCTGCTATTCCAGATCTGGACCTCTCCTGTGTAGAGACTGACACAAGTTATCAGGTATTGTGGTTCTGTGATTTGGACAGATATTCACTAAGGACTAAATAGATATCACAAAATTCATTTTCACTTGTGAGAGAAGCCAGATTTATGCCCAGATCTGTATTGTTTAAAGGTTGTTATTGCATTAACATTCTACATTACCTAGCCACTTACGGCAAAGCTGATCTACATTTGAGAATATTTTAATAATGATTTTTTTCACATGAATAAAGGTTTTTTTAATTAAAAATGCAAAATCCATCTCCGACATGGTGAAATCTATCATAGAATGAAGAGGGGGTAAGAGCCATTTAGTTACACCTTCTTCACCTCTGCTGTAGTTAATTAGCTGTTTCTCAGCCAAAGAGGCAGGATTAAGAAGCAACAGGTGATAATTAGATGGACATTTGGGCCCCATAAAAGGGAATGAGTTCTGTCAGTAAGGTGGAATTTCAGGGACTGGAAGGATTTCTGTGAAGAGGCCTGCAGAAGAACTGATGCCTCAGATAAAGTCTGAGGAACCATTATTCAAGAGCGAGGGGGAAGAATCTGGAATAGGTACAGAGTCAATTGAAGACACAGCCCAAAAAAAGCACTTACTGGACACTTATCTGAGGTTTTTGTTGCCTAGAATTAGATGCTTCTCATCCAGAGAAAAGAACTGGGTATAAAGGCAAATCAGAGAGACAAGAAGGGTGAAGTAATGCCTTTTACTGGATCAGCTTCTGCTGGTGAGAGGAAAAACAAGCTTTGGAGCTCATGTAGAGCTCTTCTTCTTGTGTCATTTCCACTGTATTATCCTGCAGAGCCACACAGCATACACTAAGGCAGATGATGAACAGGAGGTGTGGAAGATGAATTTTCTCTAGCATCCTGCCCTGATGCCATGGGGTACTCAAATGATTAGTGTGGACCAGAACATTATCCTAACAAGTGGCAAAATGTTCCTATTCTTCCACTGCGTGGCTCTTTAATGCACATTTGGGACACAGAATTCTCATGGAGCCATTTTTTCTCCAGGGGTCACTGGAGTCCTATGGTATATCAGTCATTAGATACTTGGTTGCATGTAAGATATATCATAAGCTCAGTTCCAATTAAAAGACTATTTATTAGGGATAATAGAAAGAAATGGGTGCAAGTACCCTGACTACAATGGCTTAGTAAATTACACTAGATGAACATGATAGCTCCTAAATTAGGCTTTAGGGGGCCGTTAAATAGATGAAAATAAAGGTAATCTCACATCCTGGGGCTCCTCAGGCCATGCACCTGTATTAAGAGGCAATTACTTATTGGTCTGTATGTCCCCTGCCTGGTTTCAATCCCATTGTCTGTTTTGTCATTACGGGGTGTCCTGATATTGTTATGTAGCTGAAGCAGTTGCCTAACATCTCCTGCTTTAAAGCTGCATCCCTTGTGGGTGACAATTGGGCTACAATACCCCCTTACTGTCCTTGTGGGTTTTTTAGTTACTCCTGTGAGAACCCTTATGCCTCTCTTTTCCGGGCCTAATGTACCATTAGATGACATTGGACCCCATCCTAATTTTCCTGTGTCTGAGGTACCTTAACTGCAACCGTTTATTTCAGATTACTCCATGGAGAGCTGCTTTCTCAGGATTCTGTGTCCTCTCATGCTTCCTGCATTCTGTCTCTGCTGCTTCCCTATAGGTCAGTTCAGACCAAAATCCTGCTGGTTCCCCCAGTTCCTAATTACCTCACAGTTGGCCTCCTTGTCAGTTCCCAGCCTGCCTTGTTCCGCTGCAGGCTCATAGGACATTGAGGAAACTACATGATATAAGACACTTAAAGCTAGATAGAACACTAAAAAGGTATCTCATAGGAAGTAATGGTCCATTCATGTGGATGGTCTTCGCCTCCTCAGATTACCCTGGTCTTGTGATTAACATCAGGGAACCTCTGCAAACTCTGTGGGAAATGAACAATAACAGACAAATCTTCAGCTAGTATAAATTATCATAGTTCTATTGACTTAAATGGAGTGATGACAATTTATTCCATCTAGGGATCTGCCCCATGTTACTTATAGGTAAGGGAACTACAACAAACGTTAGAGGGAAGAACTTTTCTTCCTCCGTCTAGGTGCATGTATGTATTTTACTTTTAGAAATACAAACTAAATACACATCTTAACATGAAAGCATACCTTTTCCTGCTGTTTTATTGTTGTAAAATGGCAGATTGAAATGTAATGGCTTCAGATACTAACATAAAAAAAGGACTTCAAAATCTCTAATGAATGAGCTGACTCATTTCTGAAAAAAATACTGTTTCCCAAGCCTACATCTTCAATGCCAAATTTCTTTCCTGGGACATTTTTACAGCTAAATTATACATCTATGAAAATAAACATTTACCAATGAAATATCCACAGACTTTAATTTATAGTTGTGTGAATAGTGCCACTGCAATACAAGTTATTATTATAAATATACTAGATACAGGAGAAGTTAGAAAGGGGATTAAACAGACACTTATAATTAATACATATATACATAGAATAATAGGTACAATGGTAGCCAACAGACAAGCTGCTTAATTTGAATTCACTGTCAATTACTACAAGTACCAAATTGAAGAACGCTAATCTAGCAATTATTGTATCTGATTAATCAGTACAAACAGAACAAACATTATGTGATAACTGCCTAAATAAATGTTTATACCCTCTGTCCATTTCTACAGCAAATAATACATGTTATGATTGTTAATAGAACAGAATAGGAAATATGTTGATTATACATTGATAAAAATGTTACCCTGATCTTTTATTCTTTGCACACCCAAAACTCCTATTGGAGAGTGCAGGGAATTCATAACTGAAATCTATTCCTTTGTGTAACAATTCACTGCTATGAATGCCAACTACAAACTGAGAATTTTTCAGAACGGTTCCAAAGCTATTTGTGTTTTTTCAGTAATGTGCTATGCATGCTAATACCTATGCTGATTTTTATGCTGACATATTTATAACTGGACATTTTTCAGCTCTTTGTGAAGTATTGCATATAATTCAATAAATCATTTAATTTTTTGAATTATGGATACTCAGAAAAGAGGAGCGCTAATGATACTGAAACTCAAATCCAGTGAATAAGTGCAGTGACTGTTTCTGCAGTGCACACACTTCAGCTTGGCAACCTTAGTCTAATCTTTTTCTCCTTGCTCCCCTAAGTCTGAGCCTGTCTAATACTGCACTAAATTGTATGTAGTTCTTATTCAATTCTTATTGCAATTCTTACCTTAAAGGTATCAACATTTTTAATACCAAATACAATCTCTGAAATCTAGCATTATGGTCCTTTATAAATGTTTATGATATCTGTACACATCTGGGAAGACAGCAAATTAAAGCCAGTTACTCAAACCCCAGATTTTTTTTAAGCCTGGGTTATTACTGAACACTTCACAAATTCAAGGAAAAAATATTGATCTAACACTAAACAAAACCTAAAATGTTAATACTCTGTTGGCTTTTTAATCAATTTTTCCTTATAAGAATGCCTGCATCAACAGTCACAATTGACTAAAGTCTGTCTGTATGACACTCATAACAGGTGGTGGTGATTCAAAACAAAGCCCATTTATCTTTAGAAATTACCAGTCAGTTTAACATTGAAAGCTTCTTGCATTTTTCCTGCCTTTATTTGCTTTCAGGACTTACCTCCATTTTAACTTCAATCTTTTTGTATCTCAATTTTACAATCTATAAAGCATGAACAACAATTGGGCTCTGCACCTTCTCCTTTCAATCCTCCTGTTTATGAAGATAGATATATTTAGATTGAAAAAGTTGGCAAAAAGCTATAATAATAATAAGCATTTGATCCATTAGATTGAAAAAATAAAACTCCCATTGTTCAATAAATACTTGTTGCATATCAAGAAACTACTTCACATAGGATACACAACACTTAAATCAATTTCGGTAGCCTCAAGATGACAGGTTTTTTTTCTCAAGATGTGTAGTCATTTCAACCTGAGTTCTTTACAAAATGGTAATGTGGATTAGAATTCCAACACCATAGATTTCTATAAAAGGTCTACCATGCAATACATATCCAAAGATATGTCAGAAATAGTAAAAACAACTGTATAGATCAGCCTTTCCTAAATATTTATTATAGGGTATGTTTACACTGCATGGCTATTTCGGGATACCAGTGGTATCTCGAAATAGCTGCCCCATGTCTACACAAGCCGCCCGCTATTTCAAAATATTTTTGAAATAACGGGCACACTATTTTGGCACCCCAGTAACCCTCATTCCATAAGGGGTAAGGGATGTCTCAAAATAGCATGTTATTTCAAAATGTGGTGCTGTGTAGATTTGCCAAATCTCAAAATAGCCTATTTTGAAATTCAATCAAACTAAGATATGCAAATTGTGTATCTTATTTTGAGTTTAGGGTGCTGTGTAGACACACCCATTGTGATAGACATTAATCACTACATGCTAGCAAAATAAGAACAAACTATAAAGCTCATTATAAATTCATAAGGAACTATAATAATGTACACTATTTTAAAAATGGTACACTTAAAGAAACTTTGAATCAGACTCCAGCCAGTCCATAGGAAATGCTGCATGTCCAAAAGTACAAGCCCTCCACATGCTGCAATTCATCTTATTTTCTCATTTTCTCAGAAAAATTATCAGAAATACTATCTTCCTGAACTCACCATAAAATGTTTTATATTGTCCCTGAATTTATTACAGATAGCTTTATTACCTCTGTACAGGATTTCTATTCTAAATAATTTAAAGTTGGCAATAGTACATCACAGATATTACTATAGGGAGGTGTTCTCATAAGACAACTTTTTTTATTAACTCAGTGTTCAGAACAGTATATGAAGTCAGTTAGAAGACTATGAAAAGGTTTTATTTGGCAACGGGCTGTAGTTTTCCCAACTTTGACACCACTTCGGGAAAGCCCCTTACGTACCTATTAAGCTTTAAACATGTGCTTAAGCACTTTCCTCAAACAGGGCCCAAATTTGCATTTATTTTCATTAATTTGTATTATTTGTTTAAAATTCAGTGTGGCTTCAAGGCTGCACCTTGTAATTCAGTGACTGATTTGAAGCTGCAACAATCTGGAGTTGCTTCCCACTTCAATAAAGAGCTAGGTGTCTATAAAACTCTGCCCTAAAATGGCCTGATTACAAGGAGCAAGACTGTTGGTTCACAGGCAAAGGTCTAAAATGAGAAAAGATTTCATAATAGCACTGTGAGACTGCTTCCCTGAAATATGATTGAAACTAAGTTACTGAGGGTAAAAAATGTGCAACGGGGAGATGAGACTTAGAAAGCTTAAATATCACTTGTATCTTTACTGAGGGAGATAAGAAAATCCAAGTGGAAAAGGGGCAATCAGTTTATTTAACTCAAAATACGGAGTGAAATCAGTACTTAATGCTTCTGAAATATAACTAAATAAATAAGTATATTTTGGAGTCTGTGAAAGGTACTGGGTTGACAGCCCTGAAGATCCACAGAAGAGGTACAACAGAAGCAGCAGGACTGCAAATTTCCACATACATCCCACCTTTGTTTTTCAGGAGCCCTCTCTAGAAATGATGGGTCTTGATGTTTTAGTGCACATTGCTGGATTTACTGGTAAAAAAAATAAGAAGATATGACAGTACACCATAACAAACCTGTCTGAGTTGTTTTTATAAACTTCATGCAACCTTACATTCTCCTTTCTTATGCTGGATGTAGAGCACTATTCAAAAATCAAAAATGACATGCCAAAAACCCTGGATCTGGCCTAAGGTGGATAGGAGAGTAAAGAAACACTAGGAACTGATTCATGGAGAGCCTGATTTCATACCAGAAATAATAATTTAGGCTTAAAGACCTGGTCTACACTATGGAATACGTTCAAATTAAGATACACAACTTCAGCTATGTTAATTGTATAGCTTAAGTCGAAGTATGTTAACTCAAATTTTGGTGCTGTTCACACTGCAGGAAGTGAAAGGAAGAACACTCTTCCTTCAACTTCCCTTACTCCTTGCAGAAGTAGGACTACTGGCATTGACAGGAATGCCCTCTCAGTTAGAATTAGCATGTCTTCACCAGATCCACTAATTCAAATCCTGGAAGATTGATTGTGGATGCTTCAATCTTATCTGTAGCACATTCACAGCTCATGGAGACCTGCTCTCCCCTTCCCCTCAATGGGCATACCATGCCAAAACACACACACTGGGCCCCAGCATCCATCCACTTTGAGTAGTGTGTGGGGGTGCAGCAGGTAGGGAAACTTCTTAAGGGTCCCGATTGGCTGCTGACCAGGAGCCACATATGGTAAGCATGTCCCAGCCAGAGCCTGTATCTGGTACCCCAACCCCTCCTGCACTAGGGATGTTAAATATTAGTTAATTGAATAGTTGATTAACCTCATGAATTCCTATTGGTTACTCAACTATTTTATAGTCCCCAGGAGTGGGGCCAGCAACCAGTGTGCACCAGACCCACTCCCGAGTACCCTCCTGCCACTCCACGCTGCTGCCTCTGTAACAGAGGAAGCAGCATGGGGTAACAGGTGGGAGTGGGTCTGCGAAGAAAGCCAGTTTACAAACCAGCTCCTCTCATGGACCAGCTGTCTGTCATCCCGTGCTGCTGCCTCTGATTCAAATGCAGCAGCGCGAGGTGGCAGCAGCCCATGTCCAGGGGAGGGTCTGAGCTCCCGAACCTGGCATGAACCAGCACTCAGTCAGGCTGCCTGCCTACCCAGCTCCTAATACACTTTAAGTGCAGAGCCACAGCAGGGGTAGGTCCCAGACCCGGTGCCAGCTGGGACTGAGCGGGGCTGCTGGCCAGCCTGTTAACAAATTTGCTGGCGGGGCAGGGGATGCGTGTAGTCTATAGCATTAACTGACAAGCTTTTGCTTATTGGTTAATCAACTACACTATTGCAGCCCAATCCTGCATCCCAACTCCCTGCCCCAGGTCAGAACCCTCTCCCACCCCCCTCCCCCGGCACCCAGACCTTGCACCCCCTGTCACACTCAAACACCCTGCTCCAGGTCACAACCCAAATCTTCTGTACCAGGTCACAAACAGAATCTTCTGCACCCCCCCTCCACCCCATCCTACAAGTTTTCCTGAGGTCAAAAACCTTTCCTGTACCCAAACCCTGCACCCTCTGCTGCACCCCAATTCCCTGCTCCAAGTCACAACCTCCTCTGTCAACCAAACTCCCTCCTAGACCCCTCATCCTCTACAGCAGCCCTATCCTCTACCCAGATTCCCCTTCTGTACCCAACTTCCATCCCAGATTCTGCACACCCTCCATTAATAGCATAAGAAAGTGCAGCCCTTAACCACTTACCAAATTCTTGGAGTGGACTCTCCCCCCCCATCAAAAATTATTGGATGCCCCCTGCTCTAAAAATATATGTCCAAGCAGGGAACCACAGCTTGCATGCCTCACACACAGTCCTTCAAAGAAACCTGTGGAACTTACACTCTTCAGGACCTTTGTAGCAAAAGTACAGCTAGGCCATCATAGACAGAGTCCGGGAGCCAAACAGCATGGTAAGTACATTTTAGCACATAACTCTTTGATTCCCTGGGTTGTACCTTCCCCTGGAGTTATTTGTATTCCTGTGCAGATGG
This sequence comes from Pelodiscus sinensis, assembly GCF_052426305.1. Classification (NCBI taxonomy): domain Eukaryota; kingdom Metazoa; phylum Chordata; order Testudines; family Trionychidae; genus Pelodiscus; species Pelodiscus sinensis. Next base: position 67,692,233 of record NC_143057.1, read on the forward strand.
ACAGGTGTTCTTGAACAAATCCAAACAGGAGAGTAAAAAATTATGCTAGTTAAATTATTCTGACCATTCTTGGAAGCATTAGCAAAGATGTTGTGAATTTTATAGCAATTCACATGATCATCTAAAACAGAGTTTTTGGTGATTCTACATTCTCCAACCTCATTAGAGATAGATACTCCCAATTCTCAATAGACATCCTTTGCTACCAGACAGTGTTTCAAAATCACTGAGTCTTCCAACAGCAGAAACAGTAGTAGCCTCAGAAATATGTCTCCAAGAGATGACAGAAAAATCTGCTTTTAAAAAACTGTTCTTGTACCTTCCGCTATATTTTGTTGCTGACTATCTTAAATAAATAAGAAAGCAAAATAAAATAACTCGTGAAAATAACGTATCACAAACCATCACAGCAACACTATATTGCTGATTCCATTTGAGCAAGGATTTGTCTTGAAAATCACCTTCTTTTTTCCTTACACAGTTTGCTGGTACAGCTGGAAACTCAGATGAAAAATTAGCTAACAAATAGTCCCCGGGACACATTTGTTCAAAATCTGCTTCATCTTCAATGGACACCTGAGGAGAAACAAGTTAAAGGCTTGACAGATTCAACACATGGCAAAGCATCTTTTGTTGGCAGTGCCTTAAATTGCTATGAAAGGAAGGTGTATCAGTGAATTAGAGGTCAGCGCGCGCACACACACAAAAGCCACTATTAGCTCTATGTTAGATAAGAGTAAGGACGTGATGGCAAATTTGAAGGTTCAGTAAACTATTGCATTTTCTGAAGATATTCAGAACCACCCACACCGACCACATATCCTGTGTGGCTACTAACAAGAGCCACCAAGCTGGGAACAAAGGGGGAGGCAGCAGAGCCTGCTCTGCAAAGCAGCTGCCTGCTCCCCAAAGCAGAGAGAGGCAGACCCTGGGTGCAACACAATAGCAGGGCGAGGGGGGGGGGGCGACCAGGGGTAGGAAGATGACTCCCCCACAGCCAGGTCTTTGGGTGTTCCAGTGGGAAGAAGTAGAAATTCCACCCCAGTCAGTTTTGGCTGAGAGGCCATGGAAGGCGCTAAATGCAACTACAAAGCACCTCTCCTGGACTGCGGCACCACAATGCACTTGAAAAGTGCTCAGGAGCAGGGACAGGGCTTCTCCTCCTCTCCAAGGCGTCACTCCTCCTCAGATGCAATCAGCTGATGGCTCCCAGTGCCGATTGTGCCCCACCTTCCAGCCACTCCCCCGCCCCCACCCAGCTTCTGCACGCAACCAGAGGCTCCCTGCGCCGATCGCAGCCCCGCCTCCCAGCCACTCCCCCCACCCCTGCCAGGCTTCCGTCTGGCGCCCAGCCGGAAAAACAGAAAATACCAACATTGCACGTGTCTGATATTTTCTGATTTTTTTTACTGCACAGAGGGTGAAAAAACTGGACTGTCCGGTAGAATACCGGACACCTGGCAACCCTAATGAAATCAGTTCTTTTTTTTCAAAGTTGCTTCAGAAGCAGTCATAATTTTGTGTTATATTGTAGCTAAAGGGACAGATTCTCCAACCACTACTTACACTAAGCAACATTTACCTATGCAAGCAACATCAAAGGGCTACTCATAAAGTGCAGTTCAAACACTTATGGGCTGGAAAACTGGGACAAAGGAGAGGTACAGTGGGAACACAAAAGAAATTAAACTGTTGACATAACAAAGAACAAGCCACAATAAATTTTTCAAGAATTAAAAGAAGCAAGATCTCCTTTAACGACCCAAAGTGTTCTAGCAATATCTGTTTCTTCTCTCCTCTACTACATAGTAACACTGGTTCAAAGTGTAAGCAAGCCCATCTGGGACCTTGGAGCCTGAAAGGATGAGCCTAGAGTTTAAGATCAGACACTATTGGCTCACCCAGTCTGTATGTATCATAGGCAAGAATTACCCTATCCATTTTGCTGACCAAAGTGGAAAACATTTTTGATGGCCAGTGCCATTGGGGCAAACAAAAAAATAGCCAATCAATCACCAACAAAACAGAAAACAGCCAGTCCAGAGCAGAAAACATACAAAAAACATAAAATAAAGGTGAGCAGCACAGCAATCTGAAACTTAATGGAAGGAGGCACCCAAGACAATCATTCTGCTCACTTGTCCCCAAACCAGCATGATTACTAGCCAATTAAATATCACCAGTACCTCTGTATAGTGCCAAATTTTTGATTAGTTGACTTAAAAGACTTAGGCTAAGATTTTCAGAAGAGTCTAAAGGAATTAGGTACAAAAATTCTATAAAATTCCTTCCCATCCCTTCAACAACAACAGCACAGATTAGGACATTAGGAAAAACTTCCTGTCAGAGTGGTTAAAAACAGGAATAAATTACCTAGTCCTAGAGTGACTGTGGAATCTCTATTATTTGGAGATTTTTAAGGATAGGTAAGAGAGCCATCTGTCAGGGGTGCTCTACGTGGTTCTTGGTGCTGCCATGCAGACAAAGGATTGGACTTAATTACTTCTTGAGGTTCCTTCCAGTTCTAGTGTTCTATGATTCTATGCAATCCAGTTTGGTAATGCTCTCTTATGCTATTAGGTATTTGTTAATTTACAATATAGGCCCAAGACAGTTTTTCCTGCACATGCAGAACTTCCATCTACATCAGTGTGTTTAATGAAATATAACAGCAATGATAATCATAATACGCCCTCATTTCCCTAGGTTTGCTAAGGTTTTAATTATCAAAAAAACTTGCTATATCTATTATTCATACTAATACTTCGGGTAAAATGTGTTGCTGGTCTAACTCTGCTGCACTCAGTGTGATTGCAGCAACCTGTGCCAGCAGCCAATTTTGTCTTTGGTGCACTTATGCTTCTGTAAAATAAAAACCACTTTAAAGCTCCTTTCTGTTCCTTCTTTGTTTATGTTCTACTTTGCTTTATTTTATACTTACAGAGAAGAGACACAAAGAACAGAACCAACTGCAAATGACACCCATGGTTTCAGCAGGCAAGCCTACACAGAAAGTCAAGATCTCATTCCCACCGAAGAAAGCTTAACAACTGCTTTAAGTGAGGCAACTGGCAGCATCAGACTGGAGAATGCAGGTTCCATCTGAAACCTTGACACTCAGGAATTCTGAGGAAAGATTGGTTCCATTCCAGTTCCTACTCTTAATGCAGAGTTCATTTATAATACCATTACATTTAACTGTACTGTAACAAGTTTGTAATGGGTAGTTTAATGCAAACATGTTAAAGCTGTTGGTATTAGCGGGTTAGTGAATGGGGATGAAGGTCAAAAATTATTCACCTACTTCTCCTCATTAATCAAAATGCACTTTAGATAGTTTGACCATATGCATGTTTCATAAAAATTATGAGCAATCGATGAATGACCCGGTAATTTTAGGCAAATCATGTGAAATATCAAGTGTATTTAGTAAAGATGTTACTACCTATATATCCTTGTAAATTGTGTTACTCTTTCAAGAAGCTATGGCAATATATTTTAATAGCTTTTAACATGCTGAAATTATATCAAACTCATTCACCAAGATCTTTTGCCTGCTTATTAGCCTTAATAATTCTTAATAATAGCAATCATAACCATTGCACTTATATAACACATTACACCCAAAGATCTCAAAACATTTCAGAATAGTTTGCTAATTCATCCTGACTACACTCCTGTGAGGCTGAAGAGAGATCATTTCACCCATCTGTGAAATCCATCTTCCTTTGCGGTGGTGTGATGTGGAGGTCTGATGCTGTCAAATGCTGAGCTCCCTCAACGTATTGGTTGTTCAGTATCTTGCAGAGTAAGGCTGTTAGTGCTTTTGGAGAGTAAATAAATTAGTGTAAATGAGGTCGAGAGACACGTATGGATTTCTGTAGAAGGCAGAGATTGAAAAAGTACAAAGGTGGAATTAAAATAGGCTACAAAAGGGCAGGTGTGTTAGGCCAGATGGCCTTTTCTTGTTACTGAAATGACTTTTGCTGTAGTTTTCGTCACTGCTATATTCCATTTCATTCCAATGCAATTTTCACACCAGTAATTTATCTGTTACACCGTCATCTTGCGAATGATAATTTGACTTGTTAGTAAATAATGATATCCATTGGTTTCCAAGGGGTGTGGTATAATGAGTCACATTTCTAGCAAGTGCGCTAATAATAAAATGTGCTGTCATTATATATACAATCAACGCACCTATTGTAACTGGTATTTTCTGCATGAAGGACGGTAATGCAACAGTGTTCTCAAACCATCCTGCTTCATATTGGCACAACAACGAGGCCAAAGAAGTCATACACCATTCTCAGGGAGACCTTTGAAGTATCAGGAAAAGAACAACTCTTAACTATACGCCAGAAATGTTACAAAAAAGAGCTTTCTGGCTTGGAGTTTCTTCTAACCCAGGCACACCGAGTATGTCTAGACTACATGCCTCTGTCGCCAGAGGCACGTAAATTAGACTACCCGACATAGTCAATGAAGCCAGGATTTAAATATCCCCAGTTTCATTAAAATAAAAATGGCCGCCGCTCTGTGCCAGCTCAGCTGATCGTCGGCACAGCGCGCGAGTCAAGACGCGGATTGGTCGACAAGGGAAGCCTTTGTAGACCGCTCCATAAACCTCATTTCATGAGGCATAAGGGAGTGGTCGACAAAGGCTTCTCTTGTCAACCGATCCGCATCTTGACTCATGCACTGTGCCGATGATCAGCTGAGCCGGCACAAAGTGGTGGTCGTTTTTATTTTAATGAAGCCGTGGATATTTAAATCCCAGCTTCATTGACTATGTTGGGTAGATTAATTTACATGCCTCTGGCGACAGAGGCATGTAGTCTAGACTTACCCACAGAGTCCAGTCTCAGGTTGCTCAGACATTTTGCAAAGCATCCACGCACCCTGATGAGTGACATACTTTCCTGCCAGGTGCAGGTCTGAAAGTATTTGTTTGAAGATGGAGCCAAGATTTTATGCAAACTTCTCACCCTTCTCATATTTTGCTGGTCCAGCACCTTCAGACCTGACCAGTCCCAAGGAGAGAATTTGCGGGGCCAGGGGAGATCCCCTGCCACCAGCCCCCAAACTCTCTGTGTGCTGCTGGCAGGCTATCGCCCCAGCAGGTACCATGCCTCCACTCCCCACCACCACCACTAGCCTGGCTGGGCTGCTTACCCAGTTGCTAATGGGCTGCTGCAAACTCCAGCTCCTGCCATAGGGCTCCGACCCCAGTCCTGTACTGCTGGGGATTTCCAGAGACTGCCACGGGACTCAGGCCCCAACATCACTTATCGTAGGCCACCACAGGGCTCCGTCCCTGGACCCACACTGCCCAGTCAGGCTGCCAACCCTGCTGCCAGGAGCCCAGGCTGGCTATCCTGTCATTAGGCTCCTGGGCTCTCTGGTCCAAGACCCTCTGTCGATGACCAGAGAGTGCCAGTTTTCAGAGGTGCAACCTGTACAAAGAGAAAAATTCCCCATGTGGGATGATATCCTTGGGCTGCCTCTCTTAAGAAGCTAGTCCTAAGTCTAGACCAAAGGGTATGTGGGAAAGGATGGTTTAGATAGAACACCTCAGCTCAGTCTGCATTCTAAGTTACTCTAACTTACAGCCACCTCCCTAGGTCTGCCTATGCAGCAGTCCAAATCCCCAGAGTGCTCAGACTTTCATCCTCCTTCCACTAGTCCTGACCTCAATTTGTCCTCCACATCTTCTCCAGCAAGTGTTGTGAGGAGAAGCAGCAATCTCTACATTGTTGTCACACCAGTGAAATTCTCCCCATACCACTTACTGTTATCAGACAGTCCCTACACACCAATGCAGCATATAGAGGCCTCTGCATGGGGTCTTTCAGGGTTCCAGGCCTTTTTTAGCTGCAATGCCAGTCTTTCCCCACTGTCAATCATCATTAACGGAAGAATCGTCTTATGCCTGCCACCGAAAAACTCTGCATAACATACAACATACTCATCATGGCAAGAGTGAGAGAAACACCAATGTTAAGAAACAGATGTGACCAGATGAAAGGCAGAAAGTGGTTTATGAATAAACGGTAGGCAGCAGAAGAGAATTCAGGTGTTCCTCCCACCTCTTATTTTCCCCCACATATCTTGCCTGACAGATTTTCTCCATTCTCTGTTATTCTGCACCCTCTAAAGCACTTCAACACAAATCATAACTTTAAAAAATAAAGAAAGACTGTAAGAAGACAGGCACTGATTCTTTTCAGAATAGAGCAAGAAATGCTTTCTCCCTCTGACCTCTCAAATCAATGAGCAAGAAATAAACAATGTCACAGTGGAAAGGAATTTTCTTGATTCTACTTCAATCTTTTTTTTAATGTTGAAAGTATGTGTCCTACTTTGATATTTTCTCTGTCCCTCCCCAAAACCGTTTGCTCTATACTCTTGATAAAATGATGCATACTATTAATAGTCCTTAACTGTCTGTTTTTTTAAAAAACTACTTTGTAACTAGAGCAGGCTGCAAAGCAGGGAAAACTGAATGGCTCAGGAAGGTGTGTAATGTCAATTAGAGAAAATGGTGGTAGATGCTAAGTTCAAACCCACATGAGGGTGACAATGACTAAATGTCATTACCATCTACTATATGGTTGGGTTTTTATCTAGCTATGTATATATTAGAGTTGTGTATCTGTCTGTGAGTCTTTCTGTCTCTGGGTCTGTCTATGAGTCCATTTGTTCATGAAGTCCTCCTAAATGAGGAGAGAGGAGCACCATTTCAGATTTTGGTGGGGGTGGTGATCTGTGCATGCCCTGAAGGAGGAGGAAGAGAGTGAAAGCATGAGGAAGGCAGACTGAAGACAGCAGCTTCAGCAGTCTTACAGAGGGTACGTCTAGACTATAGGCTTTTGTCGATAGAGGCTTTGTCGACAGTATGTCAAAGCTTCTGTCGACAAAGAGCGTCTAGACTACATCCAGTTATGTTGACAAAACAAGCCACTTTGTTGACATGACAGTGTAGACGCAAAGGACAGTGCAGATGCAATAACGCCTTCTGTTGACAGAACTCTGTCGACAAAAGGCGTTAATCCTCATAGAATGAGGTTTACCGCTGTCGACAAAACTGCCGAGTTCTGTCGACGTTATGTCCACAGAACTCAGCAATAGTGTAGACACAGGTATAGATTTGTCAACAAAAGTCCACTTTTGTCGACAAAACCCTGTAGTCTAGACACACCCTGAGCATGCTTCGTACAAGCCAAGCAGCAAATGGGGGGAGGAACCAATTCCATACACCCTCCCTCTACACACATATGACCTCTTTCTAGGGCTACCAAGGCACTGGAAAACCCTAGGGCTTTTTTGACTGGGCTAACTTAGCAATTAGCTGAAAAGAGCACTATATCTAATTCCTATATAAAAAAAGAAAATGTAAATACATATTAGACCTACTCAATTCTAATATTAACATTCTGACATCTTCTGGCAAGACACTCAAGAGACACTGGTTAGGCTTAAAAATGTAATATATATATATATGTTCTTATTTTCTTACTAACTGCAGGGGGGGAGAGTGGGGGAGAGGGAAAAGAGAGAGAGAGTGAGAAAGAGAGAGTACCAGGACTCCTGGGCTCTATCTCAGCTCTAGAAAGGGAGGGGGGGGGTCTAGTGGGTGACAGTAGGGGGCAGATATATTTGGGCTCTATATAAGATCAGAATGGCAATACTGGGTCATACAATGGTCCATCTAGCCCAGTATCCTGTCTTCCAACAGTGGCCAATGCTAGGGGCTTCAAAAGATATGAACAGAACAGACAATCATCAAAGTATCCATCCCCCATCATTCATTCCCATCTTCTTTTGCTGTTATTGGAACCCTGTTATAGTTTGGGTTTTTCCACCCTCTCCTGGCAAAGAGTTCCACAGGTTGACTTGGAAGAAATAATTTGTTTTAAATCTAATACCTATAAATGTAGTTGGATGAGCTTCTTGTGTTACATTAGTGAAAGAGTAAATAAGATTTCCTTATTCTATTTTCCTACACCATTCTTGATTTTCTAGACATCTAACATATCCTCCCATCCTTTAGTTTTCTTTTCCAAGTTGAAACTCTCCTCATATGGAAGCTGTTTCTTACCCCTAATCATTTCTGTTGTCCTTTCTGTACTTCTTTCCAATCCAATATAGCTTTTTTTAGATGAGGTGACCAAATGTACACACAGTATCCGAGGTGTGGCTGTATCATGACATTATAAAGAGGCAATATGATATTTTCTGTCTTATTATATATTCATTACCTAATGACTCCAAATATTTTGTTAGTTTTTAGACTGCTACTAAACATTGAGGAGATGTTTTCAGTGAACTATCCACAAAGATTCCAAGATCTCTTTCTTGAGTGGTAACAGCTAATTTAGACCCCATAATTTTTATATGTTAGTTGGGATTATATTTTTCTATGTGCATTACTTTGTATTTATCAACACTGAATTCCATCTGCCCTTGTGTCGCCCAGTCACACAGTTTTGTGAGATCCCTTTGTAACTCTTTGCAGTCAGCTTTGGACTTAATAATTTTGAGTAATTTTGTAGGATCTGCAAATTTTGCCACCTTGCTATTTACCCCTTCTTCAAGAACATTTAAGTTTAACAGAGCTAGTTTAAATTAATCACCTGCCTCTCTCTTTTTATAACAAACTTCCTGACCAAAAGGCAAAGCCACAAGCAGCTCAAATGCTGCTGCATTTAAGAACTGCCTCTAGAGTCAGGGCATGCAGCTTTAAGCAGACCTCAACTATGAAATCCAGGGGTTCAAACTTGGGGGAGAGGCTACTGCTCTTCTAGCCCCCCATAAATAGCACCCTTGTGGGAGAGCAAGGATGACCAGATTTGGTATGCAGCTTCCTCTTATCCTAACTTAAAACAAGGTTGGGGGGGTTGTGCCAAGAAAATGGAAAGTGCCAGGAATAGGACTGTTTTCCATAATTTGGAATGGGAGGGACACAGAGAGGAGGGATGCATCAGGGATAATGAGCCCACAGGGGAGAGCTATACTGCAGGTTGAGCACTGGAGGAAGCTACACCACCAAGGCTACATATAGACTACAGACTTCTTTTGGAAGAAGCTTTCCCGGAAGAGATCTTCCAAAAAAACTTCTTCTGAAAGAGAGCGTCTACACAGCAAAAGCGCAACAAAAAAGCGATCTGCTTTTTCAAAACGCTATCTCGCATTTCAGCTGTGATTACTATGGATGGAGTGGCCATCAGGGCACCTGTGCTTTTTCCTCTTTCCTTTTCTTTTGAAAGAACTCCCTCTTACCCATCCACACACACATTTTTCCTAAAGAGCTCTTTCAGAAAAAGGCTTCTTCCTCGTAGAAGGATGTTTACCAATGTCGAAAAACCCCTCTGTTCTTTCAATTTTTTTTTCAGAAGAACACAATTGCAGTGTGGATATAACTGGGAGGGTTTTTTGGGGGGGGAATGGAAAAAAACTCTGTAGTGTAGACATGCCCCAAGAGAGTGGCCAGCAAGGCTGGGGCTCTGCCATCTTTCGTGCCACCAGACTGGATAAGTAGCACCACTGCCCCAAATCCCACCCCCCAGCCCTTGGCCACAGTGCTGGAGGTGGGGAAAGGCTCCTGACAGCCTGGAGGGACAGGGGTGTTGAGAAGAAAGAAAAGGACTCTGGTGTCTGGGAGAGCTGGGGGGAGACAAAAGATCCCTGGTAAACAGGGGAGGAGGGGGAACAGCTCAGCTCAGTTGGGTGGACTGCTGAGGAAAGTGGATGAACATTGTAGGCTCCCTCCTGGGAGATGCCAGAGCCCTAGATCGCAGAGGCTAAATGTACCGAGACCCAGGTGGATACCCAGCTGCCTGTTGAAGCCCAAGGGGGGACAGAGTCATCAGAAGGTTTTGATCCCAGAGGCCCAGGAGGCTTCTGAACACCTGCACTGAAAAATAGGGTAGGAAGTAACTCAGGAGAACTAGACATTGATCCAGTTGTGGAACTGAGACAAAATCAGTGTGTTTCACTGCTTCCTAGTGGTGAATCTGTTTGCTGCTGTCAGGACTCTGGAATGGGGCCTGGTGGAGAAGGGAGGGTCTGGGTCTACTTACCCTAGCTGCCACTCATCCTGAGTAGCAGCCCAGTTCCCCACTGGTTGTTTGGCCACACAGCATGACTGAGAGGGCAGGCCTATTGAATCTGATCATTAGGCAATAATGCCAGAGGCTAAGACTGGCCAATGGGACTCAGCCTTGGGGCTATAATGCCCTTCTCCATGGCCCAGAAGATGACACAAAATGCAGGACAATGTAGCACTTTAAAGACTAACAAGATGGTTTATTAGATGATGAGCTTTCGTGGGCCAGACCCACTTCCTCAGATCAAATAGTGGAAGAAAGTAGTCACAACCATATATACCAAAGGATACAATTAAAAAAAATGAACAAATATGAAAAGGACAAATCACATTGCAGAACAGGAGGGGGATGCGGGGGGGGGGGGGGAAGGAAGGAAGGTAAGTGTCTGTGAATTGATTATATTAGAGGTAGGGAGAGTGGGATGTTTGTGAGTTAATGGTATTAGAGGTGATAATTGGGGAAACTGTCTTGGTAATGGGTGAGATAGTTCAAATGTTTGTTAAGTCCTTGTTGGAAAGTGTCGAATTTTAACATGAATGACAGTTCAGAGGATTCCCTTTCAAGTGCAGATGTAAAAGGTCTTTGTAGCAGGTGGTTAAGTCATTGAGAGAGTGTCCTTTCTGGTTAAAATGGCAAGAAACTGTTTTCTCTTTGTAATCTTGTCTGATATCTGTTTTGTGGGCATTAATCCTTTGGCGAAGTGTCTGAGATGTTTGTCCAATGTACAGACTATGACAGTGTGTACTTGCCCCACAACAGGAAACCACAGAATTCATGTATCCGAGGGCTGGCTCAGTACCTACCTAATTTCTTCCAGAGAGAATTATAGTTGTCAAAAAATGAAGAAAATACAAAACTTTGACACCTGCAGTAACCTATAAAGAAATCCAAAAAATTAAGTAGGAAAATGCCTTCAATAAACCCAACATGAGTAAAACCCCCATGATTCTACATGGCATTTAGGACCAGCTTTATCAAAGGATTAAAAAAAGATTTTTATTTTCTTTATATTTTAATGAATTAGCAACATTATTTTTCATTAAAGGCTAAATGCAAGTAATTGGGGGATTACATTTTTATTCTGTTTTTTTACTAAAAAAAAGAGGCAGAGAGATATTTTTGGAACACAAATTTAAGTTCAGATAAATATTAAAAAGGATCAAAGCACCTACGCCTGTGTACTGCTATTCAATTAAATCTACACAATAGACTTCTTTGCTGAGACAACCTTATACCCTTAAAGATTGGCCAAATGTATTCTCAGTGAGAGTTTTTGGGGTTGGAGCTTATTTGAAAATCTGGTTTTTCATCATTAAGGGCACAATCCTGTGAACGCTTATTGCCAAATGAAGTCTTATTGAAGTCACTTGGATAGTCATGGTAGTAAGTAGTAAACTGAAATTGTTGGTAAAATTAACATATATTTGTTACCTACTGCTCTGAATCCAGACCAGTACGTCAGAAGAATTAAAAGTGAATTTAAAATCTAGAGCTAATGATGGGATTCTATGATGATCTTCATTGGACCTACATAGGATACGTCTACACTGCATGCTTAGTTTGAAATAAGCTATTCCGGAATAGTTATTCCAAAATAGCTTATTTCAAAACAGTACAGGCAGTCCCCGACTTACGCGGATCTGACTTACGTCGGATCCGCAGTTACGAACTGGGCTCGCCCCGGAGGACACGTACTGCAGGACCTCACGGTCCTGCCGCCCGTGTACTTCGGGGCTTTTCCCGCGTCTCCCTGGTCTGCAGACCAGGAAGACGCGGAGCAAAGCCGCAGGGAAGCCGGCAGCAGAGCAGCCCAGGCGCGCCTGGGCTGCCTCACTGCCCGAGCCCCCCCGCGGCTTTGCAAAGCCTCGGGGAAGCCGGCAGCGGGACAGCCCAGACGCCCCGCAGCTGTCCCGCTGCTGGTGTCCTCAGAGGCTTTGCTCCCCATCTCCCTGGTCTGCTGGTCTCCAGCAGACCAGGGAGACGGGGAGCAAAGGCGCAGAGGACCCAGGCGGCGGGACCGCGGTGCGTCTCGGTCCGCCGCCCGCGTCTTCCTGGTCTGCTGGGGTGGGGGGGGGGCGCAGCTAGTACGCCCCCTCCCCCCCCCCCAGCAGACTAGGCTTTTCTCCAGATGCCTGTGGCAGAGCAGCTGGGGCGCTGCCGGTTGGTCCCGCAGCGCCGCTCTGGGCGCTACTGGACCTACCCGACAGCACCCCAGCTGCTCTGCCCCAGGCGACCTGATTCAGCTGCTGCTGGTCAGTTTCAGCAGCGGCTGAATCAGGACGCCTGTGGCAGAGCAGATGGGGTGCTGCTGGGTTGGTCCAGTAGCGCCGAGGAGCGGCGCTACTGGAGCAACCCAGCAGCACCCCAGCTGCTCTGCCCCAGGCGTCCCCAAGTCAGCTGCTGCTGAAACTGACCAGCGCTGACTACAGGAAGCCCAAGGCAGAGTTGCTCTGCCCCAGGCTTCCTGGAATCAGCTGCTGATCAGTTTCAGCAGCAGCTGACTTGGGGACGCTTGGGGTTCTTAAGTTGATTCTGTATGTAAGTTAGAACTGGCGGTCAGTTTCAGCAGCGGCTGAATCTGAACGCCAGTTCCGACTTACATACAGATTCAACTTAAGAACAAACCTACAGTCCCTATCTTGTACGTAACCCAGGGACTGCCTGTACATTTACAGCGCAGAGAAGCCTCAAAATTAGTCTGAGGCAGGCTTCCCTAATGTACATGTGCTATTTCAATTTAGAGCACCAGAAGGCACTGGGGAGGAATAATTTAGAATGGCCCTGGGGAGGAGTTATTTCAAAATAGCCGAAGTGGAGCATCTACACATGAATTATTTCAAATTATTCTACGAGCTTATTCCTCATAGAATGAGGTTTACAGATTTTGGAACAAGCCGTCCATTATTTTGAAATTATTTTGAAATAATGGAATGGCTGTGTAGATGCTCACATTGTTATTTCGAAATAATACTAGTGATCTCAAAATGACAGAGCAGTGCAGATACACCCTAAAAGAGTATCCACATTGCTGTTATGCTTCACAGAGCATGCAAGGCACATGCTATCTTTGGTTAATTTAGTGCATGAAAAATAGCAGCATAGCTGGAAGTAGCTTGCACTAGCCACTTGAGTATAACCATACTCCCAGCTGCAATTAGACACACTTTAAGAGGTGCAAAATAGAACCCACAGCCCCAGGGAAGACAGAACAAAGGTAAATTTAAGATATACTGGGATGCTCTGGGGGTGAACAGGCCCCCAGCTTAATTGAGACAGCCTCTAGGGCCAGTTTAAGTTACAAAAGCCTCCTCTGACTGCCATATGGGCCACAGCACTATACTTGGAATCACAGCTGTTCTGTATGCTGCAGCTGCACCCCCACTGCAACACTTCTGCATCTAGCCACACCCTGCCAGGCTCCTCCCATTGCTAGGGCTTGCAAAAAGATGCTCAGAATGCAGCTTAATGGCTGGTCTCTACAATTTCTACACTGGGGGAATCCCAACTCTTCAGCTGGGGACTTTTAGGGCCTCTTTATAGGTCTCCGGACTTTTTTGAGCAGCACGCAGGGTCTGGAGCAAGCATAAGGATTTCACCCAACAGATTAAAAGAACTAGACTGTACAATCTTTCAGTACTTGAAAATTTCAAATCAAATTTTTTTATGATACATAATCTTCTGCCTCACTTATTTTATCCTTTGATTCCCAATGCTACCAAATACTCCCTGCTTCGACAGTGCACCTAATCTCTACTCTCCAGGGAAGTGACGTTCTTCTTAAAGCTTTCTTCAGTCAATGGTATAATGTAAAATGTAAGTGAATTTGCTGGGATTAGTTGTAGTTCAGACAATAATCCTACATTTTCAGATTGTAAAAACAAGCAATAACTAAATCTATCAAAGTGTAAATTCAACTCTTCATTGACGCTACAATCTTAAAGAGTTTCAAACATATTTTAGATCTGCAAGAATGAACACGACAACTTGTTTTTCAGAAGAAACTGTGAAAGAAAGCTAACATTAAAGTTGCCCCAAATAAAGTCTGCTGTATGCTCAGACAGATGCTCAGAGAAATTCTCTGGAAACCTTTGACTGCCCCTTGAAATGTTAAACATTTAGGGTTCCTCAGACATGTCTTTCTCAGATCCTCACAAAACATTCAAGGAGCATTTAGTTCTTTTTTGCAATACCTGGCCATAGTGCACCCTCTAGTGGCAAATTTATATTCTTAGGTATTCAAGAGGATTCTGTTGTCAAGATTTCAGCACCCACATCAGCATTCAGCTTTTGTTAACATATCTATGTCTGTTTTGTTATGTGTTCTAGCTCTACTGTAGTGTGTACAATACAACTGCTGAGCACATTTAGAAGATTATTTTTAATTATGGCAGCAACACCTTAATATAAGTAGCTGGAAGCAATGGTATTAATGTGAAGGTTATGTGTGCATTGGTAAGAATGCTATTTTAATGGAGGTCACAGACTCCATTTCCAGATTAACACAATATTTGTTCATCTATAATCAAAGAAGAGCTTTCTTAGTTATTTTTCACCTCAAAAGCCCAGAACATTCAGTGAGGTCATGCTATAATATGCTTAAGACCAATTTTTTTTGTAGCTTGCACCATAGAATTGCGGACTGTGATTCTCCTAACAGGTGAAATAGGTATTCAAGTGTCTTAGCTTTTCTGATATACATCTGGAACACAAAGTTAGTTAATCACAGGAGTATATAAATCCACCTCAGAGAAAGAAAATAAGGAGCAAAAGAGAAACTATACTTACTAAACAAAGAATACTACTGTAATTCTAAAAATATTTATTAGTGAGACTATGTGTGGTACACCAAAGGGGCAGCCCAAACAAACACAGCTAAGATGGTGGTGAAGTAAAGGTGGCTTCAAGCCACCCTTATACCATCAAGCTGGCCAGGATCATTAGTGTAGCTGCTGCTGTACACTACAGCAATCCTGCCACCCAGCCTCAGCCTTAGGGCAAGGCGAGCAAGGTGGTTGCCTTGGGCCCCATGCCTTCCGGGCCCCACACTGTCCAGCACTCACCTGCCTGGCCACTTGCTGGCTGCCCTGGCTGGGAGCTGCCCAGCTGTGCGGTGCAGCTGCTGTCAGCAAGTTGCCTTGGGCCCCACAAACTCTTTGGCCAAGCCTGCTGCAACCCAAAGCATCCCAGAACAGAATCATAGAAAACTAGAACTGTAAGGAACCTCAAAGAGGTTATCAAGACCAGTCCCTTGCCCTCATAGTAGGACCAAGCACTATTCTATATCATCCCTGACAGGTGTCTGTGTAACCTGCTCTTAAATATCTCCAGTGATGGAGATTCCACAACCTCATGAGGCAATTTATTCTAGTACTTTACCACACTGACAGTTAGGAAGTTTTTTCTAATATTCAATCTAAATCTCCCTTGCAGCAATTTAAGCCCTTTGCTTATTGTGCTATCATCAGAGGATAAGGAGAAAAAAATGTCTCCCTCCTCCTTGTAACATCTGTTTAGATACTTGAAAACTGCTATTATGTTCCCTCTATTTTCTAAACTAAACAAGCCCAGTTCTTTCAGACTTCCTTCATACATCATGTTTTCTAAACCTTGAATCATTCTTGTTGCTCTTCTCTGGACCTTCTCTAATTTCTCCACATCTTTCCTGAAATGTGGTGCCCAGAACCGGACACAATACTCCAGTTGACGCTTAATCAGTGCAGAGTAGAGAGGAAGAATGACGTCTCATGTCTTGCTCACAATACTCCTGGTAATGCATCCCAGAATGATGACCAAACCATGTATGGTCTCACACTAGCAACTCCCCTAAACAAGGAGGACTTCTAAAACAGCTTAAATCTGTCATATGTTGGCCTGAGCCAGAGAAATTCTCCCTTAGCTGCTGGGGGAGAATTTTAAAAATCTTTGTACAAAGTCAGTGATAGGGATGTGAAAGTGTAACCATGTACACAGTTAACCGATGAGCCAGTAAGTGTTTCCTGTTAAATAAATTCTAGTACAAAGGTTCAGAGGGTATAGACATCAGACCATGTGTGAGAACAGGTGTTCACTATATATGTGTATATATATCCCAACCTTATTTTTTTTCTTGTTTCTTGGGTGACAGGGAAAACAAATTTTAGAAAAGTAAAGTACTAAATTTGTTCGCATGTGGTAGCTTCCTCTACTTTCCTCTGTTTATTGTCTTTTTATATCAATTAATTTTGTCATCCATATCATCTAATCCTATAAACCCTTTACCCCTACCGGAGACCCACACCTAAATCTTTCTATAATCCCTAAAAGAGAAGTCATCCCTTTACTATCCTTTGTTTATCTCATAGTACTGTGTGTAAAAATTGTATCATGTTGCTATACAGAGCTCTATCTCTAAACAAAGGCATCACTGCTCCAAAAGAGCCTGAGAGATGCTGACCACCAAAGCAGCAAAATGTTCTTTTGGGCACATTGGCAGTTGCATTGAAAGAGGCTACCTGCTCACCTGCATCCAAACTTGAAACAGTTAAAAAGAAGTCTAGCAACTTAAATCAAAACACCGGATATTCAGTTTTCCATCTTTTAATTTTCACAGAAAAAAATCTCAATGCCTTAAAGAAAGGCTAAATAATGGGAATGCATAATTTTTGCTTTAACTTACATTTCTGCCTTTTAAACTCAGTTTCAACTCAATGAAAAAGCCAACAAATATAGATCTAATTATGCAGAAAAGATGCTTTAACTGCAGTGCACATTCAATACTCAAAATCCAAAGAACGCAGTCCTACTTGAAATGTGTACAAATCAATTCATTATATTGATCTGACGTGAGCTGTGCTTTAATTTAAAACATAGATTACCACAGGCCAAACTTGATAAAGTCTGACTTTTTGAGGCATGATAACTTAGTTTTGAAGATGCCCTAAGCCTCTTCGGTGACATGGTGATTTGCCTGTCTTTTCATTTTACTTCTGTAAATCACAAGTACATATGAACTATCAGGGGCCAATTACACTGTGTTTATTACCATTCATAATAAGTTTTGTTATCAAAACTTATTTGCAAAACTGAATTCAATATGAAAATTAATTAACGTTAAAGACCAGTGCTGACATCTTATGGTGAAAACCTTGAAATATTTTCAATTTAGAAACAATTTTTCTTATAAAGTATGCTTTTGTTACACTTTTCTTGCCACAACCTATTGTCAGTTACTAAAACAGGGCTAGATCAAGGCATAAAACTATTAGCCCATTTCAAGGCCTCTTGTTTGTCGAATTAATTGATCACATTCGAAAATAAGCTTTCAGTTTTTAAAAAGGAATTTGTTAGTCCTCTTGGCTGTGATTTATAAAAGGGATGGCTACTTCTTTTAGCAGAGAGGATGCGTCAATAGGTCTGAGAGGAATGAACTGCCTGGCGAATGCCAGAGGGGTGTTAACTCCATCAAATTATTCCTAGTTCTCACCAATGAGATGCCCATGATACTCTTGCTTCTCTACGCCCACACAAGGAAAAATACATGTTTTAATTAATATAGAAATACTACCCAATAGCCAGTCATAAGACGGGATTTTCAGGTCTCTCCTCCACGTCCTATTCCCTTTCTATCTTGCTCTTCTCTCCTGAGCCTCCAGTCTCTCGCTCCATCTCTCTCTCTCTTTCTCCCTCTCCTCCTCCTAATGCCTACCCCTCTCTCTCTCGCAGCTCTCCTCCGCCTCCTGCCTCCTCCGTTCTCGTCTCCTTTGCTCTCCTCCACCCCTTCTCTGTCTCCATTGGGGATGCACGCTCATTCAGGCCCCGCCCCCTGGCCATGTATGTCACCGCCCCACCCCCCCCTTTGCCTCCTACCGTGGTGCTCGGCTGACTTCTGCGCCACTCAGCAGGGGCTGCCGCACGAGAGCAAGCGGCACAAGCGGCCGTTTGGGCTCCGCGGTCCCCATGCAGCATCCTCATGCTCCATGGGGACCGCGGAGCCCAAATGGCCGCTTGTGCCGCTTGCTCCCGCGCAGCAGCCCCTGCTGAGTGGTGCAGAAGCCAGCCGAGTGTCACAGCTGAAGGCGAAGGACGTTATAGAGGTAACAGTGCCGCCCAGAGGCAACACCAAGCATTACACTGTTACAGAGTCACAGACATTGGGCAACTGTATGATACTAGTAATCCACATGCATGTAATGAACCCTGGCTGTAGACACAGAGGGTACAAGCACATTGTGGAAAAAAAAGTAAAAGGCCCAAGGCAGCATGTCTCAGAGTTCAGGTCAACTGACTTAGGCTCCCAGAGCTCTATTACAGGTTAAAAACAGAAATGTGCATGCTCAGGTTGGACCCATGGCTCTGTGGCCCAAACCCCTCACCCAAACTCTGATTATTTTTGAATTTTCACTTCCTTTCAGAGTTAAAAAAACAATCATACTTGAAAAACAAGCAACAAACCAAACCTAGTATTTTATAGATACAGTTGATCAACAGAAACCTGTTAGAAAGCCTCAGGATAAAAAGTCTTGAAAATATATGCACCTAACCTTATCAGTTGAAATTTTCAGCTTGAATAACTTTTGAAACAACTTAACTAGAGTCTAGTTAAGCATTTACTACGATGTCATATGACTTTGGCTCTGTGCAAAATAAATTAACTCACTTCTGACTTGAGAGCTGTCATATTCCCAGACCTGGCTGATTACACATAGACAAACAAGCTTTGCTAGCACTGCCACCTGCTGTTGATATTAATTTGGTTTCCAGCTGACTAGTTTTTGAACACCATTATTGCTTAGTTAAACTGGCCTAATCTATAAGAAGTAAGCATTATCAACATTGATTTTTAAAACACTCATTGTTCCAGATTCCAGTTGGAAGCAGTTATGTGACAATCTTTGTCTCTCCTGTTATTTTTGCAGATGATTACACAGAATAAACATTAGAAAAGCCCTTCTCTTCTAGTGCTTATTTGTAATTTTATATGTGATTTCTGTAAAAACTAAAATAAGTTAAAAGTTTTGAAGAGTAAAGTAAGACCATAAATAACCCTTAAATTATAAAACTAAGACATGACTAAAGCCAGCCCTGATAGGGAAAACAAAAGTATTAGGGGAATATATTGGGATTTTTTAAATAATTTCTCATACCATATCTTGGATTGTTCTACTTTTTAATGCTAAGGTAATATGGAACAATTCATGCAAGGCGTGCACTGTATTTATAAGTAAACTAAAATGCCTCTTGCTCACCTAAACTCACCTATCCTGAATTTTTATAAAGTCAATAGCTCATTAAAATCAAGGCTTAGTTTTGTTATAAAATTTAAAATTCTTCATATCCACTGTCACTATATCAACATCTGGGCCCAATGATATCATAAAATGGCAAGCAAATAAGGAAAATATACTTTGTTTACATACATACAAACCCCAAAAGTAGATCTTCCTTCCTCAAGTCAGTACAAACACAGAATAAGAATTCTTTTCTTTTGTATGGGTCACAAGATGATATACAGATTGTTCAGTAATTTAACTGTTGCACATCAAGAACAGCAATATGTTGTAGTCTACCCTCCCATTTTCTAACTATTCCTTCCTCCACTACATGCTTGACCAATGACCATACATATTTCTGCCCTGCAGTCATGCTGCAAAATCTCAACTAAGGGAAATTTCCATGCAAATTTCTGGTTGTTCCAATCAGCAGCCTAGTCCAGGGCCTATATCCTGGGTGGCAAACTGGGTGAATGGAAGTTAGGGCTTCTAAAATTCATCAGACTGCCTGCTTCTGTCTCAGAGTTGATGCCACTCCACAAGGCAGTAGCTGTCAACCTTGATATGCCCTTGTTTATCCAAGCCTGAGCCACCAGCATGTGAGAGGAGTAAATGAACAGCTGCCACAAAAGGATATCACAAACTCAGGCATGGGCAAGTAAGCAGCATCTGTAAGTCTAGATGTTTTCATCAGCAGGTGGGCAGTTCTTCTTGCAGGAAATGTACATTGCTTATTTGCACTTCTTAGAACTACTGTCAACCTTGTGTTCAGCAGTTCATTTTCTTCTCTCATAGCCCTTGATGTAGTTTTAAGGTTAACATTTTTGGGAGAGCCAAATTAGTTTTAATATGTAGCTAAGGCAACCACTACTAAAGCGGATGGCTGTGATCAACTCCAAATCAGCAAGATGCATATGCTGACTCGTCCAACCTACTGCACAGTGGAAACTTGAGTAAATACCAGAGCCATGTCTAAGGTTTGTAAACATTTGCCTCTGTTCCCTAGGAGGATCCTAGTAGCCCCTGGATCAAGACGGTGTGGGATGTAATCCGTTCTTCAAGTGTTCTGGGTAGACTGGCATGTTAGACTGCCATTTGACTCTTCAATATGTGATAGCTAGCTGGAAAGAGAGTGGATAATCCTGAACACAAACTGTAAGGGGCTGATTGACCAAGCCATTATTCAGATGGTAGGTTGTGGTCATGGTTGTAGACTCAGTGTAGGTCTTAGCTGAGGTAAGTGGCCAGAGTATTCAGATGCTGCATGAGTGATCCTTCAATATCATGTAAAGCACCACTACCCGTCTTGCAGATATGGATCTGCATATACATACTTATTGACCTTAGCTGTTCGGGTGTAAGACAATATGCTGAAAAAAAGAGAGGAACTAAAACAGATCCTGCCTAAGCCAGCAATAAGTTGGCAGTCAGATTCACATTCCAAACAGTATCATATGCAGCTGACAGATGCATCAAAATAGTACCAACTTTCTTACTGTTCTTCAAGGCATATTTAATATCATGTGTTAGGCAAATTACGTGATCTTGGGTATATCAAACTCATCTGAAGCCAGCCCAACAAAAAGCAGTTGTTGTTCAATAACTTCTTTGATGCATCTCAGAATTAATCTCTCCATAAGCTTATATATGACACAAAGGAAAGATGGGTCATCAATTTCTGAGATCTTCCAGCAGTTCTCCTAGTTTCAGAATGAGTACAGCCTTTACCCTGCATAAGATTTTGGAAAGTAATTGTCCTAGAAATAGTTGAGGAAGCAGCCAGCGTTTGGGCCTAAATGAAATATCTCCATATGAATATAATCCAGACCTAGAGCCTTTTCCAGTCTCTTAAGCTTTAAGACTTCGTCAACCTCTTTGTCTGAAAAAGGAGCCATCAACATAAATCTGTACTAGGAGCTTGCCACTTCTCTGCAACCTCAGTTTTGACTGTACTGTTAAAAGATTTACTAAAGATCTGTGTATGGTCATTAGCCACTAGGAGGGATGCAGTACCATTTATAGTGACTGGAAACACCTTTTGCCAATGCTGGAATCTCCATAAACTTTTTTGATGGTCTGTTAGTCTTTTCAGCTAGAATGAGTAAATTCCATCTTTGTAACTTTCTCTCTCCAGCTTGATTCAGGTTCCTTATCTTATAGGCCTTCTGTTCATTACCAGCAAATTTAAAAACTTGAAAGAACTTAATTACCTCTCAGAACTACTCATGGATATATTACCTTCTCATGGTGTCCCCTGTAAGTAGTGCAAAGCAAAATAAAAGTAGACAAATGCAAAATCAGGCTCAGGGCATGTCTACACTAGGAAATTATTTCAAAATCACTTATTTCAAAATAATAACTCACGAAATAACTATTTCAAAATAAGCACTATTCTCGTGGAAAGCAGGTATTATTATTTTGAAATAACCAGCTCCTTATACTGAAATAACGGGCGTGGTAGTATGAATGCTGCTTGTTATTTTAAAATAAGGGGAGTTATTTCAAAATAACTCCCTAGTGTAGACCATTCTAAGGAACAATCAATTCAAAAGAACAATCTCCAGTGGGGCCCCTTTTAGGGTCAGTGCCAAAAACCCTAATGTTAGGGACAATTCTCAAGATGCTGCATTTCAATATCAAGGGGTTATTGGCAGCAAAGCAAGATGTCTTCCTCCAACTCATTACAAACCTTGGCACATGTGTAATCTTACTTCAGAAGATAATCATCACCAGCATGAAACTTTCAGTTCCAGGCTATGCTCTGGATGCCTATCACATTCACAAGCAATATGGGACGTCATCTTCTTTACAGAAAATCTATCCACTGTCACTATATCAACATCTGGGCCCAATGATATCATAAAATGGCAAGCAATAAAGGTGAATGTGCTTACACTGATTAATGTCTATAGGCATCCCTCAATGAACTCACCAGTCACCACTCTGCTCCCCTTTCCATGTCCCTCTATCTACTGTGACCACTTCATTTCACATTGAGAATATCCTGACGACAATGCAGATGCAGAGAGTCTAATGCCGTGGGCATCAGACCTGACCAACAAACTCATCTATGGTTCAGAGTTAATGCCAAGCTTTCACAGTAGCAGATTCATCTCCTGACACTGCCTTTTTATTCTCCAGGCAAATATAATATTGCTAGTAGTCACAGAATGGAAGATGCTTGAAGCTTTCCTGGAGTCTCATCATTGGCCATCTTTGAGCTGCAAAGGAATGTGTATATCAGTAAACAGCCCTGTGTAATTTTCAGAAAGGTGAGTGGTAGGTCTTTCAAGAAAAACTACCGGTGTCTGTCAACAAAATGGTGAGTTGGAACAGCATGTCCAGCCAATATAAAAGACAAGATTCCTACCAAACTTTCAGTGAATTAGTTAAGGCAGCTGCTAATAAATAAGGGGCAACATGCCCTTGGGAGCCATAATTTCCTCTGTCTTTGCTACATTTAGGAAAACAAATGCTCCAGCCATTACCTGTTACCCCATCCCACTATATACCAGCTTAGCACATTGGGTGGAATGGAGCCAGTGCTCCCTGAGAGGGGGAGTGTAACAGGGTGACATGTCCCATAAGGACTTCAGGGCCTGAGGCCAGCCAATCCTGATTACTAAATAGGTGGACGTGGTTTCGATCAGGTGACTCCTTATAAAAGATAGCAGGTGGCTGAAGTGAAGGCTGAAGCCCAAGAAACTGAAGGAAGGGTCAGGTAAAGAAGAGCTTGTGTCAGAGGGTTTGAAAGCTACAGAGTGTGACTAACAGGGGAAGGAAACAGGGTGTGACTAACAGGGGTAGGGCCAGAGGGCTGAACTCCAGCCTTTAAAAAGCTGAGACTGGCAATTTTGGGTGAAGCAGACTGGGACAGAAGAAGAACTTTGAGTGGGATAGAAAAACTGTGTGTGAACTTTTGAGTTATGGCTATCAAGGACATTTTTAGGACTTATGGGGCTCTATGAAGTAATATTAAACAGGTGGCCCCTAGGCCCCTATCCCTGACAACAGCCTGGGGGAGATGATTTTTTAGAGATATGATTTTATAATCTTCAACACATTAACAATATAGTTTTAATGCAATTTTTAAACTAAGGTCTGTAGACTAACGCAGTTAATTCAGAAACTGACAGTATATACCGGGGTGATCAAAAAGTGGCCCGTGTGCAAGATCCAGTCTGCCAGTGTTAGCTCCTGGTGGGCCCCAACTGCTATAGTTACCTGCATGGCAGCAGGTACCAGCAATTACAGCTCCCGTTGGCCATGGATCACTGTTCCCAGCCAAAGGGAGCTGAAGGAAGTTATGTCTCAGTCTGCACCACTTCCTGCTGCTCCCATTGGCTGGAAACAGTGATCTGCAGCCAACGGGAACTGCAATTGCCAGTACCTATTGCCAGGCATGTAAATATAGTGTATATCAACCTGCAGTTGGCAAATGCCTGTTAAATGGCTTCATTACCACTTGACTGGCTTTTTTCACACCTTCAGTGTTCTGCTAATAGGTCTGGTAGGCTTTTTCAGTTTTAAGTTAACTAGATCCTCTCCAGAGGAAGAAAACACACAGAACAGGGATAGGAAGAAGCAATAGATAGAGTGGGCATTAAATGTTTGGGTGCCCTACGTAGCTGCATATTCTGCCGATAAGGACAGCCCTGATGGCTGTGGATGTTTGTGTTGGGACTCCAGTGATTGTTTGAACCATTTCCATTATTAAATTAGTCCCAAGTGGGGGCACTGTGAGCCACAAATTAAACCATGTGGAGCTTGTAAAAGGCCTGCAAGAGGGGAGCTAACATGAAAAGGGATGTTACCCGCTGTCATGAGTGTGCGCTTAGAAGGTAGCTGCCCTGCTACCAAACACAATTGCTAGAAATAGAGGTGTTGGGGATGCTATGGCACTCTTTGGCTAGAAGTGATTTCCATCATATGCAAGGTTTACAGTGTGGTTAAATGGCTGTCAACACCTTCACTATCAAAATTAATCCAGCATCCCGGGCTAGGGACAGATGCACACAGCCCATACAGGGGATTAAGTAACCATAGTACCCTGCACATGCACATATGGCAGCTCATGGCAAAGCCTTGAATGGTGGTCTAGAAAATGACAAGGACTAGGAGTTAAATCTTAGTACTGAATATGCATCAGAGTATTTCATGAGTCCTGTGGCAATAGTAATATAATAGGCAACATTCAGATAATGAACATCACTTTAAAACACTATAAAAAGACAGCTAATTTCCATCATAAAACACCTGACAGTTGAGGTTACATGAAGTAAATGTGCATACATTGTGAAAGATCACCAGAATGTAAGACAATCCTCTGAATTTGATAAATTATTTATTTATTTAGATTTTTTTTTTTAAGTTTCCTGTAAGAAATGCTCTAGGTACTAACAATTATTTAAATGTAGGATAACATAATGATGACCGCCTGCTGGCATTCAATACTCAAATAAAGATAACATGTAAACTGCTGGCAGCATTAAAAAATGATGTACAAGTAACAAATTAATTCAGCCAACCAGTAAATCAAATTTGCAATAGAAATCTGATGACAAATGCAACACAAGTGCATAGACATAGGTAAATAAAGTCTATATTAAATGAGCAATAATAGTACGTGATTATAAATTATCAAATAGCGTAACATTCACAAGTGAGCCTTTACAGTTTACATGGTTAGCTTTGAAATCTGTTGCTTTTTAGTTACATTTCTTTTGACAGCTTATTTTTAATGACCACTGTAACTCTATTTTTCTGAGAGCTGCTAATAGTTATTTTCTCCCATTTCAATGTATAGCATTACACACAGGAGCAGCCCGAGGCTGGCTGCAGCAGCTGGCGCCCTATGTGGGGTGGCGCAATCGCAGCCCCTGCCTGCACGGCCATCAATGGCCTTGATGTTATCATTGGGCACCCGGGACAGTGGAGCCCTAGGCAACAGTCTAGCTCACCTATGCTTACGGGCCGCCCCTGATTACACATCAATAGATCGTACAATTACAAACTACAATTTAATGCCCCCATGTTTTGGAACAAGGATGGAAGAAGGTGGACCTTCTTTCAGGAATGTGCCTCTTGCTGTTTCTGTGAAAATCTGCCCAAATTTGGTCAAATTTAGTCCTAAACTGATGGTGTCAAATTTGCAGATGAACTGTAGCTCAGCAGTTTCTGACACCATCATCTGAGGATTAAACAAAGACTGTGAATGGCTTGCTATCTACAAAAGCGGTTTCTCCTCTCTTGGTGTTCACACCTTCAGATCAGCTGCTAGAAATGGGCCTCACCCTCCCTGATTGAATTAACCTCTTTATCTCTAGCCTTATTCTGGCCTGCATAATTATACCTGCCTCTGGAAATTTCCACTACGTGCATCTGATGAAGTGGGTCTTTGCCCACGAAAGCTTATGCTCCAAAACATCGGTTAGTCTATAAGGTGCCACAGGACTCCTTGTCACTTTTGCAGATCCAGACTAACACGGCTACCCCTCTGATACTTGAAGGGAGAGTGTTCTTCCTTTGACTTCCTGCTGTGTAGACAACGCCAAAAGCCACATTAAGCTATTTAGACTTCAGCTACGCAATTGACGTAGCTGAAGTTGTGTATCTTAATTCAACTTTGCCTGCTATGTAGACATGCCCTGAGAATGCTCACTCCAGTTCTACAGGGTCAAAGCTGGACTTTCCCTATAATTGATGCTCTCTGTTGCTTCAGACCAGGATGAGGCCAGGCACTGAAATTAAGAGCAGAAATGTCTCCCCTGTGCTATCAGTACCCCTGCCGATGTGTGGAGGAACCTAACTGATTTGAATGCAAAGGGGACAAGACCTGAAGGTGGAAGAAATGGAGACATTTGGGACACAGGACCTGGAAAAGCTGGGCTAGGGACAGAGACTCTTACTGAGAGTTTACAGGGGAGACTGGGAGCTAGGAGGGATGAAGGGAGACAGGGACTTTCTGAAGGATACTTGGACTGGTAGCCAGGGATGGGAGGCTGAGCAGGGGGACTGGAAACCTATAGGGGGAGAGCACTGCCAGGAGTGAGAAGGAGAGATAGATGTGAAAAAAGCTGTGGTCTGAAAAACTCTTGCTTCATTTACTGCAGAAGTTGTAAAGTGCATAGGATGATGGACAGGGAACAGCAAAGAGAGGGAGAAAGGTCTCATGGTTATGGCAGTCTAATGCTGTTTCAGAGAAATGGATTCTGTCCCTCTCCAACAGAGATTTCCTTTGTGATGCTAGGCAAATCACTTAAATTCTCCACAGGCTCCTCATTCAATCATCCCCTCTCTAGCTCATTTTCCAAGGCTCATCCCTCCCTTGTTTTTTATCCTAGACTCTTTGTACAGCTAATCCCAATGCTCCCATCAGCTCACCCCCACAACCCAGACTGTATCATAATGTGAACACAAAACAAAAAAGCCAAGTTAAGCTTATACATGCAGTCTTAATACTGGCATCTCTCCTAATTGTTGAGTGCTTGACTTTAAAACCTTAATCTTTTAATGTACTTTTTATGTTTGTGATATTGCAAATATAGAGCATTCTATTAAAAATTAGGGTTACTGATATGATAAATACTGTAATGACAGAGGTTCCACTTCAGGGAGAGAAAGAAGAGGTGGCATTGGGAGGTGGGGTATTACAAAGGGAACTGTTCAAGTATTAAGGAAGGTCAAGGAATTGTTAGTGACTATCATCTCTCTAATTTTTGGCTGATAATCCAATCATATGTGGGAATCCGGTACTGTAACTTTGTAGCCAATTGTCATGCAGAAATTAGATATTTCGTTGGTGTTGCAATTTTTTCTAAATCTGAATATTTCAGAAGTAGATAAACTCAGCATTTTGAATATGTTTTTTCTCAAACTTCATGACAAATGGCTTATAGTTCACAAATGGGTTTGCCTTTTACCAACTTTCATGCCAGATGCTGATCCTCTAATTTTATTTAAACTTCAGTACTTTTATCTCCTTTCTTTAAAATAACAATTTAATCAAATATATGCAAGTTTTTGAGTTAATATTTTGTTTTATGTTCTATTCACACTATTTATTAATCACAATCTTTTTAAGAAGATTCGAAGCTACCAGCTCTGTCTATAATGTACTGCCTATAGAAGACAAATATATCTATCATCATTAAATAGATAAAACAGACAAAAGGCCAAGGTTTAAACATAGCAATGACTTTCATATATAGAAACAAAGAAATAACCAACACAAATGGTATTTGATTCCTTGCAGCTTATCAAAAGTAGAATATGTCATGGTTGTGTCAAAACTAACAAAAAGCCTTCCATTAATACCACTTAGTTGACTTAGAGAATAAGAAGCTTTATTTATCCAGCTTTGCTAAAGGTCTTCCAATGAAATAACTGCAAATCTCTAAGGAACAGATCTGAACTCAGTAAAAAGACTCTTGTTATCTTTAGTGGGCTTTGGATTAAGCCCTACATGTCCTATGTCAGCAAGCATCAGTTCTTAGAGAAGAGTCTTTTGAGACTAAGCCTAGTTTGATTGTAGCAAAGTTGTGGTTAGAAACACAGAGAGGATTATTCTGAGGCATTACAATCGCTATTCTAGAATCCCAGTCAGATCATTCTGATTTCTACCTGCCTCATACAGCCTTAAGTTCCTTTCAGTTCTGAGCTGAAGCCAAAGTGTTAAGAGATGAATCCATTGTAATGCACTGAACAAAACCCAAAATGTTTGGCAACATACTTCTTTCCCAGATCCATCGTTATTATTTTTGTTCACTTTCAATGAACATTTTATAATGAAAGCTGCCTTTTAGCCTTCACCTAGTGTGGTAATCCTTGGGAAAAACAGAGTCGCAGTAAAACATGTTAAAATGAGGTAATAAGAATGCAATACAGGACCAAATGATGAACTGGCAAACCTTGTATGACTTTGCTGCTGTTTCAGCAAATGAGACTGAATATCTTCAGAATAAATTATTTTTGTCTGTAATCTGACTAACTCTGAGACTCTATTCTAGCTAGAATAGTGGTAGAAATGTAGCCGTGTTATTCTGGTGCAGCTGAAACAAAAAACAGGACTGTATAGCACTTTAAAGACTAACAAGATGGTTTAATATGTGATGAGCTTTCGTGGGCCAGACCCACTTCCTCAGATCAAATAGTGGAAGAAAATTGTCACAACCATATATACCAAAGGATACAATTTAAAAAAATGAACACATATGAAAAGGACAAATCAAATTTCAGAATAGAAGGGGGATGGAGGGGGGGGGGGGGGAAGGGAGGTAGGTAAATGCCTGTTGTTTATTCTAGCTAGAATGTGAGCTATCCATTTCTTTTCTTTTTCTCTTGGTTTTATTTTTATTTGTTAGACAAATATCACATTTTGGATGCTTCCAATAACAACCTTGAATCTACATAATCAGAAACATCACATAATTTGTTGAAAAAAACTCTTTATTTATAAAACAAATATGTTCTACCCACTTGTGTGTATTTTTTCCTCACTGCACTAATAGCGGACATACACTTTCTCTCCATAATTTCTCTGACTCTGGGGTACTAGAAGATAATATAGCAAAGCTCTCAGGCTACCAGATACAGTATGATCAGCATGAAGAAAACCCTTTTTAAAAAGTAATTTCCAGTCATACATTGCCACATTTGCTTCTGTAATATTCCCTGTGATTCAGAAACTCATTTCTATTCTCTAATAATAAATTAACCAATACATAAAAATAGAAAAGCAAAGTAAAATCCCTGTGGTTTTAAATATTAAATCATCTGTCCCTACAGTGCAACAGGCATGGATTCCATGCATTGCAGACTATAGAAGACTCAGAGCTCTCAACTTCCAGGTTGGAGGAATTAATGTGCATTGCAGATACTCACTCAGCAGCGGGTCACTGAATGCATTGCCTGGGCAACGTTCCCTGCCAGCCAATTTAGAGAATACACTTAGCACTCACTGCTCTCAAAAGGAATGGCTTTGTGTGTCTCTAGGTGAAAGATTAGATGTTGCAATCACAACCAAGTCAAATTTAAAGGCAAAAGCATAGGAGATCAAAAGATACATATTAAGAAAAATAAGAAAGAAAAGGTACTCTGCTTGCATGTGCAGTCAAAGATATACAATATAATAATTAAAACTGTCTGGAAATATTAACAACTAGAGAGAAAAGGAGGATGCAGTTTGCATCTGGATTAAGTATAGATTCTAGGATTTGTAGTGTAGGAAATCAAACTAGCCATTTTTGCAATATTTCTATCATCATAGAACATGTCCAGTTAGACCCAGGAAAAAGGATCCTTCTGGTTTGGATGCAACACAGAACCAAAAGTGCAGAGATGGTTACATAGCCAGAGAACAGAATCTGATATCTCCTACAATTCATTACAGTTAGTAGATAATTTTGATTTTCCATGTCTTGAATAATAGTGTGTATGTGTACATATATATTTTTAAAAATTGGAGTTTGGAGCATACACACATAATTAAATATTTTCAACCCTCATTAAATATAAACAATTAAAGGTATCAAATGCAAAAAGTGGAAAATCTGAGCTTAGTGTGGGTATAGTATTTGGATGAAATATAGTGACTCGGTATGTATACACAGAAACATTTTTTCAAAATAATTAGCGATATTTTGAAATAACAGTCCGCATCTACACAGCCGGCAGTTATTTTGAAATAATGTCAAAATATTGTGAAGCTGGAGGACT
Source organism: Pelodiscus sinensis (assembly GCF_052426305.1). Lineage (NCBI taxonomy): Eukaryota > Metazoa > Chordata > Testudines > Trionychidae > Pelodiscus > Pelodiscus sinensis. The sequence goes on from NC_143057.1 coordinate 67,722,306, forward strand.
TCTTACTCTGACTCCTGTAACCCTCATTGTACAAGGAGTAAAAGAAGTCAGAGGAAGAGTGCTCTGTTTCAAAATAAGTGCTGTGTAGACACTCTCAATTTCAAAATAAGCTACAGGCAGTCCCCGGGTTACGTACAAGATAGGGACTATAGGTTTGTTCTTAAGTTGAATTTGTATGTAAATCGGAACTGGCTCCAGATTCAGCCGCTGCTGCTGAAACTGACCAGGGGCTGACTACAGGAAGCTGGAGCCAGAATTGCTCTGCCCCCAGCTTCCTGGAATCAGCCACGGATCAGTTTCAACAGCGGCTGAATCTGGAGCCTGGGACAGAACAGCTGGGCTGCCAGGTAGGTCCCTGCAGACCAACCCGGCAGCACCCCAGCTGCTCTACCCCAGGGTCCACAACAAAAGCCTGGTCTGCTGGGGGGGGGCGCACTAGCTGCGCCTCTCCCCCCCCAGCAGACCAGGGACATGGGGAGCAAAGCCGCAGCAGCGGCGGGGTGCCGCGCCTCTGAGGCTTTGCTCTGGCAAAGCCTCAGAGGCGCAGGACCCCGCCGCCGCTGCGGCTTTGCTCCGGGTGTCCCTGGTCTGCTGGAGACAGTCCCCAGCAGACCAGAGGCACCGGGAGTAAAGCCGCAGTGGCGGCAGAATCCCGCGCCTCCCCAGCTTTGCCAGAGCAAAGCCTCAGAGGCACGGGACCCCTCCGCCTCCCCGGCTTTGCTCCAGGTGTCCCTGGTCTGCTGGAGACGGTCCCAGCAGACCAGGGACACCTGGAGCAGCTTTTCTCGCCCCGGAGGTCGAGGTGGCGGGACCGCTGCGCTCTGGGCGGTCCCGCTGCCTGCGAGCTCCGGGGCGAGAAAGCCGCGTTCGTAAGTGCAGATCCGACAGAAGTCGGATCCGTGTAACTCGGATACTGCCTGTATTTCGAAATTTGCTACACAATTGATGTAGCTCAATTTGCTTAGCTTATTTCAAATTAAGCTCTGCTGTGTAGATGCACCCTTAATTTGGACATAGTAACTGAAGTGCTACAGTAAGTTTTCTAAGACTTTACACTAAAGGGACTGAAATACAATAAACTCACTGACATGCTATTTAGTATAAATATTCAGAAGAAATCAATCAGTCACTTTGACACAAAATGTGTACAACAGCTCAATGATGAATTTATTGTATCAATTAACTTAAACACACCAAAAATAAATATTTCCAGTGATGTTAATTTTGCTCCATTTCAGGTACATTAATGTATCATGGTGGCTAATTTATTATATACACCACAAAATGAAGTATTATTATTAATTATCTAAATAGTATTATTGTTCTGCATGGACTCTTACAACAGCTAGGATACTGGTCATAACCAAGAGCAAAAGCGAAAAAGCTTATCATTTAAGACCCAGATCCTGCTACCTACCCCATGAGTAAGGAAGGTTCTTAATGACTATACAATTGACACGGATCCTTTCATTTCAACCGGGGGAAGAGATTGTTCATAGAAAGATCACTCAGAGACTGTTCCATGGCAGTTCTCTTTAGCAAGACAGAATAGAGGAGCTCGGGTAGACAACAGGAGATATAAAGATGTGGGTCTGCAATTATGAATCAGGGAGGAGATTCATAGGGCCTAGCAAATTCTGATAAGTAATTCTTCAGGAGCATGATTTCACAGAGGCAGCTCCCACATAGATTTATAGCCCATGACCTATTTTATTCAGGTTTTGCCATGGAGGTCCAGAATATGACACTAACAATTTATAAGTAGAAATAAACAGATAATGAAGTAGTTTAATAGACATAAGTATATTAGCATACACATGCAAAACAAAAAATCCTAAAACATATATTAAAATAAATTCAAGTCTCAGATAAAAATTACCATTGACATGACTGAGTGATTTTAAGTGTTTGTTTGTACCCTAAAAGAACACCAATTAGCTATTTTAAGAGCAACAATATGTAGTCTCGGATATAGTAATGAGTGTTGAAGTATGAGTTCATTTAGCTATGCCCCCATCACAAATGCTATTTCAAATTGCCACCTACAAGGCATAATAAAGGTATAGCCAAAATGGACATTACCAACCCAACACTTATTAAACTTGTGCCTAATATTCCAAACTACAGTATTTGTTTGATATTGCTGCCCCTTTACTGTCTAGTAGCAGAATTCAGTGCCTTGCAAATCAATTTCTGGTTTGACCCATAAATCAGTGCTTCTGAGTTAGATATTTTCTTCAAGTAATTTTATTTATAAAAAGTACAAGTCCTGTTCAGCAACTCCATCTTGCAGAGACATCAGGTAAGAGGCCCTGTTCCAAGACTGCTTATCAAGACCACATGGCCCCATCTAGTGCTTACCCTCCTTTTGCACAACTGCTTTGCAACACAAAGGAACCTGAGAGTTTCTGCTGCCTGACGAAGGAGAGTGCTTTAACCCACACAACTCCTTTACTGACTGATTGCACTTATTGAACAGCATTCCAGCTTTTTCTGTAGGAGTTTCATCCTTGGTGCGCTTACATGTAAATGACCTCTAATGGACAATTCTGGACAACGTCCAGCTTCAAAATGTAAAGAATACACAATAAACGCATACATTTTTAACTACTTAATGGCTACGTCTACACTGGCCCCTTTTCCGGAAGGGGCATGTAAATTTCACTAGTCGTCGTAGGGAAATCCGCGGGGCATTTAAATATCCCCCGCGGCATTTAAATAAAAATGTCCGCCGCTTTTTTCCGGCTTTTAAAAAAGCCGGAAAAGAGCGTCTAGACTGGCCCCGATCCTCCGGAAAAAGTGCCCTTTTCCGGAGGCTCTTATTCCTACTTTGAAGAATTTTTAAAAGTGCAAATTTCATGATTTCAGCTATTTTAAATCTGAAATGTCATAGTATTGCAATTCTAGGGGTCCTGATCCCCATAAAAGGACTTATAGCAGGGATGGGCAATAATTTTTGCAGGAGGACCACTTCATTAATTCTGACAGTGGTCGTGAGACACCCTCCCCCCAATGGGAGGAGCTTCAGACAGAAAAAAGGCTCGCTCCTGGCAGGGGTAGGAGATCTAGCACTCTCCCACTGTCCCCAGGCTGCCAGGGGCACACAGCGCCTAGACGGAACTGCCAGCCATTTTGAACAGTTGGTGGTTCCCTCTAGACACCATGCACTCCTGGCAGGGGGAAGAGCCCTCATGCACTCCCCCATTCCCTGGTTGTGATTGGCATGGAGGCAGGAGAGCACCAGGGCAGCTATGGGCTGAATCAAATGCTTTGGTGGGCTGGATCTAGCCCACAGACCCTATCTTGCCCATCCCTGACTTATAGTGATTTGCAAAGTTATTGTAGTCGGGAGTGTTATTACTACCCTTACTCTGCACTGCTGCTGGTAGTAGCATTGCCTTCATAGCTGATCACCTGTAGAGCAGCATCTGCTTTGAAGCGGAACCATTACCAGCAGCAGCACAGAACTCTGGCATGGTATGGTATGACACTGACACTCTTACTTCTACACTGCTGTCTGTAGAGCTGGCCCTTCAGTCAGCAGCCACCACTCTCTGGCCACCTTCCAGTTCTACAGGCAGCAGCACAGAAGCAAGGGTTTCCCCATCCGAAGCAGTGAGGTTCAGGCTTTGGTTCAGGCCCTGTCAAGGCTGTTCTCACTCTGTCACTTGGGGTACATCTAAACTACATGGTTCCGTCGACGGAGCCATGTAGATTTGTTGTTTTGGCAAAGGTAAATGAAGCCGCGATTTAAATGATCGCGGCTTCATTTACATTCACATGGCTGCCGCGCTGAGCCGACAAACAGCTGATCAGCTGTTTGTCCGCTCAGCACACTAGTCTGGACGCTCCCCTGACGACATCAAAGCCCTTTGTCGGCAGCCCCGGTAAACCTCGTCCCATGAGGAATAACGGGGATGCTGACAAAGGGCTTTGATGTCGGCAGGGGAGTGTCCAGACTAGCGCACTGAGCGGACAAACAGCTGATCAGCTGTTTGTCGGCTCAGCGCGGCAGCCACGTGAATGTAAATGAAGCCGCGATCATTTAAATTGCGGCTTCATTTACCTTTGCCTATGTGTCTAATCTACATACCTCTGATGACAGAGGCATGTAGTCTAGACACAGCCCTAGAGTGCAGAAGGTGGGGGCCCACAGGAGACTTTACAAAAACCCTTTCATGGATACTACCCTTACTTTTGCACTGCTGTTGCTTTCAGAGCTGGATGCCTGGCTAACAGCTGCCAATCTCCAGCTTCCCAGCTCTGAAGGAAACACAGAAATTAAGATGGCAATATCATGACTTTCCCCAAATAACCGTGAAGCCCCTTGCAACTCCTTTTTGGGTCAGGACTCCCAATTTGAGAAATGCTGGTCTCCCCCACTGTATAGCAGGGGTTGTCAAACAGGACTCCAAATTAGGTCACAAACCCATTTTAATGGGGTTGCCAGGCCTGGCCCAGACTTTCTGGGGTTTGGAGCCAATTCCCCACCAGTCAGGGCTCAAGTTCTCGAGCTTCAGAATTGCTCCCTCACCCAAAGCAGTGAGGTTCAGGCTTTGGTTCAGGCCCTGTCTAGGCTGTTCCCAACTCTGACACTTGGAGTGCAGAAGATGAGGACCCACAGGAGACTTTAAAAATACTTTGGGGAGTTTTAAGAAGTCTTTAGAGGCAGTGTCAGGGCATGTCTAAACTACATCCCCCTTTCGAAAGAGGGATGTAAATTAGACAGATCGAAATTGCAAATGAAGCCGAGATTTGAATTTCCCGCACTTCATTTGCAAAATGGCAGCCATGCGTTCTTTTGAAAACAGGTATTTCGAAAGTGAAACTGCCATCTAGACGGGGTTCTTTCGAAAAAAACAACCCTTTTTCGAAAAAACTGTAATGCCCCCAAAAATGAGGTTTTACATAAACACAGAATCTCCTGCTTTCTAGGGCACAGGAATCAGATTATAGTTTTAAAATGGTCATTTTATCATCAAAACAAAGAAGATATATTTGGTAAAGCATACTTAGTGCTAGGTGTTACAGAGGAACTGAAAAAAGGCAGATTAAAAGCACAGATAACTGCTTCCCTGCAATTCATTTTAAAAGTTAAGGGAGGGGGGGTCAGTGTACATAAATCAGCACAGAGGTGTTCCACCAAACCCAAAATTAAAGCAAATAACTTGATCACACCTAATTAAACATTCCTTATTTACTTTCTTATCTGTTGTTCCAAGGATCAGTCCTTTTCTTAGGTATCGATATTGCTGGGAAATTCATGCCATGTTCCTAATTAACTCATCTCTCCCACCTCTTGCTCTGCTTTCACAAAAGACTGAAGCATGCAGAACCTGTTTCAACTCAAATTTCACATTCTCTTCCCATTGGGTCTCCTGGCTCCATGCCGACACTTCCTGGAGATTCTCAGGCAACCACTGTTTCTGGGTTTAACACCCTTTACAGGCAATTTAATTATCTGAATGGCTAGGATGACTAGAAAAGGGTAGTACTAAGGATGTTAAATTTAGATTAATGAACTAATCAAATAATCGATAGAATTTGGATCAACTATTCAATTAACCGATAAGGGCACCTCCACCTTTGAAATGTAGCAAAAGCACCACTGGCTCTTGCTACATTTCAAAGGAGGAAGCGCTGCAGGGAGCACAGGGCCAGAAGGAGACTCAAGCAGTCCCTGAGTGCTTTGCTTTTGAAGCAAAAGCAAAGAGCATGGAGAGCATAGAACCAGAAGAGGACTCAAGCAGTCCCCCGCTGGCCCCCTGCTTTCTGCTTTTGTACATTTCAAAAGCTAAGAGCACAGGGAGCACAGAGCCAATGGGGGACTGCTTGAGTACCCTGCTCACCCCATGCTCTCTGCGGCACTTCTGCTTTTGAATTTCAAAGGAGGAAGCGTCATCAGTTCCCACGGAGCCCCTGCCATACTGGAGATGGTGCTTGGGGAACTGGCTTTTAAGCTGGCTCCCCCCAGCACCAGCTCCTGCTCCCTCCCTTTGTTGTCTCACTATGATAGAGGCAGCAAGCAGGGGAGAAGCAACTAGTCCCTTACATCCCTAGCTAATACCCCTCCAGTTCATCACAGATCCCGTTACCCATGGAAGTGGGCTCAAACAAGCTCTGGCTTCAGTCCCCACTCCTAGATCATGTAATAATTGTTATTGTCAGAAGGGAATTGTGGTGCAATACAGTTTGAGAACCCCTACTGTATAGTATGAGGAGAAAAAAATGCAAAAGGCCAGATTGCATACCCATGATGTGTTTCAGTGCTGTGCATGGGCTGCTGATTGAGGGGAGGCTAAATGGGCAACTCTCCCCCAAACATGGCAGCTCTCTGTTGGGTCTGCTCCGGCACCAGCAGGAAGAGGTGCCGTGGCAGAGGAAGAGGTGCTTCTCAAAGTCTGTCCCCACCAAACTGACCCTAGCAGCACGGATCAGCCATATCTGGGAGACAGACATCCCTCCTCCAGCCCAACTCAGCCTCACTGAAGCTCACCTCTTATCTAGCCTAGAGCTGTTGCAACAAGAGAGGACTGGGGAAGCCTGTACTCAGATCCCCTCATCCCCAACCCTATCACAGATTGCACACACCCCGCCACAGCTTGCACCCCAACCCTCTGCCCCAGCCCTGCCTCTTCTGCCCACAGCCCCACCTCTTCCAGGGGCCTGGAACCAGCTGTTTCACCCTCCCCTGCAGCTCCATCTTCTCCAGGGGGGCCAGCAAATCTGTCAGGAGCCCTGGGTCCTTGGTCATAAGGTGGGTAGGCTTCTCCTCTGGCCATTTGGCCTGTGCAAGGTGGGCATCTAGACTGTGTCTACACTGGAGCGACCTTGCGCCAAAGCAGCTGCTCTTACACAAAAACTTTCTGCCTGTTTACACTGGCCGTCTGTTCTTGCACAAGTAAACTGATGTTCTACTGTATAAAATCAGGGCTTCTTGCCCAAGATGCTATGATGCTCCCACTCAGGAATAAGCCCTTTTGTGCAACTGTACTTGCCCAAGAGGCCAGTGTAGACAGGCAACATGAATTTCTTGCGCAAGAAAGCCCGATGGTTAAAATGGCCATCAGAGCTTTCTTGTGCAAGAGAGCATCTACACTGGCATTGATGCTCTTGTGCAAAAGCACATGCCAGTGTAGACGCTCTTGTGCAACTACTTTAACACAAGAACTCTTGCACTAAAGAGTTTTTGGCAAGATCAGGCCAGTGCAGACTAGCCTCTGTATTCGCCCAAGACATGACTGGGCTGCCTGAGTCACGTGACTTGACGACAAAGGCGGCGCTGCTGCGAGACAGGCGCCTTCTACCAGCCCCAGCTTAGGTGCGTCGTTCTACCCACGTGACAGGGCCTGCCAGCGGAAGCGCGCAGAAACGCCGCGCCGCAGCATGCACCAATCCCGTGCGGGCGCCTGAAGCGAATCCGCGACACGCGCGCAAGGCAAGACCTCCCACGAGCAGGCCAGCGCCAACTACTGCTCCCGGGATGCAGTGCGCACATCCGCCGGAAGTACATGGTGCTTCCGCGGCGACCTACCGGAAGCAGACGGTAACGTTTGTTTCTCGCTAGGCTGTGGCTGGGGTTGTCCGCGTGCCGCTGCGCCCGGCTCCACCACGGTAACGGGGCCGGGGTTTGTCCCGCTCGGGCAGGTCCCAGAGTCATCGCCGCGCGCCCAGCGTGTTTCCCCGCCTCCCGGGCCCGCGCTGAGCCTCCTGCCTCAGCGCCTCTTCTCCTGCCCTGCTCGTGCTCCCAGCCCGGCGCCCGCCGCTGAGCCGTGCAGTCCCGGGCCTCTGCAAGCGCGGGCAGCGCTCCGTCCCCGGCTCCTGTGAGCTCGGAGCCTGCCGGTTCCCTTAGGTGGCTTCTGCTCTGGTCACCGCGCACAGCGGCCTGGCTGCTGCAGACACGTGCCCAGAAATACTTTACTGGAGCGCAGAGGTTGATCTTGCCACGTGTTTTATAGGCTGCAATTTCTTGAAAAGAAACAAGCACCAGTGTGTCCATTATAGTTCACCGTAGGTATCCAGGAGAATGGAGCATCTGTGATCTGTCATAGAATTGAGCCTTTTAATGTGTCAATGAAAGTACTTATTTAAAAAAAGAAAATAGTAGAGACTACAAATAATTCTTATCTTTATTATATTCATGTAATATGTAACCGATTTACCTTATTGGTAAATCTGAGGCAGAAACTTTATTACACTCTCGCAGACAAACACTCAATCTCTCACTCCCTCCCTCCCTCTCTCCCCTCAGTGTTGCTCAGGTCCATAATTCAAAAAAAGTTTGTTTTTCTTCATTTAAATCATTGCTTTAGAATGGGCCTCGGGATGAGGGGTTCAGTATGCAGGCTGATCTGGGAAGAGAGCCCTCAGCTCTCTCTCACTGCTTGGTGCCAGGTAAGAAGCACCTCTCCATGGCCCCTATAACTCTAGCAGGCCATAGTCGGGAAGGGGTGCAGGGGTGCAGCCTCTGGCTGGGGCAGGTCCAGATTCATCTGCTCCCTGTGCTCCCCAGCCAGATGAAGAGTGCAACAAAGTATGCACTTACCCTTCATCAGGGAATGATGAGAAACAGCCAGCAATGTCCCTATATGAATTGAGGTGAGGCAGAGACGTTAAAACAAATGTAATAAAGTTAGGGATGTTAGATCTAATTTAACTGAATAATCATGTAACCACACCAAATCCTATCAGTTACACAATTATTCTATAGTCCCTTGGGGCAGGGCCAGCAACCAGTGTGCTCCCAGCCCCGCTCTCCCCGAGAGTGGAGGAACTCTAAGCCATGGGGGTTGGGAGGCTGGGGCAGTCCCAGAGGAGATAGTTGCACCCCAGCCAGCCTTTTCACCTGTCTGGTTCTCTCTTTTCTGTATGGCTGCATCTAGACTGGCATGATATTGCGGAAATACTTTAACAGAAAAGTTTTTCCATTACAAGTATTTCCGCAAAAGCGCGTCTAGATTGGCACAGATGCTTTTGCACAAAAAGTGCTGTTGCGCAAAAGCATCCATGGTCAGTCTAGACGCGATTTTGCGCAAGACAGCCCCAATCACCATTTTAGCCATCGGGGCTTTTTTGTGCAAAACAGTTCTTCCCTGTCTACACTGGCCCTCTTGCACAAGTATTCTTGCGCAAGAGGGCTTTTTCCCGAGCGGGAGTGTGAAAGTATTTGCACAAGAAGCACTGATTTTGTACATTACAAAGTCAGTGCTCTTGCGCAAATTCAAGCGGCCAGTGTAGACAGCTGGCAAGTTTTTGCGCAAAATCTTGCAGTCTAGACGCACCCTATGGTTTTATGAGAAGCAATTCTATTCCATGAACATCCCATTTTTATGGCACCACCAAACCCTTACATTGGTTTAAGTTATGATAAGAGGAAGCTGAATACTGAATTTAGTGGTTCTAGCTCTTACCATTTAGGAATTCTTGAACTAACTGACAGACAAATAAACGTATAATACATAAGTCCTACATGTTCAAAATGAGGCAGTGATCATGCAAGCTTCCAAAATGACCTGATGACCTAAATAAAGGGGACAACCTCTGAGTGAAATGGTTCAATCTCTCTGACTAACTTGTGCATGTGGATCCGTAGCCTCCTGCCCTGTTTCCCTCACCCACCTGATGGCTTCTGGGATATACCCTCCACCCTCACATGCCCTGCAGGTAGAGGCGCCTCTAGTCTAGGGATGTTAAATTTCAATTAATCAACTAATCGAGTAGTCGATAAAGAGTGGGATGGGGCACTTGCTATCCCCACTGCGCCTCTGTTTTTACAATGTAAGAGCCACCCGTGGCTCTTACTACATTGAAAAGGCAGAAGAGCAGCAGAGAGTCAAGCAGTCCCTGCTTGCTTAGGGTTCCTCCACTCTCAGGGAGAGTGTGGCTGGGAGCACACTGGTTGCTGGCCCTGCCCCAAGGGACTATAGAATAATTGTGTAACCGATAGGATTTGGTGTGGTTACATGATTATTCAGTTAAATTAGATCTAACATCCCTAACTTATTACATTTATTTTAAACCTGACACCTATTGATTTCCGGTGACCCTTAGTTCTTGTGTTATGTGAAGGGGTAAATAACACTTTGATATTCACTTTCTCCATACCATTCAGAATTTTATAGACCTACCATAGCCCCACTTGGTTATGTCTTCTAAAACTAACAGCCCCACACTTGATAAATTGCCTCAGATGGAAGCTGTTGCATGCGTCTGACCATTTTTGTTGCTCTTCTGTGATTTTTTCCAACACCAATATTTCTTTTTTTAAATAGGGCCACCAGAAATGCAAGGGATATTCAAGATGTGTGCGCATCATGGATTAAAGTAGCAGTGTTAAGATATTTATTATCTATCACTTTCATAATGTTTCTTAAAATAACATTTTTATGGTTGTATCATTTTTCGTGGTGATAATTCTGGCAGAGTTCCATTGTTATATAACAGTGTTCTTTTAAAAAAAAAATACAAAATCCAAATTTTGTTCAGAAATGTTTTCAGACCTGTTTCTTCTTTTTTTAACACAGCTAAAACAATGACAAACACTGAAAGGAGCCCCAAGCAGCAAATGATTTCTCAGCTACACAATTTTGCTGCTACTGGAGACAAGGTCAGGTTGACAGCACTGTGTAGTCAGTCTCCATCCCTTATCAATGAAGCTGCTGAGAATGGTTGGACAGCCTTGATGTATGCTGCGAGAAATGGCCGCTTCGAGATTGTGCAGATTCTTCTTGAAAAAGGGTAAGAAAGATAAGAGGATCCTTTACATAGGATCTACTTAGGCCCTTCCTGTCTTTCCTATCACTGTACACAGATCCATATGAACATTATTCTTTTCTGAAATTACCTTTTTTGTTGGGGTCTCACTCATATTGGTGGAACTCTCCTGTCTCTTAAGGTTATTTTCATTCTTGAGAATAGCAGTAACAGGGTAGAGCATGAACCATGCCCTAAACTGGTCATTGCTCACCTCCCCTTGCATGTATAAGTTCAGTATATTAAATTGAATAAATCTAAATATTCCAGTTACTTTTTTTTCCTCAGAGCTTTAACATTAGTACAGAGCCTGCTTTTGCATTATAGTGCAAATAGTTCTGTTTCAGTGGCTTTCTTGGCACAGTTGTTGTCTAGTATCTCAGTATTTCTGTGGTATTTTCACTTACATTTCTCAATGCTACATTGCTAGTACTGTTCTCACTGGCAACTGAGTTAGGACAGTACTGTGCCAGACCTTTTATTAGAGGATCTTAATGCTACTTAGTGCTACATTTCTTTGCTTTATCATTTGGCACTTACTTTTCAGTTGGTTCAACTCTTCCCTCAGTGTACCACTGCCTTACTTCTTTTACAAGTGTAGCTTTTCAGGAGACAGGACGACCACTTACTATCTTCCTATCATGTCAGCCCAACAAATCAATATCAAAGACTGACTAGATTGTATATTGTGTTGTCTGCCTTGAAGTCAAACATGGTAGAGCTAGATATGTCTGCTAATATTCTGGGGGTGAACCTATGTCCTGGGGGCCAGATATGACCCCTGGCTTGCCTGGATCCGGCCCCGAGGCTTGTAGCTTCCCCCTGCTCCCTGCTTCAGGGAGCTGATGCAGGCACTAACCACTAGCACCTGATCCCCACTGCAGGGGGAAGGCATGAACCTTGCAGGCTAGTGTCAGGTAAGCTGGGCCAGATCTGACCCTTGAACTCTGCCTGGCAGGGGAAGAAGTGGCTCCACGTTCTGCTTTTCCTCTACCCCCTCACTCACAGATGGGGGAAATTGCAGTGCATCAAAGTGCTACCTGGAGGCTTTTCCACCACTACTCTGGCCATAATTGCAGCCAATAAGAGCAGCAGGGGTGGTGCCTGTTTAAGATCAGAGCAGTTTCTCCCAGGTACTGAGGGAGATGGGTTCTTTCTCCAAGAACGGACTTCTTGAAATGTGTAAGTAGGGAAAAGTTTAGTTAGTTCATCAGGGTTTATTGTTTTCTTTGTTTGGGGGTTTGGAAATCATGACTGAGCTGGCTAATTTTTTTTTCTCTTTTGTAAATAAGGATTATGCCCAGTGATTTTCTCTGAGTCTATGTCACTTCATAGCTAGCTAACACCTAGTCATTTACTATGCTTACAACAGTAGTTTTGTTTTGATTAACCGATATTGGTTGACTGTTGTGTCCTTAAGGTTACGTGCCTAGTTACTGTACAGAGTCCACTGTTCACTGCAGATTCCCTCTGTTTGTTTTTCCAACTCCAAGCAAAATGGAAGTTGAGGGGAGAGCTTTGCTTTGGCGAAAGGATTCCCAAAGGATCTCTTCCCTGGAAAATCATGTATATTGGAAAATCATTTAATATTTTCTTTTAGTCACTTGGGTGGTGGCAGCAAGAAATCAGTGTCTTTTTGGATCTCAGGGGGCCTGAGATCAAACAAGTTTGTCTCTGGGAGTCACAAAGACTTGTTTTGCAGAGTTTATTCTAACTGGCCCCCCATCTCTGCACTCGGATTGTCACATTGGGGAATTGAGCCATAACACACCCCCAGTCCACTCCTGGGCAGCCCTCTCCCACTGAACCCCTCATTTCTACTAGGTTAGGCTCTCCTAAGTTCTGGTGTGCGAGGGGAGTGTGGGGAGCGCCTTTCTACTTCTCATTCGGAGGCCATGTCAGTGATACAGAATTTGTCTCTAAATGATCAAGTAATCCTAATTGGAAAAGGAAAATTCACTATCAAATTGTATGGTTGACTCAATTATTTATTTTTGTGATCTTTTTTCCCCTAGTCTGAAACAGATTATATGTGCTGAAATCCCATGATAGCAAGTACTACTAGGTATTCTGATTTTTTCTATAAATAGTTAAATATATGCCTTATAGCAGTTTTTTTTCCAGCTCTTTCATTTTGTGGACAGCTATGAAAAAGAAAGATGCTTATGTGGATCAGTTAATCTCCCAAAGCATGATTTTAAAATGCTCATTCGGCAGATCTCCCAAAACGGCTTGAAGACCGAGCATCCAGAGCCTTTGCCTCTTGTTTCCAAGTTAGTGAATTGTGATGTCCATAAGGCTGAAATCTAGTTCCATTGAATGAATTAGACAAGAAATGGAGAGTGATTAAAAACAAAAATATTTTCTTAAAAGTAGAAATGTTTTGCTACCAGTATATTTTCCTGATTATTCTTTGATAGTTTTGCCTCCGCATATTCTCACTTCTGGTGTGTCTTTTGGTACCTTTGAGATCCTTCTAGAAAGCATCACCCAGTACAGCTTCATGAGCTCCCTCTTGCAGAACTGAACATTCAGAGCCAAAGGTATGAAAGGGTCATGTGGTCCGTGTGCCTTACTTCTTCCCCTTCTGCAGGGAAACCTGTTCTTTCCAGGCCTGGAACAATTTCTAGGGTTTTGATCCAAAATGTCTTTAATTTCTAATATTGTATTCCATTAAAGTTAATTAGGTAGTTATAAAATATGAGAGAATTATCTCCAAATCCTACTGTCATGTGACACCAGTAGGAACAGAGACATTGTTTTACCTCTGTACATGGCATTCCTGCAACCATTGTTAGAAATCTCTGCCCAATTCAAGAAGGTAGTTGATAAATTAGAGAGGCTTCAGAGATGTGTAAGTAAAGGATTAGAAAAACCTGCCTTCACAGACTCAGAGAGCTCAGTTAGTTTAGCTTAACAAAGAATGTTACAGGGTGACTTGATTACTGTCTGCAAGTATCTACAGGGTGAATAAATATTTCACAGGGGCTCTTTAATCTAGCAGAGAAAGGGGTAACACAATTCAGGAGCTAGACAAATTGAAACTGGAAATAAGGTATACATTTTTAACAATGAGGGTAATAAAGCATTAAAACAGTTTACCGTGCCATGGTGGATTCTTCATCCTGATAATGTTTAAATCATATTTGGATGTTTTTCTTAAAGTAATTCCTTATACTATAGGAATTATTATTGAAGTTCTGTGTCTGTTATACAGACAGTCAAACTAGATGATCACAGTAGTCCCTTCTTGCCTTGGAATCTAAGACCCTGGCACTTGTATTTAGCAAGAGGAAGTGAAAGTGTTGGGACCATATGGTCATTTTATCATCACATTTCTAAATGTTCAGTGCTGTGAAAGAATACATGCATGGCCTCAGTTGGGACTGCTTTCCTAAAGGTCCCCAAAGCTAAGTGGTGATATGGATGTGACTTACAATGAAAATGTCGTCCAGCAAGACTTTTACAGAATCACAGTCACTATGGTAACCATCATTTTTCTTTTCTATTTATAGGTGTGACAGGTCCATTGTCAATAAATCAAGCCAGACTGCACTGGATATTGCTAAATTTTGGGGGTATAAGCATATAGCCAATTTACTAGAAAATGTTAAAGGTGGGCAGAAGCCTTTTTTTCTGCCAAATTATGTAAGAGAATATGAAAATTATTTTAGCAGGACACTTCTGGATAGAAGAAGTGATAAAAGAACAGATTCTAAATGGTTAAACAGAAAACAAAATCATCCAGCTACAATATACATCCTTTTCTCAAATTTAAGCCCTTTGGTCACTTTGGGTGGTGGTGAAGATAGTTATCAGCAGCCTGAAGTCAGGCTTTGCAGACTGTGCCACAAGGATGTAAAGGAATACATGAGTCAAACTGAAGAAGTCACCTTGATATTTCTTGGAGTAGAACTTCAGTTGGCTTCTCTGAATGGAAGAGTTCTGAAGGAAGATGAAGATGATGGACTGGTTGCTTGGTTTGCCCTTAGCATAGATGCCACCTTTGCTGAACAGTTTAAACAGAAACATGAAGACTGTTATTTTCTTCATCCTCCGATGCCTGCATTGCTGCAGTTGCCTGAAAGAGAAGCTGGTAAGGTGTCCAAAATATAACTTTTAGCAACTATCCAGACAGGAAAGTGTGGGATCAAGTCCATGGAAGGACTCCGCTGTTGGTGCCTATTTTTGCTCCTATCCTACTGTTTAGTTGCTTGATCTTCAGCAAATCCTTGCCCAGTTTGTATGCCTATAATAATCTGTAATAATATATGTTTTTCACACAAGAGAGTTTTTTTTGTTTGTTTGTAGTACGTGTTGAGATCCTCAAATAAAAGGTGCAAAGTTTTTTATAGAAATTTCAATTTTAAAAAGAAAAGAAAGCTGGCCAACTACAGCCTCTCCCCGAGTTACGAATGAGTTACGGACCAAACACTTGGCCGTAGCTCGATCCATTCGTAACTTGGACCCCACTGAGTTACACACAACTGCACTGTTTGTAAGCGCGGGTCACGTTTGTAACTCGGGGACCACCTTTATGACCGCTCCATGGGAGCTTTGGTCGTAAGTGCAAACGGTTGTAACTCGACCGTTCGCCACTTGGGGAGCTGCTGTAATACAGGCAAATTGTGTTTTTTCCAGGGATATATATAGATCCATGACCAGACTTTGTCACTAGCTGCCACTGCTTGTACAAAAATTTGCCTACACAGGTGAAAGATAATAATGTGTGCAAAACCAGGCAATAATATTCCAAGTGTATGCAATATCTGTGGGGAATATATTGTGTTTAAGTTTATGAATGGTTTATATAACACTGTGGCCCCAGGAGTTTATTTACTTCTATGTGGGGAGGGTTACTACTGCTTCATCAGGAACTAAAAACAGTAGGGGATGATTAAGGTAAATTACTTAATTATAAATATCCCCAGAGAAGTGCTATCCCTGGGAAGATTTTTCATATACAGGCAGTCCCCGGGTTACATGGATCCGACTTACATCGGATCCCTACTTACAAACGGGGTGAGGCAACCGTGCACTAGCTGCTTCCCCCCAGCAGACTAGGGAGACGGGAAGCTAGCGCTCCCCCCCCCCCCCAGCAGACCAGGGAGACGCGAAGCTAGCGCCCCCCCAGCAGACCAGGGAGATGCGGAGCGGCTTTTCTCAGCAGACACCTCAGCTTGAGAATAAAGGACTGAGGGAAGTGAGGTGTGGGAGAATAAAACTGAGCTCTGGAGAAATGTTTGGCTACAGTTTCCCCTACAATATGTACCAGTTCCGACTTACATACAAATTCAACTTAAGAACAAACCTACAGTCCCTATCTTGTACGTAATCCGGGGACTGCCTGTAGTAGGTCAGATTGGATTTTCCAGAAATCAGCCGACAAAGAGCTTTTAATATAAATAGACTGAGTTTAAATTGATTCAGGACTATCTTTCTGAACCAGCAAACAACAGGACCATATATCCATGTTGGGCCCCAACCAAGGATTGGAATGTCTGGACTAGTAGGGCCCCATAAGACTGTTGTATAATGTTTTCTTTATGTTCTTTCTCTAATACTTTTATCTTAAGAATAAATGCACGTGCCTAGAAAAATCTCTTATAGCTGTTAGTAATAACATTGTTCATAGCCACTTGAAGAGAAAGCAAAGCACAAGTGTTGGCCTTTAGTCAAAACAGCTTCTTAGGATATTGCAGTGTAAATCAGGGAGCTGTGCAGCCTTAATCTTCCATCTGGAGGGAGAGAGATGTGGATCTTCCCCCAGCTGGTGGCTGGAAACCTAATGTTGGTGCCATCTAGGGACCACAGAAGGCAGAACACAGTTACAATTATCGTTAAGCTGTTATATCCTGCACTCGTGTAATTAACTGCACAGGATTCAGAACAATGCAGGCATCAAGTTAACATAATTACAAAGGGAAAACATATAGGGGAATTGGAATAATATGAGATTATCAAGAGAACATTTTGAGTTGTGCTATTAGTTTGATTTTCCTGTTGAATTACAAGAATATTCTTATGCTATATATTTTAAAAGATTTGTAGTTTGATTTTATGTGACTCTATCATTTTGATACATTATTTTAAAGGCATAGTAGCCCAGGCCAGATCTGTGCTAGCATGGCATAACCGATACCAATTCTGCCCAACATGTGGCAGCTCAACCAAGATTGAGGAAGGAGGCTACAAAAAGACTTGTTTAAAAGAAGATTGTCCTAGCCTCCAAGGTGTTCACAATACATCATACCCAAGAATTGGTAAGAATATCATAAAAATAAACAATTGTCTTGTATCGTAGAATCAGAAACGTAGGATTGGAAAGGACCTTGATAGGCCATCTAGGCCAGTACCCTGCACTGAGGCAGGCTTAAGTATTATCCAGATCAGAGGTGAGGAACCCAGGGCCCACGGGTTGGATCCGGCCCCCTGCTTTCTTTGATTCGCTCCTTGGGGCCTCCCCCTGCAGCTGGGTGAGTCAGCACTTGTGATCCAGTCCTGTAGCAAGTCTGCCCATGGAGCTGGAACACAAGTACTGGCTCTTCCCGCTGCTGGGGAAAGGTCCAAGCCAGCACGCGAGAGGAGCTTCAGTGTCCTGAGTCAAGAGTGAGTGATAGGTATCTATTTAGGCTTGTTTTGTTTGTGGGTGTGTTTTGTTTTGTTTTGTGGTGGTGGCGGGGGGGGGGGGGGGAGGGAGTTTCTTCTTATTTGGTAACCAGGTCTGTTGTAAGAGTTTTGTTTTGTTTTCTTCTAACTGAGGGGCTAGGTTAATGAGGGTTTGAGGCTTTCTTTGTTTTTGGTTTTTTGCTTCTCACTTGTGTGTGTGTAGATGTGTGGGCAGAGTTGGCACCGGGGCTGTTGGTGGGTAGCATCCAACCAGAAAATATTCCCCACCTCTGAATAGTCCACCACCATCTTCTATAGCTGTTTGTCTAACTTGTTCTTTAAAACATCCAATAACAGAGATTCCACAAGCTCCTCAGGTAATTTGTTCCGGTGCTTAACTGCCCTTACAATTAGGAAAATTTTCCTAATGTCTAACTTAAATCCTCCTTGTTACAATTTAAATCCATAAACAGAGCCAATAGACATACAATTCGTCCCCAAGTAGTTTAGTCATTTAACGAGAGTCATCCGCATGGAAGCATGTCCTCTAGAACTATGGCTGAATCAAGAAGGGATATATGAATATTTAGCATATCTGGTGCACAAATAAGCAATGCTGGCTACAAAAGTCCCATGCAAATGTCTGTTCTCACTTTCTGATGACAACTGTAAATAAGAAGTGGGGAGCATTATCTCAGCAGTTGGCTGAACAAGAAGTAGAACTGAGTGGACTTATAAGCTCTAAAGTTGTTTTGTTTTTCAGTGCAGTTAGGTAAAAAAATATACATTTACATTTCACAATAAAGCGATTGCACTGTAGTACTTGCATGAGATGAACTGAAATAGATAACACACTAGTCGCTTTCCCACCCGTAGCTGTCTCTATTAGAAAGAGGCAGCAAAGTGGGGGGAAGAAAAGAGGGTACTTCAAAGTGACAGCACCGTGTGGAGCCCAGGATCAGCAGGGGAGTCCGCAGTTGACCCCGGGCTCCACGTGGCGCTGCCACTTTGAAATGCTGCGTGGATCACGGGGCCATTGGGGGACTGCTTGAGTCCCCCGCTGGCCATGCTTCCCACAGTGCTTTCGTCTTTGAAGCATAACAACAGCCCTGGGAGAGGTACCCTTATAATCCAATCAAATAGTCAATGCAAATTGTATCAACTATTCAGTTAGTCAGTTAATCTAAATTTAACATCCCTCATTTCAATATGTTTTCAGCATAGGGAAATATGGTCATCCTATTGGGGGTATCTTCAGAATTGGAATTTTAAGCTCTTAAATGTGCTATATCTGTATTTATACCCTGAATATTAAAAAAAGATTATATATGTCTGCAATTTATTACTATATTTTGAGCCTGCGAAAAGTTAAATATTAATATATTTCTTTTACGTACATTCCAGATCCTGTAGTGATAATGCAAGTCCTTCATCCAGATGGGAACCAGTGCCTTTTAGGCAGGCAGAAGAGGTTTCCTCCTGGCTTATTTACCTGCCTTGCTGGATTTGTAGAGCCTGGTGAGATTTTCTTCATGGCTTTAGTGACAATCTATTTTATATTTCTGTCCCAACTTACCCTTGAAATTGCCTGGAGTTTATCAAAAGGATTTTCCTGATTTTAAACAGTACTATACTTTGAAAAGCATGTCAGGAATTTGATCCACATTAGGTCAAGTAAATGTGCATAGTATTTATTATGTGTTTTATAATAAATATTCCACCCACCTTACTTATTATGGATTTGTTTCCTTTCCCCTGATGGTATTTCTGAGAATATATTTGGCCAGGAAGAAACTAAAATTCAAGTAATCAGGACTTCTCATGCTTACAATTTAGCATGTGCTAAAGTGTTTGCAGAATCAAGGCCTAAATTATTGTTTTCAGCAATAATAGTTTCAGGTAATAACATAATTATAAAGAGTGCAACATTTTTACACACATGAGAGTTTCAGCTTGTTGGCATCCCTTTCAGCTGAAACTTCTCCTTTATTGTCTAATTCAGTAGAAATAAACCACTCATTCATTACTGTGAAGTTTTTAGTACAAATGAACAGCAGGGGAGAAGAAGGGTGCTTGACTGCACATGTTAGGAGCAGAGATTATGGCATAACAGTGAATTGCTTGGTTTTTGTCACTATCCTTAAGTGTAATTTAAATGTAGTTTGTTGTAGTGACATTCCTTTGTGTGGAAAAGGAGCAAAAATTATTTCATGAAACACACTAATTTGTTTTATTCACTAAAGGAATCATAATGCATAGCTAGATCCAAAAATTCTCTGTGTGACTGATTTCTGTTGTATGATTGAATGAACCGGTTCAGATAAAATAAGAATTTGAAAAAGTTAAGATTTTTTTTTCCCTCGCTTGTTCTGTCTTCCCCTTTTATCTATGTACGTTATCCAACATTTTATTAATTATGAAATGACTATGAAAGGACTGCCTCTTACCTGGCAGTGAAATGCCCAGTTGTTTAAACACAACCTTCTGCATTAATGAGCTAGTCTCTTTCTAGTCAGAACAGAAAACCCAGATGATGCAGAGTATATTGAGATCTGTATGAGAGAAATTCCAGTAACTGCAGATCCAATTTAAACTTCAGAGAAGGAAATTTTGGAAATAGCTGCAGATAAGACACTATGTTGACTTCTAGGTTATCTACTTTAAGGAGCCTTTAATGATAGAATTTCAGAAAAAGATCAGGAGTTACGTAACCATAATATCTGTGTTACAATATGTTAATTCGGGCAGGGGAGATGGCACTTGCATATCTAAAGCAAAGCAGGAAGAAAATAATTGGTTATTATCCACAGAAGAAAAGGAGCAAGAGGCACTGTCAAGACATAAGAGAGAGAATCCTGAGTTTTATATTACTGTACCAAGTGGTACTTATCACCATTGCGTTTGGCAGAAGGGTGGTGTATTTCTTTGCACTTGAGCTTTTACAAAATAAAGGTGACATTTATTCATGTTTTAGTCATACCTGGCAGCTCATCCTTTTGCTGAACAAAACTCCTTCTTATATGGGAAATATATAGGATACTAGACTTCTGAAGTTTGTAGACCAAGATTTTCAAAAATAAGAGCGAGAAGGTAAGAAAATTAACTGGCCTCAAACGTTACCCATGTACACCAAAAGCTTTGTTGTCTGACACTCATGGAGAATAGGTGTTACTGGTTAATTGAATGTGCCAGATAACAACGCTTATTGCTGTGTCCCCACCCTCTACTGGCAGATCCGACTCCCAGCAGCTTGAGGCAGGCTGAAGGGAAGAAGGCAGCTGCTGCTGATACTGGCTGACAGTGCTGCTGTCAGAAGCCTCGTAACAGCTGGCTGGACAGGCAAGAGTCAGGCACACACGCCTGAAGATGCAACAGGATTGTGGTGGGGACAGTGCTGGTTTACAAAGTTTTCCGATTAAAAGAGTGTTGGATAACAAAGCTTTCACTATACAAATAATGTATTATAAACTCATGCACTGTACATAAGTCCACAGTGAATAAATATTAATGTTCATGCGGGTGGAGTTAAGTTCTGCATTACAATTTGAGAGAGAGAAATTTAGTGTGTGGTATTTTTGATTCTTTATATGTTATGAGGTGCAAAGAGAACTCCTTGAAGAGATGAAGAATGTGTATGAGTGGGTAATGTAGGCATGGGTGTGAGTGTAGTTGAATATCCACCATCTTTTTACTGTTGAATGACATATTTTGAAAGACTTAGTTAATTTTTAAACTAACTTTTCACACTGTTATAGTCATAGTGGAAATCTTAAGTTAAAGCTAACAAAATTATTTACTTGTTAGCAAATTATTACTTGTTTCAAAGTTAATTTGAAGTAAAGTATGTTATTTTCTATATATGTCTCATAGTAATTTCAAGGAGTAATGGTACCTATACATAGAAAATATACATTATGATTGGTATTCTGATATTTTTATAATTTTTATGTTATTTTTATTCATTTTGAAAATGTTGCTTTGGTGCCCGCCTTTCTTTTATTGTGCTTCGGCTTCTCACACTTCAGATCTGTGTCTTAATCTGGGAGCTGCAACCCTGTAGATAAATGTTCAAGGCAGTTTTAATTCTTTTGAGTCACTTCAAAGCACAAAATTTAATTCTTGCTGGGAGAATTTTCATCGGATGCTTGTTCTTTGCCCTGTTTGATTAGGGGAAACAATAGAAGATGCTGTTCGAAGAGAAGTAGAGGAGGAGAGTGGAGTCAAAATTGGTCATGTTCAGTATGTCTCTTGTCAACCATGGCCAATGCCCTCCTCCTTAATGATTGGCTGCTTAGCTGTTGCAATATCTACAGAAATTAGAGTTGACAAGAATGAAATAGAGGATGCCCGTTGGTTCACTAGAGAACAGGTAAAGTTCAATTTAATTTCTTTCTCTTATTGATTGTTCTGTGACTGTATCTGTTCTAGTGTACAATAGGGATGCACTCTTTCAGCAAGTTGAATAAGTGCTTATATGCCTTACATCATACAGTGATTATTTTTGTAATTGTAAATTACACACAGCCAGTGAAAGGTTGGCTCATAAAAGACTGCATGGTAATTCTGTGCAAACTGCAAGCCTATTACAACACATTCTTGCCATGGTTAATTATTCAGTGCTTCTCTTGGGGAAGAATCTGTTGATTATTCTAATTCCTTTCCATTTATTTCTTCAGATTTTTCATACATCTAGATACAAAATGTTAACCAGCATTCATTTTTAGGCTTTTTCTTTTTAAAAATATTAGAAATATTTTTTATTTTTGAGAGACAGAAAAGGATTTGTTATTTTTTTGGCATTTTTTTATACAGTTGTAAACCCCTGATCTGCAGTTTACTGTGCAGCACACTTCAGGATCATAGTCTAAATGGGTAAAACTAAAAAACTAATGAAAAACTCTGTTGAAGGAATTTTAAACAAATATAAAACAAATACATGAGGATTTTGTTGTTGCTGAATTGCTTCTCCTACCTTTTCTGTTGGTTAGCATTATATTATTATATATATATATATTTATATATACTTTAAACTGCAAGTTCTTTGGGGTGGGGTCCTTGTCTTCTATATGTAAAGCAAATGTGTGTCTGTGATGTTCTATAAATAACAAAAACTTCATTCACTGACAGTAAAGGTGGCACCAGGCCATATTACTCCATGTAAAACCTTAAAAATAGAAGTTAAGGGGAAAGATGTGTGCATTGTTTTCTACTTTCATATTGCTTTCAATTCCATCTTCCTCATATCTATGGTCTGTTTTTATTATGTAATTTTTCACTGTCTGAAGTAAGGATGTAAGTGACTAGTCGACTGCTCAAGTATATGCTTATCACGTAGTCGAGTAGTGGCTCAACTAGTCGCTTCCCTCCGCTGCCGCTCTTAGAGAGAGACAGCAAGTGCAGGGAAAGCAGGAGCTGGTTTTCCCAGCACCATCTCCACGGGGGAGGGGAGAAGGGTTAGGGTTTGGGAGAGGAGGGGAGCAGCTTTTAAGCCAGCTTCCCATGTGTACCCCTTCCCTTGCTGCTGCCTTAGATACAAGTCTTGAGCAATAAGCAAAAATTCATAGAAGCCTATTAAAAATAATAGGGGCACCTGACTACCTGGAAGGGGCTGACAGTCCAGGGCCACCTCAGGGCACAGGACTCAAGTGAAAGTCTCTGAAAGTCACAGAATCCATCGCTTCTGTGACAATATCTTGTCCTTAATTTGAAAGAATCTATCAAAAACTAATTTTAAAATACTGCAGATATGTTCATAGCATGAAGTGAGGGTACTTTGTACTAGGGATGTTAGAGTAACCGACTAACTGTTTAACTGATAAGCTGATGCTTATTGGTTAATGGTGTCAGTTAAACTCAGCCGGCTCCCAGGGAGGCAGCGTTGGTGGAGCAGAGCAGCAAAGCCTCCTTCCCAGGAGCTAGGCAGGCAGGGCTGCCCGCTGCTGCCCTGGCTCCTGAAGAGGAGGTTTTGCTACTTATTTAAGCTTTATACTGAAGAGTATAAAGTGTGTAACAATATAGCTACTGAAATTTTCAGTAGTTCCACAGTTATCTGTTTAGCCAACTTTTAACATCCCTCTGTTGTGCATCTTACTGTAATGAGAAGGTAATGCACATTGGAAGACGCAATTTTAACTAGATGTACACATTTCTGGGTTTTAAATTAAATTTGACCACCCTGTAAAAGACCCAGTAATCGTTGCAGAGAATTCAATGGAAACATCTTTTCAGTCTCCATTGACGATCAACCCCACACCCATTGGTAGAAAAAATAATGAAATAGAAAATTAATTTAAAAAATTATAATGCCACTCTATGTATCAGAGAGATATCTTCAACTGGAATGAAAAAAAAAGTGGTACTAAGAGAAGCAGAGAAAATAATTGGAAGCATAAAAAGACTTTGCTGTGAGGAGAAGTTGGAATAAAAGAGAACATGGTAGAGAGTAGGTATGTAAGCAAGTAGGCTTATTGGTTAGTCCGCTACTCACATTTCCCCCCCCCTTTGCTGCACCCCAGCACCATATCCATAGTGCTGCTTCCTTCCCTGTCCCTGTGCTTCCTCCCCTCCCTCTATCAGAGGTAGCAGTGTGGAGGGGATGGCAGGGGAGTCTGTTCCAGAAGCAGCCCCTGTCTGCCGTGGCCCAAGCTGGCCAGGGACAGGGGCTGCTCCAGTCAGACAGGAAGCCTGGTTTGCACTGCATCTGGGATCTACCCCGACTGCGGCTCTGCAGTTTAAATGTACAAGGATCAGGCGGGCAGACAGCCAGGCTCTTACTACATTTAAACTGCAGAGTCGCAGTGGGGGTGGGTCCCGGTACAAGCTGGGCTGCCTTCTCTTATTATCTAATCAAGTAGTCGATAAAAATTCTATCAACTACTCAATTAGCCAATAACTGCTTCTTAATATCACTAATAGAGAGGGCATGTAGAAGTATAAAATAATGAATGATGTAGAAAAGTTAAATCAGGAGCTCCTCTTCACTATTTCATAATACAGAACCAGGGGCAATATTCATAAAAATAGAAAACATTTACAATTTATGAAAGGAAATGCTTTTTAATAAATACACCATGTAATTTCTGCACCTCATTGCCCTGTGAAACCGTTAGTCCAATATCTTAACTGTGTCACCTATCTGCAGAGAAATTTCAAATGCTGGAGCTTTGCAAGTCAGTTTCCCATTAAAAGAGACATCAGTAGCATGGAGTTTAGGAATATTCTTAGAGCAACTTGTTTATTTTAAACAGTATATGCATGTTTTGAACAGAGATGATCACAAATAGCATGAAGGTGATCTCTACTATAAACACTAATGCTTGCTTTTCAGGGAGCAACTCTGCCGCTACGATTTAATTAGCTATTCAATTCCAATGGTGTCTGCCACAGATCCCCAAAAATCTGCATCAGAAAAATAAACAAGATTTTCTTCTCAAACTAAAAGCTTGTTCACACACAAAGAAAAAGGACTTTTAGGTTAGTGTAACAGTGCCATCTGGTGATTCATGCCTTAGCAATCAGCTTCACAAAAAAGTTAAACATGTATATGGTTAATGAAAGTGTATACACTTACATTAGAAGGTATTACAAGAGTGAGTTTGCAGGCTTTAGTGCATAATTCACTTACTACTTGACAGGTTAAAAAACCTTCCTACTGATCTCTTGCACCTCTGAAGCATCTGGTAATGGCCATCAGAGAAATGATAATGTAGATGGAGAGGACCACAAAATCGCTCCAGTTTGGAAATTCCTATATTCATAAAATTTGCATTCCATGTGTTTATAAGATAAATTTACCAACACAAAATCTGTTTCTATTGCAGGTTGTGGACGTTCTCATTAAAGGAAACCAGCATTCTTTCCTTGTGCCACCGAGTCAAGCTATTGCACACCAGTTGATAAAACACTGGATTGGAATGAATGCTAACCTTTAAATGCAAGGAACTGATTTATTTGTGTTAAATTACTGTTTCCAGTGACTGCTAATGTAAATATATTAGAAATAACTGGTTATTTACTAAGGTGTGTGACCACAGTTGTTCTTGAGTTTGTCATTTAGCTCCTGATACATACCTGCACTCAGTGATTCCTTTCAGAAATGTGTTGGAGTGGGCCAGTGACCCACTGATTACCCCAAACCAAAAAAAGTCAACATTAAATTGTTATTTTTCAGGAATTTTTGTAATAGGTGATTTTGCACTTCACTGTACCTCCTTTTATTTCCCAGCACTTGTCTGACCTCATCTGGATCTGCTTTTTTTTTTGTTTGAGACATTAGGTTAAAGTCAGCCATGGTGTAAGTTGTGATAACTCTGCTGATTATGCTTGTGTCTGATTCCTTCCCCCTATGTTTACCTGCAATTTTGTCTGTTTTTTCCCTTTTTTCCACACTTCTCTCACTTTTGGCTATTCGTCACTTTCCCACATCCCAAAAGACACTTTGCTACTAAAATTTATTGCTATGTCACCATTTAATGCTAGAACATCTATTAGCTTCAGGTATCGCATGTTAGCAGTACATTCAATGGAGGCTATATGTGTAATGTGTTTTATATCTAATATTAGTCTTAAAATAAAATACTGTTATAAGCAGTCACTGACTTGTTGACTGGTAGATAGCAAATGACATCGCAGATTAGCTTCTTTAGTCAGCGCAAATTAGTGTACAGACCTCAGAAATCAAGTAAATTAAATTAGACAAGACAGTAATTAAAACAACATTTAATCTAAATACAAAATAGCGTTTTAAAATTTCAGGGATTAAGGAATGCTGCTTATGCAAGTAAAGTATAACCAAAAATGTTAGTTAACTTAAATATACCAATTGTAAAAGTAATGAAGAGATGACAGTCTTTTGGAAAAATAAAATATTAATTTATTGTTGTTTGTTTAATGTTAGTAATTTATAGTACAGTTTCAGATTTTGAGCCTTCATTGTAAATTAATGACAATTAAGAATTCTTTCAAAATGGAAGGCTATACAGCAGAGGGTCTCAAACTTTTTGGCCTGTGGCCCACGGCCCGCCTGGCTCGATGCAAACCTTTCTGCAGATCACCAGCTGCTAATGGAATCTTGAAGTTAATTATATAATTACACCCAAGCCATTTTGCTATTGCTGCAGCTGGGGAGAATGATTTAATTTAACCAGTAAGAAAGGAAATATTAATTTAAATTATTGGACAGATTAAGCATTTAACTTTCTCATTCTTAGTTTACTAAACTTCATTTTAAATAAAGTAAAATATTAATTTATGTCTAATGCAACGGGTTTCAACATTGTCTTATTTATGGCAGGAGTGGGGAAACTTTTTTGGGTCGGGGGCTACTGACCCACAGAAAAATCAGTTGGAGACTACACAAGTGAGAAGCAAAAAAAAAAAAAATCACCCTCCAAAAACCTCCAACCTTCACTGATGTGGCCACCAATTAAGACACTTCACTTCCCTGATGCTCCAGCCCTATAGCTTACATACCTACCTGGACACCAGAACACCCAAGCACACCCACTGAGCAGGAGATACTCCCAAGACCAGAAGTCAGGGCTAGTTACACAAACCCTACACCACCTATTCAACTGCTGGTGATTGCCAGTCACAAATCTTTTTGCCACACTAGAAAATACCAAATGTTCTCAGTTCTGCCTAAAAGCAGGTCAAAGCCTCATATCTCTGGAAGATGAGTTCCTCTTCACATGGGATGCTCTGCTACTCTTTGCTTTGCCCCCTTTTCCCTCTTGTTTCAAGTGCTTCATAAGATGCAAGGGGATTGAGTCTGGGTCATCCTTATAGCTCCAGCATGGCCACAACAATTTTGATATATTTATGTACTCTGATCTCTCTGCAACCAAGTCCACCCTGCTTCTCTCAGAATATTGGTCAAATCCTCCATCCCAATCCACAGCTGAAGGCGAGGCATGAATTCTCCCTGGTTTCATGATTCAGAGGTGACCTGTTTAGAGGCAATAAAAAATGTCCTCTTGAATGACAGATGTGTCACAACTTGCTGCACTAACATAAAAAATGGACAAGGTTCTGACCTTATCAAAGCAATGAACACTTCTTTACCACTCATCTTGGACTATGCTTTACACCTTAAAAGATTGGGGCTATCAATCCCATTCATGTACACTTGATTGCCCTCTCATTACAATCCAATATAGCTGTCAACTCTGTTTTCACTCATCTATTCATGAAGAGATTCCTGAAAGGTCTCCAGAACCTTTACCCACACATTACAAAATCGCACCCTGACCAGACCACTTTTGGAGCCCATGGCAACATGCTTTTATATTGATCTGTCCATGAAAACAGCATTTATTTTCACCATTACCTCTGCCTGATGGGTAGGAGAAATTGGTGCTTGTGGCATAGCCATTCTAAACCGTTTTGCACAAAGACAAGATTACACTACATCAACATGCAAAACTCTTACCCAAGCTAAATGTTCCCTCTAATCTTTCCCATCTGCAGAATGAATTCTGATAAGGGCACCAATATCGAAGTGATGTGTGACACACCACTTTCATATTAGGGATGTTAGATAGCTTGTAATTGAATAGTCATGTAACCGTATCATATTTTAGCAGTTATACAACTATTTGTTAGCCCCTGGGAGCGGGGCAGCAGACCAGCTCCCTCCTGCTGCCCCACGCTGCTGCTTCTCATACAGAGGCAGCTGTGCCGGGAGGCACCAGCCCCTGTCTGTAGGGGGGTTCAAGCTCCCTGCAGACAGAAATTGCTTTGCGGCAGCCTTCCCTGTCCCCTCCACCGCATTGCTACCTTTTAGGCCACCTCTCCTCCCCCACCACCACCACCTCTAGGAGGGAGCAAGTGGAATCCGCATACTGTCACCTTCACCCTCTGCGCTGCTGCTTCTCTATCAGAGGCAGTCGTGCAGGGGGGGAGGGTAGGCAGATCTGTAGCAGAGGCAGCAAGGGGGAAGGAGGAATGTGTGTAGTCAACAGTATTAAGCGATAAGTCTAGGTTTATTGGTTAAACATGTCGTCTATACATTGACATGTCTACTTCATATTGGTGCACATCATAAAATTCATGAGGGGAGGAGCCACTGGGTTTGGCATATGGGAGGGGGCTCGGCACTGGGGCAAATGTTTGGGGTGAATGGGTGTGATGGCTCTGGCTAGGGGAGTGAGATCTGGGGTGAGGCTGAAGATAAGGGGTTTGGGATGCAGGAGCTGCTCCACAGCGATGGAGTGGGGGAATCCCTCTTCTTACAGCAGCACCTGAGAGGGGAAAAGAAGCACCCTTCTCTGCCACAGCAACTCTGGGGCTGAGGCTGCAGGATAGGTGTCCTGTTCAGGTCGGGAGGGCTGCCTCACTGCAGCTGGGTTCAAGCAGGGGTAGGAATACCTTGATCATAGCAGGTCCAAGTCATTCCAGCCACAGCTGGGATATGACCTCACCTCCCCTAGTAGGTGGGGAGCTGGACTATGTTGAGGTCTGGGGAAGGAGCACCCTGAGGCACATCCCCGGGATGGAGGAAAGTGGAGAGAAATGATCAGGTAGCATCATGTTGAGGGAAGCAGAGGAATAGTGGGCAGCATGTGAAGTAGAGAGGAGGACTAAGTGATGTATGTAAGCGTGGGCAGGAGGGAGGATGATAACTAAAAGTGGGG
The DNA here is from genome assembly GCF_052426305.1 of Pelodiscus sinensis. Classification (NCBI taxonomy): domain Eukaryota; kingdom Metazoa; phylum Chordata; order Testudines; family Trionychidae; genus Pelodiscus; species Pelodiscus sinensis. The sequence goes on from NC_143057.1 coordinate 67,751,300, forward strand.
AAAGATATACAAGGGGAGAAACTCGAACATATGGGAGGGGGAGGTAAAGTGAGGAGATGTAGACATTTTAAAGACAAATCACTTATCACAAGCAGCTAAAAATATAGATGTATACCCCTTTGCTAATAATAATTTTTCATGTTAGTTGTCATAGAGATAGAATGAATGTGAAGTTCATAGGCAGACATCCCAATACATTCTCTTTCTTATGACACAGACCACACTATGAAAAATTTGAATCTCCATGTGCTATTGTAAAAGAGCCGGAAAGATCCCTTATTTCCTAGTCACTTACTGTTTTTGTATTTCTTTCCCCAAAGAAAATGAAAGGTAAATTGTGAAAAATAAAATAATGTTTTCATAATCATTTACTCTCTGGTTTTATTTGTAGCCTATAAGGACATTCATTTTTTTAAACAGTTACATTATATAAATGTGAAACTGACCCTCTTCCCTGCCACTTGTAAATGAACATCCCTTTTTTTCTTCCCAAAGGTGTACCTTTCAGGAAGGTCAAAAACACTATATCCCCTCTCTTTAATATATCAGATATGCCTGTAATGAAACGATAATGCTGATATGTTATTTTGGAAAATAAAGAATATTTTAGCTAGCTGTTTGCCATGACTTCATTTATATTGTGCTGCCACTTAGTTTAAATGAAATCTCTTGTTGTTGGTATCATTTGATTATCTGAAGGTAGTAAAACTGAATTTTAGTTTGAAAAATATCTGCTCCACACATACATTCATTTAATTCTTAAAGATAGTTATTGGCAAATATATACTTGGATCAGCTAACAGAAATGCTGCCACCTCTTGTATGAAAGGCTGCATTGCAGCACATTGGGAATGTACGCAACTGAAATGTAGCATGGGGAATTAAAGTAGACAGAATATAATTACTCAGATTGGAATTTGACCAAGATTAGATCGATTTTAATGTTATGTCTCAGTCAGTAGAATACACTTACCACAGCGGAGTATTCCTGTGAAGCATGCCAGTTCATTGGACCAGTACTGATGGAGAGAGAGAAATATTGTCTATTGAACTACTAATGCTATTTTATTGTTTTTGCTTTAATCCGATTAAGGATGTATTTCTATGGCTCAATACATGAAAGAAACCTCCTTGGCACTTGTTTAAAACACAGTCCCTCCTCCCCCACTTTCATACTAAAGCAACTGAAAAGCATTTGTGATTACATGGAAATGTGAGAGTAGGAGGGCTGTTTGAGGGCATACATTCCTATTCACTTTTACATTGATTACTTCTCATTTTTATCCTGTATAAAATACATTTTTCCATTAAAAACATATAATGCATTAATACATATATGCTAGAGATGTGCAAAAATAAAAAACAAAGCAATAGTACATATATATGAAGAAACACTGAGCAATAAGCTCACATTAAAAATACAGCATATATTATCTGAGACTTCAGAAGTGACTTTTGTATATACAATTAAATATTTGATGCGTACTAGGACTCTTCCCTTAAGCATATGTCTTATAACTAAAATATATTATTGTACAGATATAAACCTGTGGGGAAAATGTTCATAGTTTCAGTTTACAAATTTTGTTGAGCTGCACATTTTAACCTGGCAAATAACTATCAAAATTGAATTTTGTATGAGAATTTGCTATGTAAGTATCTTAACAGTTTGATTAGTAACAAGAACATCTCTAATTATTATATTTCAATCTGTAAAATATATGAAGGAAAAAAGGTGGAGGCCAATGAGGCTGATTAAAGGTGGACCATTCCTGATGCTACATGGAATTAAATATACTAATCAGATTCTGTGCTTAAGGGACAGAAATAGAAATCAAAAGAAGTAGAGCAGGCCAACACGCTGAAGAATTCTGTCTCTTCTCTTTATTTTTAATGTAACTAACTGCATTGACCCAGACGTTCCTGAAGAGTTGATAAAGTTTTTACCCAGGTGAGTTGTTTATTGTTCTTCCTATTTTATTTTAGCCAAGAAGGGTGTCTTTTTCCTTTGGTAATTGGAATGATGCCTGTCTATAGTTATACTATTATTGCTAAGCTGGACTAAGAGTACAGGAAGGGAAAAGTGCAAAGGGAAACATTTCACTCCAACAAGATACCCAGCACGTCCATTGTCTTAGAAAACAAAACTACTCATGAGGCTTCTGTGTTAACACATGGAGAATGTGAACAGCTAAGAAAAATTAATCTTCGCTCATATGACAGATGCTTCAATAAACATCTTTTTTGTTTCAAAATAACTGGCCTTAATGTCAGAAGTGGATTTTGTAGCTACATAATTGTTGTAACTCTTTCACATCATCTGGTTTTTTTTTTTATAAAATACAGAAATACTATAAAAATTCAAAACAACAAGAAAAAAAGTTCAGTTTAAGGAATTTGAGTAACTTCATGAGTTACATTGAAGTTTGTCATTTAATTCTGTAAATTAAATGTGAATGAAGGTTTCCTAAATAACATTTGATATTTAAAGTATAGATTTTGGTTCCTTGTGTTAAATCTGATTTTTTATTTAGTACTTAAATTCTATGTACAAATATTTTATCTGCCCAGTTATTTATATTACACTCATCTGAAATAGTACTTGAGCACTCTTCTGAAGAATATATACCTGCATAGGATAGAATTCAAGGAGCAACTGTAGTGGTGGCTATAAGGAATGATACAGGTAGAACAGAGAGTTGTGATGTCTTAACCAGCAGTGCCTGTTGCACTGCAAGTCGGTAACTGCTAATTTACCAACTGTGCACTATATGATAGTTAACTAAAACTGGTTATGTCAACTCTTCCCTCTGCGTATTTTACCTCTTTAGAGAATGTTTCCCTACTCCTGTACAAGAAGATAGGTACTCTATCAACAATCCCAATAAAAACAATTTAACCAAGAAACAGGTGTTTTCTAACATATCTATCCTGAACTAAGTCAATTCAGGCAGACCTCTTTAATATTTAACACCTCTCCTGTCTATCATAATCATCACTCATGAATCCTATCCCATACAGATACACTCCAGAGAGTGACCCCAATTCATATCCGTGCTGTTGCATGGGCAGACGATGCTGCACAAGGTAATAGCCCCTCTGCCTTAGGGAATGAGAGCGTTGAGGACGGGGCACTGTAGTGCTGCAAGCTACCAGGATGGAGTTTTAACTTTCATTTTATCTAAAATTGTTTGGTCTTCTTTTCCCCTTAGAATCAGTGTTATTTGTGTGTATTCCATAGTCACAATAATCTTTGCTAAATGTCAACCTGACTCTCATCCAAAGAAATATTGTCACTGACAGTATTGCAACCATGTCAAAGATTTTTTTCTGTGGGACTTGTGAATTGTAAGTGTAATCAAGAAAAGATTTAAGATTAATAGTATGTATGTTATGATTGGAGGAAAAAATAAAATGAACATTTACTAAGTGCCAGGTTACACTAGACACAGAGAGTTTGGAGGTCAAATAGAAAGCAGCTTTTAGTGAGTAACCAACTGAACCAAACCAACCAGATATAAAACAAGTCAAACAATCCTTTACCTATAATATTAGTAACTACACTCAGGAGGTCACAATGTGTTTTGGGTCTGTGGTCCATTTTACAGAACAGCCTCATTGTCATTAAAGCACTTGGGATGTGCAGAGTCATGTCTGGTTGACAGTATGGGTATATCTATACAGCAGAGATAAAGTTGAATTAAGCTATGCAACTTCAGCTATGTCATTTGCATAGCTTAAATCGAAATAGCTTAATCTGGCTTTTGGTGTTGTCTACACAGCAGGAAATCAAAGGAAGAATACTCTTCCTTCAACTTCCCTTACTCCTTGTGACTTCCCTTACTCCTTGTGAAATGAAGGTTACCATGAGTTGGAGTAAGAAGTCCTCCAGCTCGACATTATTTCAAAATAAAGGCTTGTAGTGAAGACAAACACCAAATTATTTCAGAATAACATCAGTTATTCTGAAATAATGCTGCTGTGTAGATAGATATACCTTCAGAGTCCTAGGATTTCTCTTTCCTTCCTTAAAAGAAAAGGGGGAGGGGTAAATTCCATTTTCTTTCCACAGCCCCCGTTGATAGCCCAGGTATAATTTTAAATTTTGTCTGTATTTAAATTACTTCTAATTCTCAGGGTGTGTCTAGACTACAGAGTTTTGTCGACAAAAGTGGGCTTTTGTCGACAAAACTATACCTGCGTCTACACTACTGCTGAGTTCTGTTTTGTCGACGTTAGTAAACCTCATTTTATGAGGCATAACGCCTTCTGTTGACAGAGTTCTGTCGACAGAAAGTGTTATTGCATGTAAACTGTCCTTGCGTCTACACTGCCATGTCGACAAAGCAGCTTGCTTTGTTGACAGAACTGAATGTAGTGTAGACGCTCTTTGTCGACAGAAGCTTTGTCTGCTAGGCACTCTACTGAAGATATTTTAAAGAAAGACAAGTCTCGTCTCTTCCTGAGAATAAAGTGAGAATAAAATATAGATCAGTAGAAGCAGGAGATAAAAAAAAATACTTAACTGAGGCACACATGTCATGGCAGTTCATGTGTTTTTTCTTATGTTTGTGAGGTTGTGTGTTTAACATAAAAAATTCTTTTTACAGGTTATACTACAGAAATGCATATTAAGGAGTAATCAAACTGAGCTGACAGTCAACAGTGGAACGGTTTAGTGGAAGGGCATTCCTAGAGTAAGAGGCAGTGCGGAATGAGTCATATAAAATATGAAAGGTAGCAAGATAGGAGTCTCTCTGCCTACATAATTTGATGAAAAGATTGGACCTTCATTAGAGTTATCTGTAAGCTTCACATTGACAAATTGAAGGACAAGATCCTCTCTGTACCACAAAGAGTTTAAATTAGAACATAGATAAGATGCAACAAAACAAAAATGGGTGTAGAGATCAACAGATTTCGGGTGGGGAGAGCAAAATAGGAAGTATTCAGAAACAAATGGATTTTAAAAATTACTTCAAAGAAGGCAGGAGAGAGAATATTTGGAAAATAAGCAGACACAGACTGTTCTAAACATAGCTGGCAAGTAGCAACATGATACAAGGAGCAAAAACACGTTGAAGAAGGAGATGAACACAGCAGTAGAGAGAGGATATTGAAGAACTTAGGGAGTGAGAGAGGTAATGCAAGGCAATAAGAAAGAGCAGTAGGTAGGGATATGTTTATGTAGGGCCTTGAGTGTGAAGAAAATGATATTGAATTTGAAGACAGGAAATTATTTAAAACCTGGTAAGAGAGTCATATGGGGGAGGAAGGAAGGACAAGAGGCCAATTATTTTAGCAATGACATTTTGGGTAGCTAGGAGAGCTGACTATTGTGTAAAGCATTATATGTTTCTGGAGTGTGAAAATGTTTAGCTGCAAGATTGAATAGGACTGCTCAATGTAACATTGTGTGTATTATAGCTAGAGTTATGTCATTTAAACCTACAATAATTAATTACTAAAAAGAATGAACACTACTTTGCAGATCATTTTTATGCTGAAAGAATGCCAAACATTTACAAAGTGTGTCTGATATGAAAAGAAAATAAATTAATTCAGATTCATTGTTTCTTCTTCAGTTATATACTTTGTTTCTCCATATTTGTCTTTAATGTTCTTGCTCTATTTGCCCTTTCTGGCCAATGTCCATTATTGTAATGTCACTTCACTGCATGTTTTTAATATTTACTGCTTTCTTAAAAACAATCAAGTGTTTTAGAAAAATAATAAAATATATTTAACTCTGTTCCACAGCCCGACATTTGAATCCCTACTATGAGTTAAAGAATTTTTTTTTCCTTACAGCCATTCACACCTAACAGAGAACAGTGGGATCTAAAAAAAGGCATGTTGTTAAGGCAGCTTTTTGGTCTCAAAGAGTTAATATCAAGGCATGTAAGAAGTACTGAAATATATTGTCCATTATTAGAAATAGGAACTATGGTGCTCACAACAAAGCTATAGACAGAAGCTTTAATTAGCTTTATGGATGGGGATAATCTGCCACTCACGTCTGTTAGTTAAGGAGATATAAATACTGGTCACTTATTCTGAGCCAGCCAGAGTGCAGCAGCTTATATCAGGAATAACCTTAGCACATAGAGCTCGGGCTCATTCCTGCAAACTCCTGTGCACCCTTACCACCCATTTAAGATGATGAGAGTTGTCAATGCTCAGCTTCTCACAGGAAGGTCACAGCAGTGTACAGAATTGAGTCCTGGTTAAGAGTCTTATCTTGCAATCCTTATTCATTCAAGTAATCTTTACTGCAATCAATGGGACTGCTCATGTGACTAAGGATTATAGGTGGTAAGATTCCTAATTCTCACTACCAATCTACGACGTGGAACTAAAAAAACCAAGTAGGTAGACTTGTACTGTAAGGGGAAAACAACATTTGAGAAGGAACACAGTGGAAAAAGCTGTGAAGGTAAAGATGCTAACATCACTGCAACCAAAAGACCTGTGCTATGTGAAGCAGAGAACCTGAGGGGATAAATAGTATCAGGGGAAGTAGTAAAAACATCAACATTTTTGGATCACGTGTGTGCCTTTTAGGATTTATTTGCCAATTGTTTTCTGACCTAGGCAATCGAACAGAGTGACTAATTGCACAGAGTCTGCAACATTAATAAATAACAATGCACAAATGTAAATTAATAAACAAGGATAGTCTTTACCACACATGAGTAGCTGTAGCCAATCACCCTGAGTAAATCACACCATCCAGCTTTCCTTGTTAAAGAAAGACTCCACCAAACCAGTTTTAACCATCTGGACCACCCAGACCCAGACCGTACCCTTAGAGCACAAGTCAAAATCTCTAGCTTCATATTAGAATTGCCTTTAAGCCAAACCATGACAATCTCTGCTGGCTGGTACCACTTTTGTATTATGAAGCTTAAAAAATAGCTCAGGACAGAATCCAGGTCACCAGAGTGCACTATAGACTTGGCCACACTGCCTCCCTAATTCAGGTTGAACCTCCCTGGTCTGGCACCCTTGGCACTTGACTAGTCCCAAACCAGAGAATTTGCCAGATCGGGAGGTCAATGCTCTGGGAACTCCACTCTTCTTCTCAGCCTCCTGCTCTCCCCTCAGTGGCAAGGAGCTCTGCTTTTCCCCCTGCGGCTCCACTGCTGCCCAGGGCTCTGTGCTCCCAACTGCTCTGCTGCTGCCCGGGGCTCTCCCCTGAGAGGGGCCTGGCTGTCATCTGAGTCTCCATTACTGCCCAAGGGGTCCTGTTGCCACCCAGGACTCCGTGCTCTGCCTGACGGCTCCACAGTCCCCCCAGGTGCTCTGCTGGCTGTTGCCCTACTCCTGGTGACTGCGAACTTGTCACTCTGCCCAACAGCTTTGCTGCCACACAGAGCTCTGCTCTCTCGGCCTCCCCTAGTCTGGCAACAGTCCTGACCCCAGCCCGCCAGCTTACCCTGTGAGTGCTCCCATGAGGTCACCCCAACAATGCTGGACCTGGGATGTTGCTGAGCTAAGGAAGTCTGGATTATGGAGTTTCAGCCTGTAGTGAGATTTGTTGAATTATGCTGCTGCTTCTTACACCCAGATGGTGACACTTCCTGTAGAGAAAGATTTAGAAAATACTTCAACAATAAAAAAAACTGTAAGGACCTCACAAATGAAACTTCTAATGGAGCTGCACTACTTTGTAATAGAGCTGCACCATCGATGATCTCTTAGCCACCCTCTCCTTTGTTTGACTTGCCAAACTAACCTTAGCTTCAAATCTGGTCTTACATTTAGCAGTTTGTACATCAGGAGAGGTGTTTCTATATTTGTGCACGCCGTTCTTATTCTGCCTTTTTTTTTTAAACTACAGAACATGTTCTCCTTGTCTGGTAAAATGTTCTTTAAAAAAAAGAGCAATATTTACTTTAGCATATCAAACAAGTGACCTGGCTGACATGCCCTATCAGAGAGCAATATATTCACTACACAGCTACTTTCTCAAACTCAGCTTGCATCATCAAATATTGCATTCCAGTGCTAACATCAGTACTTGACCTGACAATCTCATGTTTTTAACCAATACTTTTGCTAATCCAGTGTATAAACCTAAACCCTCTAAACAATGGTTCCTAGGTAGTGGAAGCACCAGCAGCAATACTGGCAATTTACACGGTCATATTAAATAGTATAGACTTTTAATTGTTGATAACTGTATTTATTGGGTACTGTTAATGTACACAACGGTTTATAACATGCAGACAAAGGTACTGTGTACACTATGCAGTTTTTAGCAACACAACTGTGTCTCAACAGCCATGTCACTAAAAGTCACGTAGAGTAGCTGCTGCTTGTCATCTCTTTTGACCACAAAAAAGTTCCATCTCTGATGAGTGCTCCCCTGCCAACAAAGTACTGTTCACTACAGTGCTTATTGTTGGCAAATCTTTGTCTTTTGGGAAGGGTAATTCATGGGGTGGGGATACGAAAGGTCACGTGCCCTCCAATACCAAAGGGGATAAGAGGCCAGCATCTGGCAGAGCCATCCCAAATGAGGGCAACTACCCTACATCCTGTGCTTGGGAGGGCCTGACACCGGCAGTATGTGTCAGCCTTTCCCTGTGCTCACCAGCAGCAGCAGGAAGCAGAGCGATCAGGCTCTAGACCTCCCTGCTTCCCCAGCTCTCAGCCATGTTGTTTGAGGGAAGGAACCCCACACACACTGGTGGCGCGGAAGGTAGAGGTGCTGTCTGAGGCTGCTTCCCACTGCTGCTGGTGAGTGCAGAAGGAGTCTGACCCCTGTGGCCAGTGCTTGGCCCCTGCTAATCTCCCAAGCCACATCACATTGGGAAGAAGAGGTGGAGTGGGCATGAAGCAGAAGTGGGGAGGGGGCAGAGAAAGTGTTTGGGGAAAAGGGTGGAGTGAGGGCCTGGCAAGGGCAGGAAGAGGCGGACCCTCCCCCAGGCTAGGGGTGTCACAAGGAGGAGTCACCTGGGGGGAAGTTACATGGCCAGTGCCCCCCCCTTGTGTCCCTTCCCAGCAGTCACCACTGCTTTTGGGAGAAGTCACTTTAACACCTCATTCAATTGCCAGTATCGACATAGCCAACGTATCTTTGAGGGCTTCAGGAGAAGTACCTATGGGAAGATAGGCACTGCTTCTCACAGGGGTTTTTAATGTGACTTATGTGACAACACAAGGTGGTCAGAGAGAGACAGTGGGCAAAATACCATCTCTTCTAATTAGACCAACATCTGTTGGTAAGAGAGAGAGAGAGAGGGAGACAAGCTTTGGAGCCTCATAGAGCTCTTTTTCAGGTCTGGGAAAGGTACTCCTATCATCACAACACAATGAAAAGTATAGTTAGAATATATTCTAAAGGTAGAGTGACCCATTAACACATGTGCAGTCATATGACAGAAAGAAGGGATGGGTGGGGTGTGTTACACTTTGTTGTAATCTTTCTATATATATATAAAAGTTTTTTCTTCTGGATAACACAATGTTCCTGCTGAGTGACAGAATGATGTCATCACATCATCAGCCTCTCTCAGCAAAGTGAGAGCAGCCGGGAGGGAGGGAGGAGAGGGTAGGCAAGCATAGTGAGCAGAGAGCACAGCCCCGTAGTTAGCTATTGAATCCTGTTTCTCTGTTCAGTTCATGATTTTTAGTGCCTAACAGAGTTAATAGGCTGTGTTTTTGAAAGGGCTGTGCAGGTTTCCTTTGAGGATGAGGTCAGATATGGAATTACTGCTTTGTGAAAAATGTTCAGATGATAAAGTGATTTTGTCTTTGTATCATTTCCCTGTGTGTGTCCAAAAGGACTAACAACTACATTGTATAAGTTCTTCTCTTAGTCCCTTGCATGGATTACCCACACTGTAGGTAACCGCCCTGGTGGGAGAGCAGCCCACTCCAATACAAAAGAGCAAAGAGTGAATGGAGCTTTGGCACAAGCCTCTCACCTCCATTGCATCCCCACAATGCTGAGTGACCACCCCACATCCTAAAGCATGGGAAGAACCAGCTACCAGATTGGGACCGTGCCTCTGAAAATCTCACTAGACCCTATCTGCAATCTTGGTATCTAAACAGATTAGAAAATCTGTCCCTGAATCATGAAGCAAAACAACTAGAAGCTCAAGCTCCAATTTCCAATTCAGAATTCCAATCTGTAGTCCTACTGGACTCAAGAAGAGAAGCCATAATAGAAAAGAAAGCAACCTTGCAGTTACAGAGGGAATAATTTTTATGATTCAATGTTTTTTCTTCCCCACGCAGGAGAGTAAAATCTGGATGTCCTCAGGTCTCAGAAATGAGCAGAAAGAGAAGAAAAAGCTGCAAGGGCAGAAAAAGCTCAGATGCCAGAGAATGTAAGTTCACTGAAATAGTTAGTTTGAATATATAGCACAAGCATCCGAGCTGATCATTTTCTAGAGATTTTCTAGAAATACTTGATTTATAGTAGCATAATTAAAACAAGATTAAAGACTGAGATCAATGCATCTAAGATCCCTAAAGCTATTTCCTGCGAGGGCTATTTGTTTTATGCTCATGCCAAATCATCGTTATTAAATAAACAGAGATGATAGCTTCCTGAGACTTGGTGTTGGACTGTATCTTCTCTCTTTCTGCAAATGTGCAGTCAAAGGTGGTGTTTAAATGTTCCAAATTTACTTCAGATTTATTATGTGGAGAAATTATAATATGGACACAAATGAAAATAATATTTCTGAAAGTATATAAAGCATAACATATGAACTAATCCTAATGTAATAGATGTTACTATAATCTATTGTTCTCTGTTATTTAAAGACTATTCAAAAAGGGCTCAAAGCAGATGTATTTTCATATAATTTACAAATGAAATCTTGCACAGTACAACTCCCATTGGGAAACAGTGTTGTCTGATAGCATATTATGATGCCTGGGCACTGGCTTTCTGTGTGACCTTGGTTAAATTAATTAATCTCCTTGTTTGCTCATCTGTAAAAGGATTATAATAAGTACAGCTCTCATATAATGTATCCAAAATTGCACATTCAATAAGCTATTGATTGTTCCATGTGTGCTCAGGAGAGGAACAAATATCCTAGGGGACAAGAGAAAGAAAAATAGATCTTTCTAAATGAACACATTATGCCATAGTACATTTGTACTGTGTAAAATCTCATGTGTGAGCATTTTAAGGATAAAAATGAGTGGTTGTTACTAATTCCAGATGGGTAGGCTGATTCTTGGTGTGAGAGAGACTGCTTACTTGGTTTTACAGTACAAAACAAATAATTTGCATTTACATTAAATGTGTAGTAGATTGATACTAAAAAGAAGAAAAATAGGTCAATTCTTATGATATGTATGGATTTCTAAAGTATTACCCTTCGGTGACATAAGTACTGAGTATGAAAAACACTGTAAGACTAAGATGCTGCTTACATAGATCTTTACAAAAGCCTTTCATCCTTTTTTCCATTTAGATGAACATTTGCCAGCCATTTGTAAATGCCAGCAAAATGTAAAAGGCCTTACAAATAAAGCAGATGAGGACGCAGTAGAAGCTAACTTCTCTGAGCCAGTAGATACGGAGCAGTCTGAAAGAAATAGGAGAGATGATTCTTGTGCACCAAAGAATGAGCAACAGAATAACTCAGGTGCATGTGAAGATAAAGAACAAGAATATACAGATGACAGTGAAAAAGAAGGTGGGAAGGAAAAAGATTGCTCTCCACTGACATTCTCTCATCAGCAGGAAGAAGTCCTAGCTGCATTCACTTTTGATGAATCAGAAGCCTTACCAAAAGGAAAAATTACATTGAAGCACAACCCAAGTTCTCCAGAGTCCTGTGATTCAGCTAGTGAAGTAACTACTGCAGAATTAAAATGTGGTGGTTTTAATATGAAAGTAGAAATGAAGAAGGGATCATTATTTGATTCTGGTACAAGCTTTGTAATTGAGAAAAGTCAAAAGAACAGAAAGTGCTATCGCAACAAGCAATATCAGAAAAGTCACTCTTCTACATGTCATAAGCACCAAGGTCTATCAAATGATCATTCTGTAGATGACAATGAGAATTACAAGGCATCCTCTAAGCACAAAATACAAATTGCCAGCAACAAGAACATCATACTGAAAGTAAGCATTGTAGGAACGGAAATTAAAGTGAAATACTACAATAGAAAGCAAAATCCAATAATTCATATAGAATCAGGTAAGCACACACAGACCCATGACAGAACTTGCAGCAAGAAATATTCAAACACTTATTCCAGTGATACAGACTATTCTGTAACAGAGGTATCTTGCAGCACGGATTATGAGTCAGATTTTAGCCTTCATGAAAAGGAAGAGTCTTTTACAAACGATACATATACAGACTGGTATCTTCTTCTTCCTCCACCTGAAGAGTTTGCTGACAGCAAAGAAATATGTTTAGCTACCCCTGCAGAGGTTGCATCCTTGCTCCCAATCAGTGACAGAAAGGAACCTGACACCTTTCCTACGGCCTTACCAGTTTGGGAGGAAGGAACTCATATCTGTAAACTGGAGGAAACTGGGACTCAGGATTTTGCCAGTGAAAAAGAAGACAGCTGTAAAGACAAGATAATCTTCTCAGAATTTAGTTATAATAGTGATTGCCCTTTAGATACTAATGGATCAAGTGAAAAAAGCTTTGGTCAGAAACCTATAGATGAGACCAATGAAGCAGGGCAAATAAGAAACCACAGTCTTGTTGACATAAAGAATACTACGTTAGCTTCATATCCGGAGCCAAAAGCAGTTAGAAGAAAGTCTTTTCCAGATACCACCGTTGATGTATTGTCACCAGTTCACCTCAGAAGAGACTCTGGCTTTTATTCATTGCCATCTTTATCCTTAAAAGTACTGCCCAAGCAGGCCAAAGCAATAGATGTTTACAGCAAGAATACTCAGACTCATACTAGCTGTACAGAACTTTGTAAATGTTCCAGCTTCACATCATTCAGCAGTCTGCGAGCTCTCAAATCTTATCAGTATGCCTTCACCTCCTTCAATCATGACATGACCATTTACCATTCAGAGCCTGAAGGAAGTATAGATGATGCTTTCTTCTTGACTCACTATGCAGACTATATGGGGGACCCTAAAGAAATGGAAGAGACATTAGTGGAAACTTTCAATTCCAGCATTAATTCTAATGTAGAACAGAAACTGGAGCATAGATACTCAGAGCCTCTGCAGAACTTTGCTGTATATGATAAACACACTGAGTTTACAGAAAGTGGTTTTGATGAGGAGACACTAGAGAGTGACCATCATTTTGATGGACAAGACCATAGTGAAATACAGCATAAAGCCCTGATAATTCCAATCTCTTCTCCTTCAAGAAGCCCTTCAAATGACCAGGCTAGTGACAAAAGCATAGCTAATACAGTAGGCATAGACTATGTCCAAAGCCAATATTCAGCACTACAGTCAAGTCAGTATGCTCATCCAGGTACTCCAGAGCCTGAGGTAGCAATAAAGAAACGGAAAGGATCAGTGATGACTGTAATAACTGGAGAGCGAGAACGAAGGCTCATCATTCAAAGTGACAGTAAGGGGATGGCTGATTCCTTTGGCTCTGAGATAAAAAATGAGCCTAAGTTACCCTACAGCATACGAGAAAAATCATGTATGTCCCCTTTGTTGGATACTGAAGAGTCAGATATAGATAATGAATTACAGAACTTTTCTGAGATCCGGGACATATCCAGCAATTTTACGGATGAAGCCAATTTCCATGATGATTCCACACAGATTACCTCAATGTCCAGCTCCTCAATGAGTCCCAAAGATAAGAAAGTTTTCACCGAGAGCACATTTACCAAAGAAACAAATGAGAACCTTTGCAGTGAACAAGAGATAAGCCAATTATCTGATCATTCAAGAACAGAGCCTGTAGCATGTCCAATAGAGCAGTTAGTTAAATCCAGCTCTGAAGAAACTGAGAAAAAATGTGAGACACAGAATTGTTGCCAGAATACAGACACACCAATGTCACCCAGAAAGCAGATTAGTAAAAAAGGTAGGCATTCCAGAACTGTCTGTATTTGTTAATAGTTTTGCATAAGCTGCATATTTGGGAATGGCTTGGCCCTTTGTGCTTTGATGAATTATAGATTGGAAAAAACAGAAGTGGAATACCCAAGGATCATCCTGCTTCTTATCCTCATTGTGTCATCTTCCTGGTAGTATGTTTAGCTATTTATACTCTGTTCATCACTCCCTTCTCTGAAGAAACAGACAAGCCAGTTCTTTTTTAGCAAAAGAACACTTTAAAACAGCTTTGCTACATAGAGTTTGACATATCCTAACAACACACCAATGTGATCCCCCAGTGAGTAACATAGATGCCTGAGCAGGATTAATATAGGTGTCATGAGACATGTGTTCAGAGCTCTGTACTGTATTTAGAAACCACATAAGCATGTTTAATAGTACATGTGGTCTAGTGACCTCAGCAAAAGACTGAAAGCCAGGTACATCCTGGTTCTAATCCTGGCTGAGTCTTCAGCATGTTAGATGACCTTAATCAAATTATTTTACTTACATTTTGTCTCTTTCTACTTATCTGAGAAAACTGGCCCTTACAGAGACATATATGCTAACCATATGCTGTAAGCTGTTCTGAAATTTCCTATTTGCCTTCTTTTCTCCCATCTATATATCCCATAAGAATATCTGGGTAAATTGTAAAATATAATAAGCAGTGTAAAAAGACTCAGTTATCTAGTCCCTTATTTAACAGTTTGAGTTATCTTCTATATATAGATCATCCTTAGGAAATTCAATTGAATTTTTTTTTTAATTTTCTAATTTCCAACATGGTTATCATGATCCCTCCTTAATTCTAGCTTAACATTTTCTAGATATATTACTTTACACACATAAAATGAGATTTTCAAAACGTTCAGCATTGGCCTAACTCTGCACCCATTGAAATAATGGTTAACTTAAGGACAGATATAAGCCAATGAGAGTTTTACCATTCACTTAAATGGGAGCAAAATTTGGCCAGTGCAGTGCACCATTGAAAGTAGAGCCCTATATAAAATTACCATTCCATCACAGATCAAAACAAAGAAGGGGACCAAAAATGATTTACCCAGAGCTGGGTAAATCAGTGAGGCGATAGTAGTGATGTGTTACATTGATTAGATCCCTTAATCATTCATTTTCAGACATTATTAACATTTCAGAAGGAATTCTAAAGGTGTAAAATTTTGTCAAGAAAGTGTAATAGTTTGTAGGGGGGGACTTAAGTGGAACCATAGTTCTTTTTAACAAAAATATTTGATAGTGACTTACCATACATTTGTATGGTATAAACATATCAGGAGCATCATTTACTAAGGGGAAAAGAGCAGTTGCCCCTTCCTTAACTTTTCATGGGCTTATATGTTCCAGTATGTCTTCTCTACCCTCCTATCCACTTTCCCAACTTTGCAGAATACAATGTAATGTTCTATATGCTGACACAATTTTGCCCTCTCCCAAATCTGTTTGAAATAGTGCCTCAGAAACATAAAGGACCAGATCACCTCAGGACCACAAATTCAGTTTTTAAGGGTGCATCTATACAGTAGTGCTAGCTTGTAATAAGCTGCACAATTTGAGCTACACATATTATGTATCTTATTTTGAGCTTATTTCAAGACCGTTTATTTTGAAATTTGGCGCAGTCTACACAGCACCAAATTTTGAAATAGACCACTATTCTGACAAGTCCCTTAATCCTCATGGAGCGAGATTTACTGGGATGTTGTAATAACAAGTCCATTATTTTGATTGCATTTCGAAATAACGAGCAGAAAATGTTATTTTGGGATACCAGATATATCCTGAAATAGCACCGCTGTATAGACGTACCCTAAAAGTCCTTTCAAATGGCCTAAAATACATAGCCTTTTCTTTCTTTTTTTGAGGAATAGTATCCCTTACTTTTCCTAATAGCAACAGGATTTTATTTATAGTTCACCATTGAAACATGGGAACTAGCTGTTCCATGTTTTGTGGCAAATCTTTGAATAAGTGTGCTACCGTATTTGTTCTTAAAGCCACAGCGGCCTTCAAAGGTGTAAAAAAAAAAAAACCCACCACCATCTAGTTTTGTATCACCACAACGTGGAAAAGATACCACTGCCCAGTGTTATAATAAGCACTAAGAGTAGCATGTGCAACAGTGGCTGTCTATAATAAAGTCAGATTATGAGGAAATATCCTTGTTTATGTTTCAGTTCAATATTAATATGTAGTCATTCAGCACTCACACTGTACATGAAAATCAAGGTGTACCTTTTTTACAGTATAAATATTAAAGCTGTTTGTGAATTTTCCATCAATTTTTTTTTAAATTAAAATTGTGGTTTGTGCAAAATCAAAATTTTCTGTAGGAAAATACTTTATCTCCTTCTCTCCCTCCAGAAATTCTGTTGAAAAATCTAAAGAAAATATTTTGTTTCAGATCGGGTTGAGTCAAATAGAAACATTTTGTTTTGTAAACCAAATCAAAACATTATATTTTGGGTCAATTGAAGATTAATCTGTGTCTACCTACCTCAATATCATGGTACGTCATGCCCCTATTCTCCCTCTGTGGTGGGATCTCTGATTAGACTACATTATCATGCAGTGTAGTCTACTCTCTGACTGAGGAGGATGCATCATGGGATACTGGTGATTTCAATTAATCATAAAATATGTAGTCGGGCCAGGGAGACCCTCCATAAAAGAGAATGGAGGCATGAAGCACATGTAGTACAGCTGACGTGACATACCACAGTGGTTCAGACAGAAATAGATATATTATGCATTTTGATTTGATTCAACAACCCAAGCAAAACCTGATCAGTTCAGGAATGTCAAATCAGCCCCTTTCTGTGTAAAATGTTGACATGAAATGATAGCTCTAACAAAATACACTGAGTATCAGCATTCCAAATCACATTATATTTAAAATATGCTACACAAAGCATCCTTAATTTGAATAGTTTTCAGAATGTTATTGAAAGTAAATAATAATTTAAGTATATAAATTGTATGGGGAGAAAAGATTTTTTTCAAACGTTAAATTATATAAAAAATATTCCCGTTATTTGCTTCTGAACAACCTACCCTAGTAGAATTTAGTTTCCTACCGCTCAGCAGCAGAATGTCTGCTTGGAATAAGGGCTCAGTGGCATAAATCTTGATCATCCAGGGTTTGAGAACTGTGTAAAGAAATTGTTGGGTCACTGCTACCTAGAAGAAGTATGTTCTCATTCAGTCATCTCCAATGGAGTTCCAGGTAGGTTCGATTTTCCTGGTACTGCCCTCTCCTGATAAACCTGCCTGCCCTCTCTGCTCAGACATCTTTGTCCTCCCAAGCATGAAGGGATTCAGCTAGCACCCTTTGCATATAGGCTTTAGATAGTTCTTTGAATGTGGCCCATGACTATTTAAAATGCTATTTGCTAGTTTGATTTTCTGTGTCTGATATGTTTGCAAACAGATTTATGTTTTGTTGTATGCATTATATCATAATTTATGAGGGGAAAAATCCATTTTAAAAAAATATAATTGACAGAACATTTTGTAAAAGAACTGTTATATCTCACATATCTAACTCTCAGATAACATCTTAATTTAGATTTGAAGTCAGATGTGAATAAGACCATAAAGCTACCTGGTGATCCAGTGTTAAAAGATACAAGAGCCAGTGATAGCTCCCAGGAAGAAGCAATAGACAGATGGGCCAGGCAACGGAAGCAATTCAAAGATAGTAAAAAGTGCAGTTCAACTGGAGGGAGCTCCATAAACAGCACGATTACTGAGATATCAAGTGAGTACATAATGGGCTTACAAATGTACCTCTTCCCTTATATGACCAACACTGCCATCAGAACTATCAACCCAGGAGACTTCATCTTCAGATGGCACAACCTAAGTAACCAACGGGAGGTTATATTGTTCTCGTCTGAAGAATATACTGCTGAGTGTTCTGATGCTGTCCTCTAAACGGAATTTTTCATTCATTTTGGATGCCTGTCTAGTCCTTAATTGGGTACACAGTATAAACTGGAAATTACTTCCTGATCCTGAGGCTTTTCTCTAGTTCTTGTATGTGTGAATATGATATAGGTTTGTAACCTCAGTCACAATCTTGGAGAAAATAGAAATATGCCTTCCCAGACTCATTGTGATTATATCTGATTTGGCTGAGCTATGTTTCCTTCTTCCCCCTCATGTAAGTTGGGTTCCTCTGTAGGGAGAAGAGTCACCAGTCTGGAAGCAGCAGTAGATTGCTGAGGAACCCTCAGGAATGGTCACAATAGGTATAGGAAGAGGGGACAGGTTGAGCACTAAGACCCGGGGAAAGCATTACTTCCCCTTACTTTTTAAGCCCACCACCCATGTGTAGAAGAACCAAAATAATAATAATGAGATGGTGATACCTTTTAAATATTTTAACAGGGCCAACTTTTATTAGTAAGGGAGAAAAGCTTTCGCCCTTAAACAGATCTCTTCTTCAGGTATGAGAAATGTGTACATCCTAGTACATTTCCCTGAACTGAAAAGAAGTCTGTGTCAGTTCAAAACTTGTTTTTCCCACCAACAAAAGTCAGTTCAATAAAATATATTTCACCACCCACCTCATTTCTCTAATAGCTTGGGATCAGCACAGCTTCAACAACACTAAAAATATAACAGGCAAATATCTCAATTACTGTTTGAGTGATTTCACTTATTTTAGCTCCTGATTTTTCCTTCCCACACACTCCTGCTGTTTTTCAGTTTCTACAGTATGGTAATTTCCAAGAACTTATAATACTGAATCATGACACTGAATTTTCAGAAACTGTATTCAATGTTTGCTAACCAATAAGACTGCAGAGAAGGGTGTAGATGTAAGTTCAGACCTGTCCTGTAAGCCAGCACAGTTACCATGAACCCAATAGTGTTGGGCCCATTTACAGCAGACTGAACTTGATAAGAATGGGTAGGAAAGACATGTTCATGTTTAAGAAATATTTCCACTTTTGGAAGAACAATTAGACTGCGTTATTCCTTTGGATTCAGGTAGTCTTATCTTATATCCTTTGGCTTTTAGAGCATGCACTTTGAGTAGCACCACAGTTACAGAACTATATAAAAAGATTATGACCATTATATTAGGAACTATATGGAATTATAGTACATTTGGATATTCTTTCTGCTTTGTTGACGGGCTGTTTTCTCTAGTTCCTTCTAGTTCCACCCATCCACTAGGTCAGCTTCACTCTCTTTTTCAGATATCCACCCTCCCCCAACTTCAGTGTCCCATCTCTTCCTTTGTCTTTTCCGTGAACTAATCCCATCCTGACTGATGCAAGGAAAATTAAAAACCTTTCAGGCTGTCTTTAAACAAGAAAATCAAAAAGTGCACAACTTTATTTTTTAAATCCTTTTTTCCTATTCCATCCTTATTCTTATGTAATAAAATGTGTCAACTAGTCTCCATCCTTTGCTGTCACTCCTTTTACACATATGGCATGTTTTTTATTTGTTAGTGAAAGTAAATTATTCTCATTTGTATCTTCCCAGTAAACTCAGAGGAATCCCGTTCAGTGGATCTGAGTCTCCGTAGTGAAAATGAGGAGAGTGGTTTCTACACAGAGAACTTTCATTCAGCTTCGTGGGTTTTCAGAGGGGATGACAGCAGCCCAGATGATAGCCCCAGATGTCTCAGTAGAAGGCCTAGGCCAATAACAGGTGAGCATTATAAACTTACAAATACAGTGTCCTCACAATGTGTCTAGGTGTTCTGTGGATGTATGGTCATGCACAGAGAACTCCAGATATGGAGGGCAGGAAGTAGAGCACAGATGGGGAACCTATGGCCCATAGATGGATCCAGCTTCTGGCTTGCCCATGCGTAGGGTTGCCAGATGGTTTAACCAAAAATACCAAATGCCCCCCCCCCCCCAAAAACCCAAACATTTCTGTTGGAAAAAAAGGGGGGGAGACCAAAGTTGTTGAGGAAAAAAAAACCAGCATGACCCCTTTAAGAACAGGGGCTGGGTGCTGCCTCTCCTAACAGGCTGCCGGCAGCCGGCAGCCATCTTCTCTCACTGCTCCAGACCAGATAGCTCTCCTGCAGAACCAGGTAAGCGGGGAATGGCAGGCTGGGCCCAGTTGCTGAGTGTGTGTAGGGTTGCCAGATATCCGGTATTGACCCAGACAATCCGGTATTTTTGCAACCTGATGGGAAAAAATCAGAAAATACTGAACATTTTAGGTGTCCAGTATTTTCTGATTTTTATAATCGGACAGGAGGCGAAAATACCTGACTGTCCAGGTCAATACCGGACACCTGGCAACCCTACCCGCGAGGCTCAGGCTTGGATTTGAATAGATGCATAAATGGCCATGAATGGGAGGAAGGGACAGAGCTCTGGAAGATAAATAAGTTTTTAGCATGAAAAAAAGAATGATAGCCTTGGGAAGGGATGGAGTTATACTTGTTCAAAATTCAGCACATTGTTGAACTTAGATGGCAAGATTTTAAGGATGTCTGTCTATTGGTTCAATTGAGTTTGATTTGCAGAGATAAAGAGAGACTTTGAGGTCAACCCTTTTCCTTCCTTTACAGTTCGTGAACGAACAGTGAGAATCACAAAAGGAATTGGTGATTACCCTTGGGGATTCCGAATCCAGTTCTCAAAGCCCATCCTTGTGACAGAAGTGGATACTAGTAAGTGTAGTCTGTTATGATTAATTTTTATTATGAAACTATACTAAAGTGACTTACATAGGACTAGGTAAAACAAATCCAAGCTATCTAAAGGTTCTAGTCAGCTGGGAGCTCAACAAGTCTCACACCACAGATGCTATCATACTCTCAGGAGCGGCGTGAGACCGGCTGTGGCAGCTGGCACCTCGAGGCCACCTGCAGCAGCTGGCACCCCAGGCAGAACATGCAATCGGCGCTCCCGCCTGCACGGCCATCAATGGCCGTAACGTAATCATTGGGCACCCTGGGCACCCCGTTGAAGGCGGCACCCTAGGTGACCGCCGAGTCTGCCTATACTTACGAACTGCCCCTGCATACTCCTTATGTGGAAGGGATTCTTTCCCCTCTAAAGTGGCCTCATAAAGCCAGTTTCTGCTGTATATAGCTGCATGACTCAATCCTCTTCCCAAAGAAGGGGTTTGAAACTCTGCTTGCCTGCCTGCCATAATTGGCAGCTAAATCCTTGGGGATGATTTAGAAAAAAGGCTCCTTATTTACACATGAAACAGCAGAAACTCAGAGGAAAAAAGAAAGTCTATCCAGAGTCTGTTCATGCTCCTCCCACATGCAGGTAGAACCGCTTGATGAATGTTATTCTGGCCGTGGGTATATCAACATCGCCTGTTTATGTCACTCCAGTAGCATGGAGGGAGACTAACTAAGAATAACTGTGCTATTCAAAGCTGAGCAGCTGGGACTTTTTCCTGGCTTATGTGCCAAACTGTCTTGTCTCCCGAATGATGGCCCGGTGTTCAGACAATTTATATGGGCTTTAGAGTTTGCACCTCAGAGGGCTGCAAATCTGTCTACTGTATAGAACCATGAAAAATATATTTCAGATCAATCTATGTTGCACTACCAAACAGTATCATACTCGTATAAAAAATCAAGATTACTAGAAAGAAATGGAGCGTAGAGAAACCAATACATAGAACCACGGGCATAGCAGAAAAGGTCAAAAATCTTACCAGCTTTATGACTTAGATCAGAAACCCAGACAAAGCTTTAAGGTCTGAACATTGTTAGATTTATATTGCAGTCATGCTTTGTATGTGAAGCATCTACTCAGCTCTAAAAGTCAATCTAACCTGTTGCCTCAGAGCAAATATTCTGCTTATTAAATGATAAAAATAAAATCTTCAGATTAGAAGAGCTTCCCATGCAAAGTACAGGTTTATTCAGTGTAAAAAATAATATGTTAGAAGTGGATAATTTATATTACATTTCCTTTGCAATATTGTCTAGGATTTATCCCATGATTTCTTGGCATGTATTATGAAAGTAAATAAACATTGCATTTTTGGTACACATTCAAGAAAATCATAATTTTGTTTATCTGTATGTTATGTGTACCATTAATTTTTCCTGTCAGAGGAATGTGACTTTTGAATCACATACACGCAAGACCCGATCTATAGTATGATTATGTAGTGGTTCAAATAGCCTCATAATTGTCCTATTTCCAAAAAGTCCCATGTAATTTTACTTGAGTGTAAGCTTCTATTCCTTTTTTGAAATTGAAATCTCTAGATCTGTTGTTAAGATTACCTTTACAGAATGAATCAGGTGTAAAATGACACTGATGTCATTTTGAGAGAACTGTGAGCTGCTTAACTGTGAGCTGCTTAACTACAGCTCTTAACTTCTATCAATGGGGTGTTGACTCTGAACAGAATGATGACAAAACTAAATATCAACATTGCTAATAATTTCACTACTAATAATTTTAGCAGCTATATCAAATTACCAGGTGCACTTACCATTGCTAAAAGTAGTGAAAATGTGGTATCATCCAGAAATAGTTAGTTGCTCCATGGATCTCAAACCTAGATCTGCAGGGTTTAAAAGAGTAGCCAAAGTCCCACACACCTGCAGGTACTTACTTATCTGAACCCCAAAATGAGGTTGCACCCTTCCAGACCTATTGGGTGGTTTGTCTGCTGGCTCTTCTCAGGACAGGAGCAGGAAAAGAAAGCTGTTCAAACTTCTGTGTTCCACTCTGTTCTCGGCTGTGTACCCCATGCTTTATGCTCCTGTTCCCCTGGCATTCTGACCCAGCTGACTCCTGCCTCCTGTTTTGTGATTGCAGACTCTGGGTCTAACTGCTAGGTCTGGCCAGCCACAACTCATTTTTGACACTAGGCCGAGAAAAAAAAAATTCTCATTGCCACCCATGCAAAGTTAGTCACCTCTACTTTTGCTCTTAAGGAGGAAAAAAGAAGAGATTCTTGTTCTTCCTGGTACTAAACAGCTTAGCCTGCTTCTGCACTGCAGAAAATTTCCACCTGGCCTCTTCCATCAGCAAATGTAACCCATAATAAGAGTTTATGTAGGGTAACTGGGAGTAGGATGAAGGGACAATTTTGGCTTGAAGCATACATATAATACAGAAGTAACATTAACACCATGGCTAAGAAAATAGATTGAAAAATCAGTAGCTACTATAAATTATCTATCTCTGTTATTATTTGTAAATACTTTTGTTGTTTGCCAAAAAAGCATTAGTCTTTAAAGCCAGATTGCTTTATAAATCTGTGTCTTTAAAGTGTGGCTAATTGTATTAAGGAACAACATAAAAATTGCAGGTGAGATCCTTATGAATTTTTTAAATATTTTGAAATAGAAGACTGGTAAAATCAACTGGCAAAATCTTGTACGGCTTCTTGAAGCCTGATATAACTCTAAATGGTTGAGTTACCATTTTATGCACAGCTGATCTATCATCTGAATTTATTTTTTCTGAAATTGGTAGAGACTCATACTACTGCTGCGTCTACTACTTACTGTTAACCTTCTAATTTGTTCCCCACTGCTTATAAACAGCCTCCGGAAATATATTGTAGAACACACATTTACTAAATGATAGTGTTTGGGTAATTTAAAATTATACATATTTTAAACATTAAGGACACTGAGTGAGTTTTCTAAAGAACCTTATTGTGTGGTACATTTAGAAATGCTTAATTACACAATGAAAGAAAAATGTGAGTCTGAGACACACATAGGTAGAATTTAAGTGATTGTGCATTAGTGTTCCTAAAGGGAGCATATTTTCTGCATATATAACTTATCCTATATTCCTAGCTGGCATTTGCATTAGTCTTTTGTATGTGTCATTTTCAAGAACGAATGTATCAACACAAAAGTGATCCAACAGCAGTACTGAAGCAGGAACAATTTTACTGTCCATATAGCAGATGCTTTTTCTTTTAAAGGAGAAAGATTAAAAAATATTTAGGGCTGACTTCTGATAGCCTTCTTCATACAACTAGACCCCAAACAATGGGGATGACAGAAATAAGGCAAAGTAGAATTTAGCCATTGGACTAAAAAGTACAATTTTGAGGCCTGGTGCAGTTAATGGGAACTTTTCCTACTTACTACACTCAGCCCACAGGTGTTGGAACTAGCAATGCAGGGGAGCTACCATATCATACTCCCCACACCTGGATTGAAGTGGATTCTATCATATACAGGACTTACAGCTTGGTCCAGTGGCTCTCAATACCCCCATTATAAAAAATTGTTCCAGTACCTTAGTCTCAGTCTTTTTTTCAATGTGTAGTATCACAGAATCTTATTTATCCTAATCTAATAGGGAAGATGGACTTTATTCTGAAGATTGGGATTCCAACTGAGAGTGTGAATTTTTATGTAAATATTTCTTGGAAAGGGATATAACCCTGTTTTGGACAATAAAGATTTTATCTAAAATAAGTTCTACTGTATTAAAAATGATAATATTTTCAAAACCATTTTTGGCTTGCTCAAGTGGAAGTGTTTGTGCAGAATGATCTGAAAGTGAGTTAAAAATTCTCCCTTTCACTTCTGGATTTCAAACGGTTCCATATAGTTTCATGCCCACAAGACAAGGTACATGAAAAGTCCGGGGATACGGCTACACTGCAGAGCTATTTTGAAATAGGCTATTCCAGAATTTCGAAATAGCATGTCTACACTGCAGGGAAGCCTGAAAATTAGATTCATAGAATCATAGAATCATAGAATAATAGGACTGGAAGGGACCTCGAGAGGTCATCGAGTCCAGCCCCCCGCCCTCAAGGCAGGACCAAGCTCCATCTATACCATCCCTGACAGATGTCTATCTAACCTGTTCTTAAATATCTCCAGAGAGGGAGATTCCACCACCTCCCTTGGCAATTTATTCCAATATTTGACCACCCTGACAGTTAGGAATTTTTTCCTAATGTCCAATCTAAACCTCCCCTGCTGCACTTTAAGCCCATTACTCCTTGTCCTGTCCTCAGTGACCAAGAGGAACAAATTTTCTCCTTCCTCCTTGTAACACCCTTTTAGATATTTGAAAACGGCTATCATGTCCCCCCTTAATCTTCTTTTTTCCAAACTAAACAAGCCCAGTTCATGAAGCCTGGCTTCCTAGGTCATGTTCTCTAAACCTTTAATCATTCTTGTCGCTCTTCTCTGTACCCTTTCCAATTTCTCCACATCTTTCTTGAAATGTGGCGCCCAGAACTGGACACAGTACTCCAGCTGAGGCCTAACTAGTGCAGAGTAGAGCGGCAGAATGACTTCACGAGTTTTGCTTACAACACACCTGTTGATACAACCTAGAATCATATTTGCTTTTTTTGCAACAGCATCACACTGTTGACTCATATTCAACTTATGGTCCACTATGACCCCTAGATCCCTTTCCGCCATGCTCCTTCCTAGACAGTCGCTTCCCATCTTGTATGTATGGAACTGATTGTTCCTTCCTAAGTGGAGCACTTTGCACTTCTCTTTATTAAACCTCATCCTGTTTACCTCTGACCATTTCTCTAACTTGCTACGGTCATTTTGAATTATGTCCCTATCCTCCAAAGAAGTCGCAACCCCACCCAGTTTGGTATCATCTGCAAACTTAGACTGAGGCAGTCTTCCCTAATGTAGACGTGCTATCTCAATTTAGAGCCCTAGGAGGCACTGGGGATGAATTACAGTAGACTTCCGATAATCTGGCACCTTTTGGACCTAAGTGGTGCTGGATTATCAGATTTGCCAGAGAATCAGGAGGTCCGGTACAGCTGCAGGGCTTAACAGCTGGCCAGGACACAATCTCCCTCCCTCTCCCCTCCCCTTTCCTCTTCGTGTCTCTCTCCTCTCCTCCATGGTGTAAACTGATCCTTCTCCCCCTCCCCTCCCCTCCCGTTTCCCCTTCGCTGAAGCAAAACGCTCTTCTCCATACTGTAACATGATCTCACTCCCTCTTACCCCCAACCTTATGCTCCGTCTGGTTACAGCCAGCAAGTGTGCTAAGCGGAGTATCAGGAGTGCCCAACAGTTGGATGCCAGACTATTGGAGTTTTACTGTACTTAGAATGGTCCTGGTGAGGGGCTATTTCAAAATAGCAGCAGTGGAGTGTCTACGCATGCGTCATTTCGAAATAGCTATTTCTGAATAGGCGTTATTCGTGGTAGAATGAGGTTTGCAGATTTCAGAATAAGCCATCAGTTATTTCAAAATTATTTTGAAATAACAGAATGGATGTGTAGATGCTTGCATTGTTATTTCGAAATAATGCTAGTTATCTTGAAATAAAGGTGCAGTGTAGATGCACCCTGAGTGAGATAATGCATCATGTCAGACTTCATTGACTTTTAGGCTAACCATGCACTTGTGAACTGTCTTGTAAAGGGAGATGCTGTAAAATATACTCTGTGGCTGTGTCTAGACTGGCAAGTTTTTCCGCAAAATCATCTGCTTTTGCGGAAAAACTTGCCAGCTGTCTACACTGGCTGCTTGAATTTCTGCAAAAGCACTGACGATCTCATAGTATTTTGCGGAAATACTATGCTGCTCCCATTCGGGCAAAAGTCTTTTTCCGAAAAACTTTTGCGCAAAACGGCCAGTGTAGACAGCAGAGATTTGTTTTCCCAAAAAAAGCCCCGATCGCGAAAATGGCGATCGGGGCTTTTTTGCAGAAAAGCACGTCTAGATTGGCCATGGACGCTTTTCCGCAAAAAGTGCTTTTGTGGAAAAGCGTCCTGCCAATCTACACGCGCTTTTCCAAAAATGCTTTTAACGGAAAACTTTTCCGTTAAAAGCATTTCCAGAAAATCATGCCAGTGTAGACGTAGCCTGTGTGAGTGTGAGAGAGAGAGAGAGAGAGAGCGCAAGCAATCTGACTATCAATATGCATAGGAGGCCTTCTAAATAGTGGGGTTTTTGTGTATAAACATTAAGGAACATATTTTCAAAAGGATTTGAAGTTTAGGTGTACAAAGTCAGGCTCTCCAAGGAACTTGAGTTCTTTTCATAATAAAAACCTAGGAGACGAGTTACAATTCATTTAAAAAATCTGACACTATATTTTCATGAATTCAGGGAACACATGACTAAAGAAGTGTATTGAAAAGCGGCTGAACTCACTGCAGTACACTTCTGGAGATGCAGAGGAGTCAAGTCCCTACATATTTAAAAGGAAACAAGATTTCTGTGAAATATTAGAAAATTCTAAATACAAACAATATTTCTAATGTGAACAGTATTACGTACATTGTAGTACCTTCCTGAAATAAAATCCTTTGTTTCTATTTGGTTCTAGACAGTGCAGCTGAGGAAGCAGGGCTTCAGGTGGGGGACATTCTGTTGGCTGTCAATGGAAATGACGTCACTAGCATGCCGCATTCACAAGCTGCAAATCTGGCAAGAAAGGGTAAGCTTGACCTCATCATTAATTCCATGAGACAGGGATTAATGAAAGTGATGAGAGCAATTGATGGTGAAAATTTAATTCACAGTTTAAGATGTCAACACACTAAACTGAATGTAGAGTCACTTGTTTATCTAGTCTTTGCCAAATCATATTGGGAAATGGACAAGCAGGCAAAATGATTTTCATTTATTCAGTTTACCAAATAAAGTCTTCACAGTTAAAGAATGAGTGGAAAAGGAAGCTGATTTTTAAAATATTTTAAAAATTTGCTTCAGAAAATTGCTGCTGGAGGCACAATGCTGTCAAAGGGATGTCACAAAACCTGGTGACAGAGCAACAAAAGGGCAAATGAAATTCAATGTTAATAATTGCAAAGTAATGCACATTGGAAAACCATAATCCCTATTATATATAAAAATCATGGGGTTTATATTAGTTATTACCATTGAAGAAAGAGAATTTGGAGCCATTGTGGATAGCTCTGAAAACATCTGCTTTGTGTGCAACAGCAGTCAAAAAAACTAACAGAATGTTAGGAACCATTAGGAAAGGGATAGTGAATAAAACTGTAAATATCATATCACTATATAAATCCATGGTCTGCCCACACATTGAATAATATGTGAAGTTCTAATCACCTCATCTAAAAAAAGATGTATTAATATTAGATGAAACTACAGAGAAAGGCATCAAACTTGGTAGGGGGCACAGCATAGCACAGCACAGCACAGCACAGCTTTCATACATGGTAAGATTTAAAAAACTGGGGGCTGTTCAACTTGGAAAAGAGACTAGTGAGGGAAGATATGAGAGAGATCTATAAAATCATGAATGGTGTTGAGAAAGTGAATAAGGAAGTGATATTTACCCTTTCACATAATACAAAAACCAAATATCATCCAATGAAATTAATAGGCAGCAGGTTTAAAATAAACACAAGGAAGTACTTCTGTGGAACTTGTTGCCAAGGGATATTGTGAAGGCCAAAAGTATAACTTTGTTCAGAAAAGAATTAGATAAATTCATGAAGGATATGTCCAACAATAGCTGTTAGGGTTGGGACACAACCTTATGCCCTAGGTCTTCATAAATCTCTAATTTCCAGAAGCTGAGACTAGATGACTCAATAAATGCTCTAGTTCTGATTGTTTTCTCTGGACATTTCTGGAACCTGCCACGGACATAAGACAGGATACTGGGATAGAGGGACCATTGGTTTGATCCAGTATGGTCATTCTTACATTCTTATGTCTATCTTATTTATGTTCTTCAGAAGGATGTTTTGCAAATGCCTCGTAAGTGAAGTTATTTCCGTAATTAAAATGAGAGTGTAAATTACAGAAAGGAGCACAGACAAGTATTAAAATTTCTACTTCTGTGGTTTTGGAAGCACTATAGGCTTGATTCTCCTAAATTTAGAAAACAAGATGGACTTCGTATTCTATATTTTTACTGTTGATGGGTGTCTGAATTTGACATCAGGGATGTGATATGAGTAAATGGAAACTGGTGGCACACTGAGATGACAAGATATAAGTGTGGGTTAGATAAAAGACCCCAATATTCTCCTTGCTGTCAATTCTAATATTATCTGCTTCTGCTATCATTGAAAGCTAGACAAAAATGTCATGTGACAAAGAGCACATTCTTCATATTGATTTTGGGGCTCATGCCTCAAAGAGAGCTGTCTACTGAAAGGGACCTCCAAAACACTAATATGTTATTTATATCTGATATTTCCTCATGGGGAAAATTCAGTTTGGCTCTTTGCAGCCATTAGCAGTATGTTTGTTACTGAGGACCAGGGTCTAGTATGGATAGCAGAAAGTTTACTTCAGGGTACAGCATTTTGCAGAAACAAATTGCATATTTTTCCTGTAGCTGTAGTGAGTATAACCAAAATACATCCATGTTTACATGTTGAGAGTCAATTTGCTGTAGTCCTTTTAATTCTCCCACATATGATTTTGATAGAGGCTCAAGGAAAATTGTGCAGGCCTAGCTTAAGAGGCTTTTTGGAAAATGGATCCTGAAAATACAGTGCTGTCTCCAGTATAAAATGAGTTCAGATTTTTTTTCTGTTCATTCCTTGGTTAATATTTGTTCAAGGAAGAAGAATGCAATTTTAGTTTAGCTTACTTGTTATTTCCAGGTCTGGTCCACTCTCAAATATCTCTAATGAAACATTTCAGGCCCTGATATCTTGACTCTCTTGGTTGGATCAGACATCAGCCGCTGTCCCAACACCCCCAGGCCAACATGTCGAGGATATTTGCATAAGCGAACTCACTCGGGGATATTGAAGGGCTGGAGGAAAAGATGGTTTGTGCTGAAACATGATGGCTGTCTTCACTACTACAAGCACAAGAAGGTAAGGAAAAGAGGATATGGTGAGAAAGCAAACAATGCCATAATTTACAATGGAGAGGTGCATCAGTGGTGTGCTGTGACATGCACTGGAAGTGTGCTCAGATATAATGACATGTCTAGCGTGTGTTATGAACAAAGAAAACAGCTCAGAGAGACATTAAATGAGATGGTAATTTTGGAAGTGCAGGAGTTCTATACCCACATACTGAGATAAATATTTTTAATCTTAGCCATGAGTATGGTAATCCTGCACCCAATTTGAAAATTGTGGAGGCGCAGGCCATAGCAAGAGTGGGAAGTAAGGTACTGCACAAGACTTATGCCACAGCTGGTACTAGGCTCTCCCTAAAAACAGCAAGTTGATGCTACGTGACAAATAATGTCTGAGATGGCCATAATTTCTCCCAGGATTTCTACTACAGTATGGACTTCTGTAGGCACCCTATCCTATGCTTTATCTTAATGAAACATTCTAGGCTAAAATCAGCAGACTGATTGAATGTATGAATGCTTCGAAGTGACTTCTTCTTGGTAATCATAGTAAGAGATTAAAAAATCTAAATTACAGTTTCCCTTTACATCTGCTTATTTACCCTGAGCACCATCGTAACAGGAGTTCATATTTTAAATACTGCTGGACAGCTCCTAAGGGTTCTAGTGGTTGCATTTCAATGTGCATCCAGTAGGTGGAGTGCTTTGATAACGGATCTTTTTCCAAGCTGCTATGCCTACAAATAGCTGAATTCATCTGTTACACAATCCTATTATAGGACAATTTGCAAAGCATTTTAGTAGGTGTTGCATATAATGACAAGTTGCCAATCCCATCCCTTATGTAGCTTTGCAATAAAATTACTCAAGCAGAAAGTTGTGCTTCCAAAATTAAATATACTGATTTCTAAGTGTGTCTATTTTTGGTCTTTTGTAGTAAAACACTTTATAGCTTATAAAAAAACATGATTAACCAGTTCAAGCATTAGTTCTTCCCTTTTTAAAACAAAATTAATGGAGGAAGATCTGAAGGTCAAATTCAGGGGTGGAGTCCCAATTCTGTGGAGCTATTCTGTGTCACCAGCTGAGGATCTAGCTATCCTTCACTCTGGAGTAGGCCCAACTTCCAGGGAAGTCTGTAGGCCAAATAGCATAATTGGTGGTGTCAGCTGGCCAGAAAACATTTGTCAATGTCAAGGGGTAAATTAGAGCCTTGCAATGATTTGTCAGTCAATGGATGTGCAATATAAGTGTAAAGCATGCAGTAAGGGGGGCAATGAAAGGCATAGCAGATAGAAAATAATAGGAAGATGTATTATGCAGCAAGTCTCACTCTTTAACATACATCCTCTTCAGTAGCTTTTGCTGTTACTACTATTTCTCTCCCTTCCCTCCCCAGCCAGTGCACCCTCCCTCAAATGTATGTAACACTCATGTTGCACACCTCCTAAATGATAAATCACTGAAGAAAAACTAACATAAAACTGGAATGAGACAGGAATGAATTTGATTTTTCATGTTTTTGGTTCACAGTGTTTTCAAACAATTTATAAAATGTTATTTACTTCAGTGCGAAAAGCAAGCACCCAGAAATTGTGGCCCTTTTTGCAACATTCTAACTTGTGCCTGCAACATAGATCTTTTAGGAACAGGACAAGGACTACCGGCCCAAAAACAGATATGGCTTTAATTGGTTTATTGTAATTGTATCTTCTTATGTAGGTGGGTTTTTTCCCTATTGTATAACTCTTAATCCCCCTTTTCTCCAGAAAGAAACCTAACTCTATTTTGTACTAATTTATGCTTTGGGCCTCAACAGCCTTCTTTGGGAATTTATTCTAAGGCCTTGGACAGCTTCCACCAGCATAGTCCTGGCATAAGCCCCTGCAGTGGGGATGGCAGGATACTATGAAACGGCATATCTCCTATCTGCCTGCACTAAGGGTATGTCTACACTACCCTCCTAGTTCAAACTAGCGGGGTAATGTAGGCATACCGCACTTGCAAATGAAGCCCGGGATTTGAATTTCCCGGGCTTCATTTGCATAAGCGGGGAGCCGCCATTTTTAAAACCCCGCTGGTTCGAACCCCGTGCAGCGTGGCTACACGGAGCTCGAACTAGGTAGTTCGGACTAGGCTTCCTATTCCTCGTAGGTGTACCGATAGTTCGGACTAGGAAGCCTAGTCCGAACTACCTAGTTCGAGCCCCGTGTAGCCGCGCTGCACGGGGTTCGAACCAGCAGGGTTTTAAAAATGGCGGCTCCCCGCTTATGCAAATGAAGCCCGGGAAATTCAAATCCCGGGCTTCATTTGCAAGTGCGGTATGCCTACATTACCCTCCTAGTTTGAACTAGGAGGGTAGTGTAGACATACCCTAACAGATCTTCTATTGAGCCTCCAGTGGAAATGCCATCTACATTGAATCCTCCTGATGGACACTGGTCCCTACAGTGTCCACCTTCATGTGGTGACAGGCTTGAATATAGCACCAGATATTTATTATGCATTTACATAAAGAATCACCAGGCCCTGGGGCAGTTGTCCCCTTTGCCTCCCTTTTCCTCCTACCCCATATCAATTGGCCGGATTTACATTACAGAAGCAACAACCTTCAATCACCATCCTTACAGAGTTTCCATATAAAGTAGGATTTTGGGAACAGAAAATTGAACAAGCTTCACAGAGACTGAGGGGGGAAACTTCTAAAGAGATGAGTCCAGGTTTAATTTGTGTAGCTCAGATAATCATTTGAACAATCTCAGCCTTGGATGACCCTGCAGCCTTCCTTGCCTAAACTCCTTTTCCCAAGAGGCAAAGGCTACTCCTTGATGATTCTGCCTTTTTGGTGGTGAGCTATAGCAGCCTGCTACTCCCTCTGACAATTTCAGACACAGCCTGCTGGATCTTCTTTCTCCATCTGACATTGTCAGTAGGCAACCTGAGAGGCCTTTTTCTCTACGACCACTTAGATTCCTATTAAACACTAACCAACTTGTAATGGTTACACTAGAGGGCAATTGGAGCTAGCAAACTTTATTTAATTATTAATTAAACAAAAAACTTTTAAATGATTCAGACCCATCAAACTGTGCATGTAGCTCACCTGTGTAACTATGTGATCTTATTACTGTGAACTCTCTCGTGAGCACCTGTTCTTTTTTTATCCTCACTTGTTGCATAATAGATTTTTATCTCTGGCTGGAAGGGACCATATTTAGAGCCCCACAAATCCATGGGTGTAGATGTGGATACCCGTGGCTCATTTTTGTGGATATGGGTGCGGATGAAGATGCAGATACAGATACAGACTTTGTATTTGAAATCCTTCAAATTAGCGGATATCCATTTTATATCTGCAGGTATCCGCATCTGGGCAGATATCCACAGTTTATTTTTGTGGCTATCAATGTGGATACATATACAAATTTTGTATCCGCACAGGTTCTAGGCATCTCAAGCAATGTGTTCATACAGCAACTAACAAAATGGGGCTTCTCTCCTGACTGGGATCTCTAGAAATCACCACTATATAAATAATAATTAATAATCTAGCAGGGGACAGCAGCAGCATGGCAGGCCCTCTCTCTCCTATAGGAGGAAGGACATCTTCCCTCCCCATTGCCTCTTCAGTCAGTGACCTGTAGGTTCTTTGTCTTCTGTCTTTTTCATATATTCCAAGACAAGAAGAGACAAGACTCCCTCTGTTAAATAAGCCATAGAACCTCCTCAAAATAATCACCAGCTTCAATTTACAGGCATTGACTCATATTATACTCTGCTAGATTGAAGAGCCCACAATTTAATCTTTGTTCTTTGTGTTGATACTTAGTGACTGTAATGACAATATGGTAATTAAGATAAATAGTTTGAGCTCCTAGCAGTATAAGGCATGTTTTTTAAATGTTCCATCATTCTAGAGGCTCTTCTCTGAATTCCCTCCAATTTAGCAACATCTTTCTTGAACTGAGTCCACCAGAACTGGACACAGTATTCTAGCAGTGCTCAAATTAGTGCCAAATACAGCAGTAAAATAACCCCTCTCTACTCCCTTGTTTATGCATCCAGTGATCACATGAGTTCCTTTGGCCACAGACTCACATTGGGAGCTCACGTTCTGCTGATTATCCTCCAAAACTGCCAAATCTTTTTCAGAGTCACTGCTTCCCAGTATACAGTCCCCACCCCCATCTTTTCATGTGTGTCTAATAGGCTCCTTTTGCGTCTTCAGGGGTGGGCTTGTAGACCACTTTATTCCAGCTGAGAGGAATCCAGAAATATTTCAGTCTTCCTGCAGTCCTTTCTTCTGGCCTCAAAGAAAGTATTCAACCATATCAAAACTCTCAACAGGGTTGATCTGAGCTAGGTCCTATAGTTGTGTTACAGGTTTTTTATGGAGAGAGTTTCTTCCAAACCAGTTCTTTCATCTCTACCCTTTCATGCCTTCTTTTCTCACTTATCTACTCAACACACTTTGGGAACTCTATCAGGTAGAGTTCTAACTAACATGAGCAAGGGACAAGGAAGTGTTCCTCATTGTTACCATCATTTGTATTTGACCACATAAAGTCTCTGTATTTTTCCTCTAATCACCTGATTTACTTTAATGAATATTTCTTTTTTTCACAATAAAAAAAGCCTCCCTGCCTTCTTCATTGCCTCAAAGAAATGCTGTTTTTAAACACCTAGAAATATGAAGCCCTCTCAACTGCATTTTGTGGTCTGAGGGTCCTTTGAAGAGCTCTTTACAGAGATACCTGTTCAATCTGATCTTCCTCCTAATGCACGTCTTCACTTTTTTGATAGCTCCAGTCTCAAAATGAAGTCACGGAGATCTGAATGAGGCCTTTTGGCAAAGTCATTTCTTCTGGGTATTTATTTCTGCCAGAAGGAAAGAATAATACATATAGATTTGGCTCTTCC
This sequence comes from Pelodiscus sinensis, assembly GCF_052426305.1. Lineage (NCBI taxonomy): Eukaryota > Metazoa > Chordata > Testudines > Trionychidae > Pelodiscus > Pelodiscus sinensis. The sequence goes on from NC_143057.1 coordinate 67,786,002, forward strand.
CTCTCTCTTTTCTATTACAAATTATGCTCTGATTTTCACTCAAGATTTATATGACCATGTCAGCTATAAGATAACGCATGAAACATTATGTCCCCAGCTCATCTCACTGATGAACACAGATTCTTAGTGAATATAAGACATTATTTAAAACAAAACACAGAGGGTAAAGTATTTTCTGGGGTCTTATTTGCATACCTCCTTCCAACAATTAAGTTGTATTTACCAGTTTCTAAGTATAGCCAGGACCAGATTCTGATCACAAAAATATGTTTTACCTTGCTGTAATTACTCTGACTTCAACTAGTTACTCCTGATTTACAGCAGGCCACGTGAGAAGAGAATCAGATCCTCTGTTTACAGCAGATGGGATACAGATTGCATTTTTGAGCTCAGCCCTTGTTTTAGTTCATATCACCAACAAAAAACAAAACAAAACAAAAAAAACCCTGAGAGGTGGAGGGATCTTTTCAGCTCTATTTTACAGGCAAGTGGGTCAAATGCTGACGTTACCCAACCCAAAATTTCCTTTTCCATCCCACAGAAAAATAAAAATAAAAAAACTGTTAAACTAATTGCCCCGATGTTCCTGTGGTTGTTTATATAATAATTTACCCATGTTGTTGTTGCAGTCTTATTCTGTTCTATCAACACATTCATGAAGTGATATCTATTGCAACAGATTTCAGTCACATTGCCTACAAGGCCGTTTTGTCTTCTTTTCAGATGATGTCACTGGCCTAGATTCTGCAAGCAATTATGTATATGAGTAGTTTTACACAAGTGATAGTCTCATTAGACTCAGCAAGGACTACTAACATGTTTGCAGTATCAGAGTTAGAATAGGAACATTTGGCCAGGTCCTCAGTATAAATTGCTGCAGTTCTATTGGCTTCAAGGGAGCTACAATATTCAGGCTGAGAATCTGATCCATTGCTCTCCATTTTCAGGCACTAAATAGCTTTACAAATCTGGCCCCTGAACTCTCTCTCCCTCTACCTTTGAATCCCCAGCAGGAGTAGGCACAAATTAACCCAGATATTCCAATGGATGTTAAGTTCTGTGCAGTGAAGCTGAAACAATTTTTAGTGTGGGAGTGCTGAATTATGCCCTCTCCTTTACACCTGTTTTGTGCCCCTTTGACAGTTGACAACCATTCACAGCAATGGTGCCCCGCTCCTACAGCCTGGGAGAATTGGCAGCCCTAGCCCTTTGCTGCCATCCAAGCTGGAGTCAGAGCTAGGGGCAACTGCTGAGCTCCAGGCCGATGGTGAGACTCTGGGTGACAGCTGGGCCTCCTGGACATCAAGGCCAGTAGTGCTGGCAGGCTGCAGAGCCTGTGGAGGTGGACAGCAGTCAATGGGACCCTGAGAACTGACAGAGCCTGTGAGACCAGTGGATGGTGGCAAAGCCAATGGGATTGCAAGGACTTCAGAAGCCTGGCGGGACTACTGTGGGAAGCCAGCAGCAGGTCAGCAATAGGGCTGGCCCTTGGGGAAACTGTGTGCAAAATCTGGGGACATCTCGGTGCCCTCATCCATCATTTCCCATAGCTATGATTCTATGGACTATGTATTCTTCTAAGTACAGCTGGTATGGTTTTGTAAATGAACCACATATATTTGATTTGCTGGGTAAGTGATGGGATGGAATTCTTCTTTCCCATCATGGAAATGGGTTTGGTTTCTACCAGCAATTAAGTATAGATCTCACAGGTTTGAAGAAGTCATTCCAATTGTTTAGTATACAAATATCTCAATGCACAAGTTGAATGCACACAAAATTCTGATGAAAGACCATATAAGAATTTACGAAACTATAACATTTACATTCAAGACTTTGATAATTTTGGTTTATAATCAATTTGTCACAGAGTAAAAAAGATTTAAGGCACCATGATTCTAGAAAGAAACATAGAGTGGACTTACAAGGATTTCAAGAAACCAACAATAAAACATGTTTTTAAATAAAGGACAGCTTAAAAACTAATGTATAGTGTATTGATATGCCCATATCTACAGCCTAGATTTTTACCATTAGCACATACAGGGAAAGAGGGAGGGAGAGAGAGGGGTGGGTAATTAAAATGGAGACTGAACTAAAAGTAAATCAAACTATAGTATAGGGAGAGCTCCAGAGATGACTATTGTCAAATGTGAAAATGTGGCGGTTATGTGCATCTCCAGAAGAAACTAATTTGCATTTCAAAAGATTACAGACGACTTGAATTATAGCCCAGTGTAAGTTTGTGTCCTTCAGTTCCTCATACTGTATTACTTTTTCATTTATTCCATCTACTTTCTTGATTCTACCAATTCAGAATGGCATAGAACTTCATAATCAGACTTTTAAAATAAGGCAACATTTTGGATGGATTGGGGGTGAGAAAATGGACAGAATCAATAACACTGTAGTTAGGCTAGGAAATTGCCAAATAAACATCGATAAATATCTCAGTTGAGAATGGAAAAAAGGGACAGATTTTGTAAAAGCATGGATAGGCAAGAGTTTGCAGCCAAGGAGATTTAGTTTGCAGCCAAGGAGATTTAGATTTGATAACAGGAAAAAATAATGATAAGGATAGTTTCCTGAGTAACAGGTTATCTAAAGAGGTTGTAGAATCTCTGTTGTTGGAGATTTTTAAGAACAGGTGAGTTAAACACTTGTTAGGCAGGAGTGCTGGAACAGTTTTATCGTGGAGGTGCAGAGAACCAGTGTGAACCAAATTGTAAACACTGCATATAATGGAAACCACTTCAAGACAGGGTGTGGCAGCTATGCCGTTAGGAATAGTCTCAATATATTTAATCTGGCTCCGTGTGGAGGGTTAGATTAGATGACTTCTTGAGATCTACATTTCTATAATTCTATGATCTATGGAGCATCTGGACATGAGCAAAGATGGAAACAGGAATAAAAATGGATGCCACTCTTCCATTTAAATCCTCCTGCACATAAAGTCCACACCTCATAATTCTGGCTTGTCATATAGTTCCATCAAAGTTGTAATATTCTGAAACATTCTACAGAGAAACCTGCCATAAGAATATGGCTGCCTTCACTGAGAGTCTCTATGAATTCCCAATATTTCAGTAAAGGGGCAGACAGTACACTTTGTATCAGTCACCATTGCTATATATAGTACAGTTTTTAAAAATTGCATTTTTAGTCTCCCGGGTTTAGTGCTTCTAGGAAAGCCTAAGGCATAGAGTAACTGAGTGACAACTTGAGTATTAGGGAAAGAGAGGAAAGAGGAGGAATTCACAACAGAATGGCCTTCCAGCCAATAAAGATTATTAGAGCCCAGTCTAATATACATATATAGCATCCCCTCTCCTGAACAACCGATGTTGTGTCATGTCTGTCTCTATTACAAAGCCTATGTCAATCCATCTCAATAACAATCTTTATCCTCTCTTCCCTACATAAGGTATATTTAATGCATTCAACTCGGTGGTATCTAGATACCATATAGTAATAAAGTACCAGTTCCAAATGAGAGGACCCTAACTAGGTCTTTCCCTAACTAGGTCTTTTTGCTTTGTTTCTTGGATGGTTGCTGCAAGCCATTTTGCAGCTGTCTTTAACACAGAGAAGTGCCTATGTTAGTAGATGTGCTCTTCCAACATTTTTCTAGTTTGGGGTACCTTGAAAGCATCCAATTTTTTTTCTTTTTGGTCCACACAATGCTCAACATCAGCAGCATTTACACATAGGCAGACACATGCCTCTTACCTTCTTCTGCTTTGTTCATATCCGAATTTGACATATCACTTCACTCCCTAGGTGGTCAGAACAGGGGAAATAACAATCAGGAATAATAAAGCCAAAGTGAAAACACTTCCTAAATGAACATAGCTAAATGAATTTTCAGGTAGCCTTAATGTAGGTAGTTCTCTGTTTTCCAAAGTGCCAATTCAGTCTCCACCTCATATTTTGGAACAGTGCACTACAGAGATGACAGTTTTATGCATTTGTAAAAATATGAAAATCAGACTATATAGTACATTCTCTCAGTTGATTGCAAACACTCTCAAAGCTGTTCTTAATACAGCTTTAGAATGAGAGATTCCTTTAAATTATCCTAATTTCTTTTGGTATATTCAGAGTCCAATTATTTTAACAAGAAAGAAATCTTCTGCCTACAGTGTGTGGACCTTTCACAGCATTTCAGTCTGACAAACATACAGTTCTTTGTTCTCGTATTCAGGCCTGGGTATTCATTGCTAAGCCTAAGCTCTTTATATAAAAGGCTTAGCTATAAATAGATTTAGGTCTGAGCCATTACTTGTAGAGATACCACTTATATTTGTTCTTCATTCTTGCTCAAAGCTTTATTATCACAGACAGCGAGCTACCACATTATTTGCAGACAGCATACAATCTGATTTCTTCTGTGTACCTTTCATGCCTCCCACTGCTACAGGACATGTTTATCAATTTATGTTTAAAAAGCCACTGGCTCCTGGGTCTCAGCCATTTCCTCTGAATTCCTCTTATTGATAAATAAAACAAAAAATACTGTTCACTGATGTGATGCAGAAGTTGCATTTGGCAGACCAGCAGGTTGCATGCTCTTACCCAGATATCTAGTCACACACTGAGATAACATAACTTGCCCTGATTCAGGTTCTCTCAAACTCTGTCCATTGATTGTTTCCCCTATGTGGCTTAATCCTGTAAGATGCTGATTACTTCTTATGAGATAAGGCATCCTGCAGTGGACCCTAGCAGGAAACCTAAATAATCAAAGGTGTTTCTCATTAAGTAACTTTTGCTGATGCTACACAGAGATCTGATGAAAAATAGCAGCAATAGCACCTAAACTGGGCTTGAAGATTAATTGTATTTGTGTTCATATGACAGCAACTGACACTGCTTTTCTGTGCCTATGGATGAGAACACCTGTGGTTCATAGGTTGTTTACAAGGGGGATTGAAAACTGGAATCACTTTTTTAACTTCTTTCATTTTTTTCTGGCCTGTCTCAGGTATTTTTCCCTCTCAGTCAGAGGTATTCCTCTTTTTAGATGTCCATTGTTTTAAAAACTAAGTATTTTTACATTTCACAAATAATGTAATGTGCCATATGTACAGCTTTGGAGACCAAAATCCTCTATTTACTAAGAAAAAAAATTAGCTCCCATGCTCTCCCACCAAGTGTTTCCTCTCCCTGCCCCTTACATGAGAGATTAAGGCTGTGTCTAGACTGGCCAGTTTTTCCAGAAAATCAGCCGCTTTTCCGGAAAAACTTGCCAGCTGCCTACACTAGCCACTTGAATTTCCGCAAAAGCACTGACGATCTCATTTAAGATTGTCAGTGTTCTTGTGGAAATACTATGCTGCTCCTGTTCGGGCAAAAGTCCTTTTGCGCAAAACTTTTGCACAAAAGGGCCAGTGTAAACAGCTGAGATTTGTTTTCCGCAAAAAAGCCCCGATCTCGAAAATGGCGATTGGGGCTTTTTTGTGGAAAAGCGCGTCTAGATTGGCACAGACGCTTTTCCGCAAAAAGTGCTTTTGCGGAAAAGTGTCCGCGCCAATCTAGACGCTCTGTTCCGAAAATGCTTTTAACGGAAAGCTTTTCTGTTAAAAGCATTTCCGAAAAATCATGCCAGTCTAGACGTAGCCTAAAAGAGAGGAGGCTACAGCCAAGAAATCATTGATATGTAAAACTGAACTTTAGGCAGCAAAGGCAAAGAAGAAGGGGCTGATTTTAGAGATGTTACACAGGGAGCAGCAACAGGAGTCAGTGACACTGGAAGTTGGAGAAAAATAGAAAGAAGTCAAAGCTGACACTAAGGTTGAGAACTTGAGTGACAGTGAGGATCGTAGACATGTCAGCTATAATGGGAAAGAGGGGAAGGATGAATGTTTACGAGGAAAATAAGAGTTCCGTTTTTGGGAGTACACTGAAGGGATGACAGGCAAAAATACTTTCCAATTGCCGCTAGGCCACATCTGATCCAATGACCTCAAGATTTCCCATTGCTGACATTTCCTATTGCCAGTCTTCTGAGCCATCCAATCTCTCTTTTTTCTTTCTTCTAATGCTGTTTAATATTTTTGAATACATTTCAGATTCCCTTTCATATTTTATTTTCTAGGATTTGATTTCTTTCTCTGCAAAGTTATTTTTACACCATGTCCTCAGGATTTGCCTTTTCTTTCCTAGTTTATTTTTAATCTTTTATTTTTTTGTCGATTTTGAGTTTGCTTACTGCAGATAGAATGAAATGTGCTCATATAGCTCTCCAGTCCTCTCCTTTTCTTAGGCAAAGCAGCTTAACTAGAATAGTAAATTTGACTCTATTCAGACAAAATTCTTTGATCAGAGCAAATCATTTGGAAAATGTTCACCATGTCATTTACTCTCTGGATGTGTTTACACTTAATAAAATAGGGCTGGTTCATGAACATATAGCTATGCAGTCTATATTACCGACCAGTTAATTCAGTGAAGTATTGGATACATACGCTCATCTTTTTAACTGGTTTGAACAGAAATCTCAGGCACGTGCAAGTTTTCTCCTGCCCAAACTCTGGGAAGATCTTTGTGGCTGTTATGCAATAAGAACAATGGGGCCCCTTACATCAATAAAATCTGTGCCATTAACAATGAAACACAAACAGTATAACCTCTTTCACCTCCACCCACCACCAACAGTTACATTTATGTGTTACAGTGGCATTATGAATCAGTGGGGTCAATTCCAGGCCCAGGCATGGTCTGTGTCTAACACCAAGATTTTGTTTCCTGTTTTTTTTCTAACTGTAAGCCATTGGTGCCTTTAGTGGCAAAAAACATTTCCCACAAAAAAGGCATTATCATTTTACAGTTACTATTGAAGTAAACCATCACAGTGAACCTCATTGTTAGGGAGGATTACACTAACCAAAAATAGAACTAGGCAATAACAAATGAAGGACATTTGATGTTACTTTAAAATGTACACTCCTTATCTAACCCACCCACTTTTATGGGCACATAAGTCTGAAAAAGAATGTGAACATTGTTTGGGAACCAGCCATACAGGGTCCATTAAAGGGGGGACATACTTTCCTGAGAGCCAAAGAGAATTCTGCACAGGCTCCCTATCACAGCGTACAAAAGGAGTTGGAGGAGGAATGATGTGGAGCTGACACTGTAAGGGTCCTGTCACTGGGGCCTATCCCCAACTTGCACAGCAGTTGACAGGCCATTTGCCTATGGGCTGGAACAGGGAACACAAAACAGGAGCTGAAATTAGAATTCTGTCACTCTGACTCCCCGTGGAACTCCTTGTGCAAAGACTGCTTATTCATGGGGAAGATTTTGAGCCTCAACATATCATTCAGTTATGCCTGATATTTCAGTGTGGGTGTTTTGTGATTGAAAGTACTGTTTATAAAGTAGGTCACACAGTACTGACTGTTGGGTATGCCTTTCAGATATTGTATTGGTTTTGACTTTGGATGCTATGAAAGAGGGAAAAAAGCACAAGGATTTGGGAAATGTGCTTATGAGTGTGCTTTTAGATTCTACTTTTCAAAATTAGGTGGCCATTTTACTTCTACAGAAAAAAACACACAAAGAAGAAAATGAGTAATTGTAAGGGTTATAATATGCACAAATACTCATTTTATACACATAGCTGGATATTCTGGAAGCCCAGATTTGTTTGTGTGTATATTTTTAAGATGAAACATAAGCACTTTCCATGGTGTTTGAAAAGCTGTCCCTTATTGATAAAGACAATGCAATTTCATAATCATGCATTTTTTAGTTTACAAAATCCCATTACTTGAGTATTATGAAAATAGCGCTAATGCTGCCCCTGTTTCCCAAAAGTAACTCTCAGCTTCTATTTTGCCACTGGTAAGTGTGATGCAATTGCCAGTGCTCCAGCAGGAACAGCTAAAAAGCAAAGAGGTTTAAACCACTCTCCAAAAAGACTTTGCAATTAGCTCTTTAGAAAGTTGTCTGAAACTAATGAGAAAAACTAATGACTTAAGAGTTTTAAATTAAGTGCCAAATTTTCAAATATGCTGTAATCCAGCTTTTTAATGTATGCCCACAATTTTGAGAGTGCAATAATCTCCTACTTTAGATCTGCTCAGTCAGGGTACGTCTACGCAACAGCGTTATTTAGGAATAACTGACATTATTCTGAAATAACATAGTGTGCATCTACACAAGCCTTTATTTCGAAATAATGTTGAGCTGGATGACTTCTTACTCCGACTCATGGTAACACTCATTATATGAGGAGTAAGAAGTCAAAGGAAAAGTAGACAGCACCAAAAGCCAAATTAACCTATTTCAATTTAAGTTACGCAATTGATGTACCTGAAGTTGCATAGCTTAATTCAGCTTTAGCCCTGCTGTGTAGACGTACCCTTAGAATTTCAAAGATGCAGGAATTTGGTAAGGAGATAAGACACATTGGCTTTCAAATGACCTTGAGTTCCTAAATCATATGTTGTGTCCCCAAAAGTCAGAAGCTGTGCAAACACATTTTGCTGAAGTAAAAATGGTTTCCAGAGCAAAACTGCAGGAGCAAATGTAGAGGCCATGTTTGAAATTTTTGTCTTGAATCAACCTACTGGGAAGGTTTTCTCGGAAAGTGACAGTTTGCATATTTCAGGAAACAGTTACATTCCCCAAGAGTGGGCTCTGAAGACATGGTCAAGTTTCCTTCACCTTTATCTCATCAATTGCAGGATGAAGGAAAGTGCAAACCTCTAGATATAACAAAGTTAGAAGGTGCAGTAATTGGTGTTGACAGCAGCCTGGGTAAACCATTTGTGTTCAAGTGCATGCCTCAAACCGGAAACAAGATTTTCTACTTTTGTGCAACTTCCAACCAAGAGATGAAGAGGTAAACAATCTATTTATAGAATTGGTTTCTCTAGAGCTTGGAGGAATGTTTTGTGAAAAAAATCTCTCTCAGAGATTCCTGTCATTCACTTATAGGAATGAGGGTTTGATTTTGTAAGCCCTCAAAAATTATTTTTCAACTTTCTCACTTTTTAAAGGTTTTCAGAACAAATCATGTCCTCATGCCATTCAGGATTTCCCAGAGTCAAAATGTGCCTGATTTTTGTGACCTTAAGAGAAAATCACCTCCCCCCACACACATATACACACACAAAACACACACACTCTTAGGCTCTGCCACATAAAAGGAATGTGTCTGCTTTTCTGAAAAAAAAATTCAGATAAGCAGACACATTTTTTCAGCATACCTGTAAACATCATTCTATGAGAAAGACGGGATGCTCCAAAAGATGGTTTTTTTCTGACATTTGGTCCCATGTAGATGGGCCAAATATCGGAAAAGCCTCTTTTGGAAGAAAAGCAGAAAAAGATACACAAATTGCAGTTTGCCTTATTCCCATAGCCTCATTCCAGTTCATAAATGGAACTGTAAATCCTCTAATGGATTTTTACTTGTATATACCTCATTTCACACCCAACTATAATATCATTCAATGTTTGGCCAGCAGAGTACTGAAAAAGATTCCAGTCCCTTCCTTACCCTCTCCAGAGCTCACCCTGTTACATGAAACTCTCTACAAGAGTTTGTTGAGTCTCACTGTCCATAGCATTGGTTTTGTCTCTCATTTAGTAAATGTCACCTACATGACAGCTGGGAGTCTGCTTCTGAGCCTGGGTAGATAGATATGTGCTAGCTCTGCTTGAGCTCATGTACTAAACATAGCAGTGTGGTCATGGGTAGCAAAGGCAGCAGCTCAGGCTAGCCTACCTGAATATTAAACCCACTCAGTTCCCCCAGGGATGTACTTGGATGGCTGCCCATGCTTCCCCCCTTAGCCCCATTGCTGGTTTGAGTGCACTAGCTCAAGCAGAGCTAACATGTACCTGTTTACCTGGACTTTGAAGTACATTTCCAGCTGCAATGTGGACATAACCTTAAAGCTTTTAAAATCTATTTTTTTCCTTCTGCGGCCAGCCAAGGTTTTAAGCTGTTTTGAAAAAAACAGGATGTATGTAATGTATCTTTTAAGCAATACTTTCAAACAACCTGACTCGCATTAGGCCAATCTAGCATTCATTATCAGAGATGCGTTTAAATCTAAAATTATTTGATACACCCTATCTCATCAATCCATCCATCCATATGTTATTTGTACTTACACAACTTTTATTATCGTTGTATCAGAGAATCTTCCAGGTAGTTAAAACTAGAAATAACAATAATATGTGATGTGCATAGAATAGTTGTGGTGGTGTGGTCATACAAATCATTTGCACAATCTCGACAGGAAATCAATTTCCTTTGTTTTAAAATACAAAGTTGGTTGTAGTCTTTTAAGTTTTCCTCCAATTCCTAAGAAGCCTAGTAACAAAGAAACAGAAAGTACTGTTAATTTGCCTACATATAATTTGTATTAAAAAGAATCCATTGACTGTAATATTGCTGTACTTATAATAAGCCTAGTCTGTTTCTGGCAAATGATGTCTGCTGCTGTTGAGAAGTAACCAGTCCATCTTGTAAATAATGTTCTAATTGATTTGTGTGTGTGTGTCAATAGATAGATAGCTTTTCAAGCCTTAGGATGTCTTTGAAAGATTTCCGTATCAGAAAACTAAGACTCTGTGAAGGATATCTATCCATTTTATCAAACCAAGCTCTTCTCTTTTTTTGGCATTTTGTAGGTGGCTGGAGGCTATGGATAAAGCTGTGCATCCTGTCCATCAGGTAATGCTTTATTATTCAGCAGGCAAGCTGATCTAATGAACTGAGCACAAGATTAGGGGACAGGAACTCCAGAGTGCTACTCCTGTTTCTGATGCAGTGGGAGCCGCAGGCAACTCACTCTCACTGAGTTTTAGTTTCCCCATCTGTGAAATAATGTCAGTTTCATGTCTCTAACTCACAGAGTTGTTGTATACAATCATATGCCATTTACACAAAACATTTAAAATATACAGCACCAGACACATGATAAGGACCAAGATCTGGGAGCTGCAAAGACATCTTGAATCCACCTTTGCCAACTCCTACCCTCCACTACACAGTCTTAAGCTTGTAAAAAAAATTTTTTTTTCTTCATAGTATCCCTTTAAATAAGGGTAGTTTTTTAGCTTGTTTGTTCTCTGGGCTTGAGCCTTAGCACAGACCATTCTAACTGAGGGTCAGGAAAAATATCTAAATGCCATTAAAGGGACACTGTAAAGAAAATAAATAAAAATTGTAAAACAATGCTCTTGTTAAAAATTACATCCTAGATTAACAAAATAGGGAAAAAATAAAAATCTAATTTTCTTTTCACTATTCATGCTGTTTATTTTTCTCAGTTTAGATTAGTTAGTCTTTAAGTTATAGTCCATTTCTCCATAAGGGTAATTTCTTTAGTGTGCTGCATGGATGGCTTTGCAAACAGTCAAGGGAAATGACTGGGTCTAGTTCTTTCTTTTAAAATTATTTCCATTAGAATAGAATCAGTAATAAAAACATTTCTATTGGTTTCAGGTTTCTTAGGTGTTTATTACAAAACCTATATTTGGGGACAAATAAATTTGACCTGAGCGTATGAATGCAAATTAATCCACATGGCCTGAAAACAGTCTAAGTAACTTAAACAAATACAAATCATGATCATTATGCACCCAAAGCTAAAGAAATAAAAAATAAACATTGATGAAAAAAGTCAAAAAGTACTTTAAAGCAAAAAAAATTCTTTAGTTTGATAGGAAAGAATCATAGTAATAAAAAGCATACTTAAGCTATCAATGTCCACCTTGCCTCTTACAACAGAAAGATCTTACTTTGATTCAGATACTAACACCATAATTAGCCATTTATTGGACTTGTTTGCCAAGTTACTAGGTGCTTACTTTACTGGTTTCACTTTTTAGGGAGGTTTTATATTGATTTCATCACACAGTGTGTTTCATTAGTATTGTTTTCAGTTAATTGTGTTCTCCCATTTTTTAAATGGTCTTTGCATTCATTTAGTTAGCAGAAAAGGGTTTTTTTTTCCTTTGCATTTTCTGAAATACTACCTAAGGTGCTATAACTGAAATTTTAGAACCACCAGCAGAAACATCATATTACAGGGTTGTAATACTTCATCTCAAATGCAGCAGCTCAACACACTAATACACCAACACTATGTCCTCCTAATGAACCTAGATAGAGATATCTGTTTCCACTAATGCACAATGTATTACGACATTTATCTATTGCACTCTGCTGCAGTAAGTCCCAACAGGTTTCTACTTCACAATAAAGAATGTGATTAGCTATATATCTTCAACTCTTTTCTCTCTCTCTCTCTGGCTTGTCAAGGGATGAGGAAGAAATAACAATTGAGTGAAAAAGAAAACCCCTCCAGGAATAGAGCATGATGCTACTGATATTGCAGACACTCTCCCCAAGGACATGAGATGACAATGACATAGGTTGATGCAACATTAAAAATTGCAGCTAAACAAAGCGTGTTAGACTTAGATGTAGACGTTTGGAACCAGATGTCCTTTTGAACTGTAAAAAGGAGGGAGGCAAATTACATTGTTCTTGTTTAAACTTATTCCAGGAAAAACAAGTAGTCCTGTGGCACCTTATAGACTAACAAAAATATATAGGATCATGAGCTTTTGTGGGTAAAGCTCACTTCATCAGATGAATTGGAGTGGAAATAACTGAATCCAAGATAAATATAATAGCTAAAGAAGTACCTGTCTATTGTAGGACCTAGACTCATAGACTCATAGACCTTAAGGTCAGAAGGGACTATTATGATCATCTAGTCTGACCCCCTGCACAGTGCAGGCCACAGAATCTCACCCACCCCTCCTAGAATAATCCTCTCACCTATCCTCTCAGATATTGAAGCCTTCAAATACTTTGAAGACCCCAAGATACAGAGAATCCTCCAGCTGTGATCTGTACCCCATGCTACAGAGGAAGGCGAAAAACATCCAGGGCCTCTGCCAATCTACCCTGGAGGAAAATTCCTTCCCGACCCCAAATATGGCGATCAGCTAAACCCTGAGCATGTGGGCAAGACTCATCAGCCAGACACCCAGAAAGTTCTCTATAGTAACTCCTATCATCCCTCCATTGACCTATTTCCCACTGATAATGAATGGTCAATTAGTTACCAAGATCATGTTCTCTCATCAAACCATCCCCTTCATAAACCCATCTAATTTAATCCTGAAACCAGATAGATCTTTTGCCCCCACTACTTCTCTTGGAAGGCCGTTCCAGAACCTCACTCCTCTAATGGTTAGAAACCTTCGTCTAATCTCAAGTCTAAACTTCCTGATAGCCAGCTTATATCCATTTGTTCTTGTGTCCACATTGGTATTAAACTTAAATAATTCCTCTCCCTCCCTGGTATTTATCCCTCTAATATATTTAAAAAGTGCAATCATGTCTCCCCTCAGCCTTCTTTTGGTTAAAGTAAACAAGCCAAGCTCCTTGAGTCTCCTTTCATAAGACAGGTTTTCCATTCCTCGGATCATCCTAGTGGCCCTTCTTTGTACCTGTTCCAGTTTGAATTCATCCTTCTTAAATATGGGAGACCAGAACTGCACACAGTATTCCAAATGGGATCTCACTAATGCCTTGTATAATGGCACTAAGACCTCCTTATTCCTACTGGAAATACCTCGCCTAATACATCCCAAGATCATATTAGCCTTTTTCACGGCCATGTCACAATGGCGGCTCATAGTCATTCTATAATCAACCAGGACTCCGAGGTCCTTCTCCTCCTCCGTTACTTCCAACTGATGTGTCCCCAGCTTATAACTAAAATTCTTGTTATTAATCCCTAAATGCATAACCTTACACTTCTCACTATTAAATTTCATCCTATTGCTATCACTCCAATTTACAAGATCATCCAGATCTTCCTGTATGATATCCCGATCCTTTTCTGAATTGGAAATACCTCCCAACTTTGTGTCATCCGCAAATTTTATTAGGACACTTCCACTTTTGGTGCCAAGATCAGCAATAAAAAGATTAAATAAAATTGGCCCCAAAACTGATCCCTGAGGAACTCCGCTATTAACCTTCCTCCAACCTGACAGTTCACCTTTCACCCCTTTAACCAGTTGCTTATCCACCTCTCAAATTTCATATTAATCCCCATCTTTTCCAATTTAACCAATAATTGAAAGGCTGATCACAGACATCTACCACATAATCACACATTATCCAAGTTTCATTGCCATATTTGTTCAGGGGTTTGTCTGTGATAAGGATGTTAAGGACTATCCGATAAGCAAATGTTTATTGGATAGTCAGTCAACTAGTTGATCCCTCCTCTATCAGATAGAGGCAGCAAGGGGGAGAGGGGAAGAAGAGGTACTTCAAAGCAGCAGCACTGCACAGCTGATCCCCGGCTCAGCTGTGTGGCGCTGCCCCCTTTGAAACACTGAGATGTTGTTTCAAAGTGGCAGTGCCACGTGGAGCCTGGGGAAATTTCTGGGCTCCGTGTGGCATTTCAAATTGGCAGTGCAACATGGTGCCTGGGGTCAGTGGGGGACTCTGAGTCCCCAGCTGACCCTGGGCTCCATGAGGGCACTTCTGCTTTGAAATGCACCAGAGCTTCCACTGGGGACTCTTGTAGATTTCAAAGCTGGCATGCCTGGGTGCAGCCCAGAGTCAGCGGGACTTCTTGCTGGCCCCGGGCTGCACGCGGAGTTCCACATTCCTCCTCTGAAATGTACAAGAGCCCGAGAGCTCTTGTATATTTCAAAGGAGGAATGTGGAAGTGCCTATCGACTATTCGAGTAGTTGATGGAAAGTCCATCGACTACTCGACTAGTAAATTAACTGATATTTAACATCCTTAGTCTGTGCAACTTTGGTTGATGTTTCAAAGGGTGATCTTTAATTCTATTTGGCATCAGTAAGAAATGGAGTCATGAATAAAGAGAAATGAAGTCAGGCGACTCCTAAAATAGCTAACATGATAATCCTCTTAGTACAGTTTTGGTCCATTCTTGTTAATTCCAGCAAAATTTGAATTGTAATATGCACAGAAAATACAGAGAGTTCCTTTAGTAATGAAAAGACAAAGAATAGTTGCTATAAAATAGATGCTTATAAACTGTTTTTTCCAGGACCCTTGACATTCCAAATCACTGTAACAATAAAGAGATTTGGGGCTAATGTCTTCACACAATAAAAGTATGCTCCTCATGAAATATTGTGTTTCAACACTACAGAATCATGTCTGGGTAGATGTCACCCTGCACAACACCAGCCTTCCACCCCTCGCTATCAAAAACCCAGAGTGTCTGGGTCTCCTTCATCAGTTGGATAAATCCAGGGATGTGTGGATTCAGCACTATTGCATTCTAAAGGATGGCTGTTTATATTTTTATGCTGGCATTCGCTCCACGCATGCCGTAGGTAAGTGATACCCTTTTAAAGTGATTACATGTGGATGTTTCCGTGTTTTCATGTAACATGTCAACTGTTTTAAGGAAAGTATTTGAATAGTATAAGAGTGAAATAGTGCCCTTACTGGCAGAAAGCATATTGGGGTTGGTAGATAAAGAGAGTGAAATAGTACTAGCTTAATGTTAGCGACTAGAACCAATCTTCAAAAGCAGGTAAAAAAACCACTGAAGTTCCGTAATTTCATCCCATTGGTGGCACACTGTGCTGCAAGCTGCCCTGATACTGTCAGATAAATATTCCCAATAACTGTGCAAATATATTAATATTGAATAAATATGCATAAGTTATTGCTTGGAGCAGATTTCCCTGTGATTATGGCATTTCCTCATTATAGAGGCAGGGAAACTTCTCTAACCACTGGAGAAACTTCCACTGAGCCAACAAAGCTAGAGCCAGCTAAGCTTAGAGTACTGGCAGGGCCAGCCCCAACTCATGGTATTCACCTGATACTCTCTGTACATTGGGAAGACAGTGACTCTCCTTGGCAGCTTCTTTGAAGACAGCAAGGGCACGTCTAGACTACTTTTTTTTTTGAAAGGAGATATGCAAATTAGCACCAAATTTTCATATCTCCTTTTGAAAAAAAAACCAGTCTAGACATGCCCCAAGAGAGAGGTCATCAGGGATACCCCACAGAAAAATCCCAAGGTACAAGGGGAAGCCAGGTCTCAAGAACTAGCATTGAATCTTGGGACCAGGACAGTACTGGGGAGAAAAGGTGTTTCAAGAAGATGGAGGAGCAAGCAGGAAGGGAGGTAGCAGTCACCTAGAGAGAGGGATGAGACTCAGGGCCAGCAAATTCACCCCTCTCTTTCTGAAGATTTGGATTTAGGAGACACCAAAGAGGCTTGCTCTCAGATCAAAGGATGAACAACTTCAGTAGCGCTTCAGGTATACTGCAGAAGACCAGGCTGTCCTCCAACATATGTAGTGGCTCTAATTGGATTTCTTTCACCAGTAGGAAGGGGACTGAGAGAAAAGTAATCAGTCAGGCAGGAATGTACAAGGTAGGAAAAATCTAAAGTATACAGGAAAATCCCACAGAGTGAACAGGTTTGCTAATGCATGCAGCTAATGACAGTATATATGCCAGCGTGTTGGGGACGTGGCCTCATCCTCTAGCAAGCTTCCCTTAAGGCCGCAATAAATCAGCTGGTGTGTTAGCTGCTCTGTGCTCCAACATGGTTTTTAGACTGAGTTTAGAATCTTTCCTTGCTGCTGTACAAGGTAGAGGAAAGGGGTTTCTATGACAGAGGGCAGAGTTTTACCCTAATATGCAAAAATAAACTGAAACCACTTACAGGTCCATTTAGCTGTTGTACAGGACACTATTTTACTGTTCGTTACATGATCAATTAAGAGTTTTATATTATAATTTAATAAAAATCTTTAGTATGTATATAGCTCTCTTCAGCTTCAAAGGGCTGTATGATAATGAAATAAGTAGTGCTTACGATATCCTTCTGAGGTTGAAAATTGAGACAGAAACTTGTCCAAAGCCATAGAGTTAGAATTAGTTAACAGTAATTGGGGAGGCTAATTCTGCGCTCTAACTGCTCAGTTGCATGCCCTTCTGGTTCTTAAATACACGATTTTTAAAATAAACTGAACCAGCTTTCTTTGATGTTGTAATGGATCTTCTCTTGCTACCATAACTTCTTTTCTGGACTGTTCCAATCTTATTCCAGATAGTACCTTATCAATAGTTTCCACTGACAATGGTGGCTCTTTGTTACCTAATATTATGTCAATAGGACTAGTAATTTGGAAGATAAAACTTTGAATGAACTTCTTCTTAAGTAGAGTTATGTAAATAACGTATGGTTCAGTACAGTCAACTGAACAGTTTAGGTTGACCTGAAACAAACTTTTCAAATTTTTCAGCAATCTCATTTCAACAAACCATTTCAATTTTGAGGATTTTAATTTTATTTAAAAAAGATAAAGTCAAATTGAAATTGTTAGTTTAAAAAATGTCAATTTTTTCCCTTTTGGTGAGGAATTTTTGGGTTTGGTATTTCAGTTACAAAAAACAATTTTAATGAATTCAGCATAATCTGCAAAATATTTCAGCCAACTCAAGTCTGCATTTTTCATTTAAAAAAAGTCTGTATTTGTAAATGTAAATGTTCAATTTACATGTAAATGTAAACTGAACAGCTATTATTTCTTTGGGAAGTATAGTCTGACACTGAAACATAGATTAATAGGTCATGAAACAGATATCTGCTATTCAGAGTCGCTGACTTGGCTGCTTTTAATGATCCTGCCATGTCTAATGGTAACACTTAAAGAAAGGGAACAACTAGAACCAGTAAGAAATGCAAATTTCAAAATTCCAAATTTCTTCTTAATTTAAGGGAACAACAAAAATCAAAAGCTACCAAATATATATTTTGTCACCTTCATATTTAATGACAAGCCAAAGTCTTTCTAAGAAATACTTCATCTGGGCCAGCCAGCATGAACAACTGCAAATGAAAAGCAATTAAATTACTGGCAGTGTGTTGGAATTACACTCATTAACAGATCAGTAGTAAACACACAGAGAGAAACTATATGGAGTTCACTCCTTACTTACAGATCATCTTACAGCTCACCAAATAATTATCTGAAAGCAGATGATGGCCCCAAAGTGCTTTACAAAATGAGTCACTTTTGTAAAAGTGACTTCTAAATTCCCACAACTAAAATAAAACACCCATATTTTGAGGTTTGCACCAAAACAATTAGCTCAAAAAGGTGGCTGCATGATTTTTCTGTATGAATGTAGAACATGGGTTGAGGCTCTTCTGTTTGGACTCATACTAATTTTAAGTCTTAACTTTATATCTTTACTTCAAGTTAGAACCCTAGTGTCCAGTTTTACTTAAAGCGGCTCTGTACAAATGGCATTTTCTTACTCAAAGAAACTGCTGTCTATATATTCATATCTGTTGACCTCAGTGACGTAAGTTCCCTTCTGATGCTTTTTCACTACTTTTCATGTAGCAACCCATGTTTTTACTAAATTTCAATAAGTAACAGATCAGTTAGTTATTACATCTGTGCAATTCCAAGGAGAGCAGAGGTGTAACTGAAGACAACATTTGGACTGTAATAATACAAACATTTAGCAATTGTATAGTGTTTTTCATCCAAAGATTTGTAGAACCTTCATTGATGGTGATGATGTGCAAACTTAAAAGAATTCAGTTTGACCCCCCATGTCTCAGGCTGAATTGTAGGGTTGGCAGATGAGAAAACATTCGTTTTATTGTAAACCGAATATATCTGAGCTGGAAATCAGAGAGGAGCAGTTGAGGACCTAACATTTCTCTATTCACTTTTCAGAGTAAAAATTGACATGAATAGTTTTATATTTTAATTCTCTGATGCATGATTTTTGGAAGCATCATTGGCTAGGTCTCTGAAAAGAGAATGTATAAACCTTTCCATTGTTAAGCAGAAGGAAAGGACTTAGTGCATTTACAGTTTACAGTAGAAGAGCAAGTGATTCGCGCTACTCTGTTTGCTGTTTCCCTTTCTCTAGGTGGGATTTACCTGCAAGGTTACACTGTAAGTGAACAGTCACTTGGCTCCAGGAGATCTGTAATTGAAATGAAACCTCCATCTGAAGAATTTCAGACTTTCTACCTATGTGCCGAGAATGTAAATGAAAATAAACGGTAAATTGAGATTTTTGTTTCACTTCTCTTTGCCAGACTCTCAGAACAAGTAAGAACACAGTGGTTCAAGAATGTTTGCTAACATCCTTCCATTTCGTTTTCACCTATTTGTTTTTATTTCTCTGTAATGCTAGTTGTAGTCATACTGCAGCAAAATTAGCTGGCATATATGAGTCATGAGTTCTGTTACTGTCATCACTGGAGTAACAAGGCTAAATTGTGGCAATTCAAGAAGGAACTTGTTATGTTTTCTCTCATGAACATGTAGTTACACTGAATGGAAGCACCTAAGTGCCTTTCGTGATCAGTTAGATTAAGTGAATACTCCTAGTGCTCACAGATTAATTACACACAACATTGATCATCATAATTTTTAAAAAATAGCCTATGAAGACATTTTCTATGCCTACATTCTACAGTCTTAGTAGAGAAAAAACTCCCACGGATGTCTCCAAGATTAAAAATTGTAGGATTTGATTTATAACAAGTAATCTATTAAATAATTTGGAAGTTGTGCCCAGACATGTTGCTCTTATAGCCAATTCTTCTCTTCCTACCCCTCTCCAGTCTACTTATAATTAGCATTTTTAGTGACATGACGCTACAACAGATTTATAAAAGCCAATTTCAGGAGAAGTGTCTCTTTCAACCAAGGGCACATATGGCACCCGTTCATTGGCAGTTATTGTTCTTGCCTTTCTTTCAGATGGATTACAGCTTTGCAAATCTCAATTAATAAATGGATAACCCTAAACCAGGCCATTCAAGACTTCATGAACCGACCACCAGAAGAGACAAAGATGTGAAAAATTCTAGTTTTTCTTCATACTTTTCTTAAGACATTTCAAGACCGTATCTCCTACCCAGACAAGATACTTTAGCAGTGGCATGTACCATACATCTTTTGTAAACATTAGTAAATAAAAGCTAATTTATGTTATCTACATTGTGGGTAGTCATTTCATGTTTCTGTTTGTGGCCCATGATCCCCTAACTTAAGCAGAGTCACTTTGGATTTATACCAGTGAACAGGGGATTGCTTTAATTGATAAACTACACGTCTTGCTGCATCATATAACCCAGTTACAACAATTTCCAAAGTGTTTGTAACTCTCAACAAAATATTATGGTTGTTTTTTTGAAAATTTACAACTGAATATTGATTTAATACAGCTTTGAAATTTTAGTATGTAGAAGAAAAATGCTGCTTTTAACCATCTTAATTTAAATTAGCCACAGAATATTTCTTTATCTTATCAAATATTTTTTTAACTTTACTTTTTTTTTTTAGTAGTTAACATGTAAAACAGAACTGTACAGTATTTGCTTTTCTTTTTTGGTGAATCGCATATTTCTGGTTCTAAATGAGCTATGTAGCTTACTGGTCGTTTCATAATTCTGGGTGTTCTAACTCTGAAGTTCTGTTGTACTTATAAAAAGGAAGAAAGCACTACATTTCAGGTTACATTTTACTCTGGTTTTTATCATTCAAATGTAATCCCTGTGAGGATTTATTTTTACAAGATGAACCGGTACTGGTCAGCATGTTAGGCAGTGGTCTCAACACACCAATGGTCTGACCGCTGTAAAGTTGTTGGTAGGCATAATTGAAATAAAGAAATTTAAGAAGGTGTTGAAGGATAATGAGGAGACTTAGCAGATGTTTGTGGGGAATTTCTCCTAAGTGTGAGTGGCAGTATGAGAGAAAGCAAATTTAAAAAGTTGATAGTGGTGGCTGGGGTCATGGAACATTCAACCTCTCAATACTGAATGAGAGATGAAAGATAGGGTGAGTATAGGCTGTGAAAGACCTTTAAAATGAAGACAAATGGCTTCTGTTTAGTGCAGCATAGAAGGAGGCCAGGTAGTCATAGTGAAGGATTAGGAAAATGATCACTGCAACCATATTCTGATAGATATGAGTGGCCCATATAAAGGATGTTGCAGTTACCAAGATACAAAATGATGAAAGCCTAGATGAGAGTTTCAGCTGTGTAGAGAGAGAGGAAAGGTCATATTTACAGAGATATTATGCAGAAGAATCTGCTAGATTTTATCACAGTTCAGATGCAATACTTTTTTTGTGATGGTACACACTGGTACGGCGTACCGTCACCTCTTTTGGGAGCACTCGTCGCTTTCCTCCAGCACAGCCCCTCAGCAGCTCTGGAAGCACTCATGCCAGATGAAAGCCCACGTGGGACACATGGCAATTAAAGGGACCGCAACCTCATTTCAGCCCCAGTGCTTTTTCTTCTCAACAATTTTTCCTGAAGGTTTTTTGAGGGGTTTTTTGCTCGACAATTTTGCCATCTGGCAACCCTAGTACCAGCACCTTTTTGTTTTTATTATTACAAAAAAAAGCATTGTTCAGATGTAAGGTCCTATGGAGAAGTCTCAGTCAATCACTTTCCCAGTGTATAGAGCTAGCCAATTAATTTATAAATTTTCACAAATAAGGCTTTTTTAATAATTATTCACTCAGTTCTAGTGGTTGCTTTATGTCTTATTTTAGACTGGACCCTTGCAATTTGCAGCAGTTATAAAAACAGAAGTAGAAGTGTGAATTGCTACACACATATTACAGTTACAGTCAACTGAAAGAACAGTTTCAAAGTTACTAACTCTTGAGATTTTATTGCAAGATATTTGGTCTTTTTCTCAAAGATTATGGTGTCACTTGATTACATGACCAGCTCAGCTTTAATTTTACAGGAAAAGTACATTTCTAGCCCTAATAATTGTGGATAATAAGTTTGGAAATATAAACACTCAATGTGGCAAAGCCAGAAGGCAAGTGACAAGAGCTCCAAATGTTGAGCTTTAAAATCATGAGTTCTGAATGGGTTGGACTCCTGACATATGAATGCGATAGTGCAGTTCACCCATGAGGAAAAGATGTTCAACATTCCAAATGGGATTGCCATATTGGCTTGAATGGTTTGATATAGAAATCACAATGTTTAATGAAATATTACAGGCAATCCTCTGTATGATCCATTTTCTTGTACCATCCACAGCTCATGCTAACAAATTCTTTCACAGAGCATACTTAGTATAAAAGTAAACAACCCAAATATTTTTAAAAACAAATGAACTCTGGGTTAATGGTCATGGCTCACGTCTGAGGATAATGTTGTCCTCTTTTGAAGCACAGCCATGACATTGTATTTCTGTTACAGCTCTTAGAGGAGATAATGAAGTGATCATAAATTATGCCTTTTTTGTTACTGTTTTCTACATGGAAATCAAAATAGCACTTCTAGGCACTTCCTTATTTGGGTCAGTGCAGCTGGCTTGAGACTAACAACAGTAAATATTTCCTGAGAATTAACTTTAAGATCCAAATAACAGATGTTGAGATCTAGCAAGTAGAGTAGCTGCAATGAAAAAAGACACAAAAGATAAAATTGCACTGTATTAATAAGCAAAAGCACTACAATTAAAAAAAGAACTGCAAAACAATTGATATAGGAGGGTAAATGTGATGGTGAGGGATCCACAATCCTGATCCAGCAATGCACTTGTGCCTAGTTTGGTCCCAGTTCTTCCTTCAGCCCCTACTCAGGTTGAACCCTTCTTTCTTATGTTAAGTACCACCACTGAAGCCATACAGACAACTTCTATATGCAGAAGGCCACCTTCCTGGAGCTCTGCGAGTGGCTCACCCCTGCCCTCAGGTAACAGGACACCACCGTCAATAGCTTTGCCACCATGGGCATCCCCAGTTGCAGGGTGGGGTAGAGTCAGATGGCACACACATTGCCATCCTGGCCCCCAACCACCATGCCTCATAATTTATCAACCAAAAGGGGTACTCCATGGTGCTGCCGGCCCTCGTGGGTCACAAGGGACACTTCACCAACATCAACATCAGATGGCTGGGAAAGGTGCATGCCTCCTGCATCTTCCAGAATTCCTGCCTCGTCTGAAAGATGTATGCCAGCACTTTTTCCCCCGACCGCACCATCAGAGTCATAGACGTGGACATGCTCATAGTGATCCTGGACAATGCAGCTTACCACTTGCTCTCCTGGCTCATGAAGTCCTACACAGGCAGCCTGGACTCCAGCAAAGAGGAGTTCAACACCAGGCTGGGCAGGTGTCAAAGGATCATGGTAAGGGGGAAGTTCAGAAGATCCCTCATCGTCTGGAGCTCAGCGAGCACAACATCCCTTCATAGTGGTGGTCTGTTATATGCTCCACAACCTGTGCAAAAGCAGGGGGGGGACTTTTCTGCCAAGGTGGGGGACAGACTGAAAATCTGGCCAGGGAGTTCGAGCAGCCAGATACCACTACCATCAGGAGAGCAAAGCAAGGGGCTGTGCTCATCAGAGAGGCCTTGAAGGATAGTTTCATGCAAAGCCAGTTCTGAGACTCTCCCCATGGCTCTCCACAGGGGTCTCCTGCATTCCCTGTGTGTGTCTTTCATCTCTCACCCGTCCCTTTCCCTGCCCTCTCTCCTCGTTCCGCACACCCCCCACAGAGCAAACAAAAGAGACAACTTTTTTGAAAAAAGAAGGCTTTTTATTTGGGGGATATAGAAAAGGGGCGGAAATCAGAAAAGAACCTGGCATGGGAAAAGGGGGCTTAGGGATGGGGCTGGGAGTGGTGCCTATATCCAGGTGGTCTAGAGGTTTTGGCTGCTCTAGAAGTCCTACTGCTTCATGTTCTGGACCCCAGAAGCCTCTGGGGAGCCTTGGAAGGGAAGCCATGGGATGGGTGTGGAGGTGGCTGGTGGCCCACTCCATGCACGATGCCATACGCTCCATCACCGAGGCGAGGATGGAGAACATGGCATTATACTAGCACACCAGCTTGTCCCAGATGGCTTTTCTCTGCTCCCAGTCAACCCAGCACTCCTCCCAGTCAGTGGCCTGCTCCTGGCACTCTTTCTTGAGCCCCCAAATGAGGGACTGCAGGTAGGCCATCTGCTACCTTATCAGCTACTCCCAGGTGCATTTCCACCTGTGGATCCTGCTGAGTCAAGTAGATGGCATGGGATGTAAGGGGACATGCCAAGCTCACAGCTGTCCGAGCTGTGAAGAAAAGTTACAAGGGCAGTCATCACAGGAGACACTATGTATGATGCCTAGCCCTAATCATCTCTGAACTGACACCAAAGGTCTCATTTCAAACAATGGTCATATGCTTCAAGGAAGGTCATATGTTGCCTAGATAGCAGGCACTTCTAGCAGATGCACAGAAATCCCTGGGGAGCATTGCAGTGCCCATGGGTCACAGACAAGCAAGCATGGGAAGGTGCTGGCCAGGCCAGGAACCTGTGGGTGGAGAGGGAGGATGGGGCAGCTCAGCTTCCTTCTGTATCTGGCAATGGTGGCATCCCACAGAGAACTTCTATCTCTGCCTGCTGGAGGAGGGGTGACTTGAGGAGGTGTGTGTGAGCAGCAGACGCTGCTTACCAGAGGAAACGCTAATGGGTTCCTGTTACCCAGGGAACGAGATAACGTTAATTTAGAATAGAATTAGACTCGCTCTGACTAGCTGTTAATGATCCCTGAATCAAAAGCAAGGTTCACCTGGTAATCTGTATCACTATCACCGGTGGACTACTGATCCAATAATCAGGCACATGAGGTTTAGGGCCAAACCATGTATTTTAGAATATAAACAGCAAAAACAGGAGCAATGTACACAACCCACCCTATCCCAAGATATAAAGAAGATAGAAAAGATCCCAATACAAAAAGGTAATACGTTACAAAATCTCAGGGGATTGGCGCCCGCGACCATCTACTTCTTAGCTAATTTTAAGCCTCGAAGGAGGACCAGCTGGAAGATCCCTTGACACAGTATCCTTGCCTTCTGGCCTAGGGCCTCCCCAGGAACACAGGGTTCCTGTATGAGAGCATCACGGAGTTGAGTGCTCCAGATTGGCACTCCATGTGCATAGGCTGTTGTGTAACCCCAGGCCGACTAGGCTAAGAGAGGCACATGCAACCCCTTGCAGCCCCATTGCCTGACCCTGCTTGTAGATAGGGAAAGGTAGAGAACTCAACTGAAGTGCCCTCCTTGAGTTCCTCAGAAGCCTGGGAGATGTCCTGGGAAGGGGGCGAACTAGGTCCAAAGTCAGGAGCAGCTCCTGGCTGGTGGGCACGGGCACCTGCCTTGGCTGCTGCCGCCTCCTCCTCCTCCTCCCCACCCTCCTGCAGGCTGATGCCAGATATATCCTGGCCGGACTCAATAATGACAGTGGGGGAGGAGACCAGTTCCCCCTCCCAAGTCACGTGTGAAAGTTAATAGTTCTAGGAGAATTGATATAAAGGTCACAAGACAAAGCTTCAATAAGAATACTTCCATAAGTATGTGCTCTACGTGTGATAAGGGTCATAGAATTCAGCCTTTTCTCTTACAACTTTACAAGACTTTGATCCCTAATAGGTGCCTTATAAATTATATATACCCATCTCCCCACTTTTCCTTTACACTTCACATCATCTCTGAAGCTTACTAGTGGTACGTTACTGTGTGATTTATTTTGACACACATTCTACTGCAACTATATCAGAACTCAAAATATAGTCTCACTCAGTTAAGTCAATAGAGTTACATTGGTATAAATGAAAGAAAAGTCTGGCACACTGTTTTTTATGGTTGACATTTTCACTTCCATGCTGTAAATCAAGTCTAGATTCTTAGGTGGTGTAAATAAGTATAGCTTCAAGATCTGGCTCTTTATTTTTTGTGGTTCTTATGCTTCCCAATGGAAGCAAAATCAATAACAAATTAAAGGAAAATGTATTGCCATTTCATTTTTCCCCAAATAATTGTAAATATAGATGGCCTATGAAAAATATATCTGCTTTTAAAAGTTTCAGAGCAGCTCTCAGCAGCAGCCATATTCTACAGGACACCAAGGAAGGGGATTGAAAATATGGCCTGTCATGTTTCTCTGAGCCAGAGCCAGTTCAAACCCAGCACTAATGCCTGCATAGATCCCAGCAGCCTGGGAGTTGTTCTAATTTATGTCAAGTGGCTAACAGAAGCATTGTCTGAGTGGCAATTTGGCAGCCAAGAATTGCCATCATGCAATGCACATGCCTTCCCTTTCCCAACACTGCTGGGGACAACGGCTTTGGGTAAAGAGTGAGTTCTCTGTTTACTAAAGGTTGGGCTTCTATAATCCAGACTTTCATCATCCAGTAATATTTGCGGTACGGCATTCCAGTGAGTGTTCCTGGGCTGGGGCATTCACAGGGAAAAAACAGTCCCTATTCACAGCATTTCCTCCTCAGCCCTCCCAGAGGGCCAGCACTGATCTACCCTGGTCTGCCAAATTCCTTGGTCGAGGGTGCAGACCATGGAAGTGCAACCTGTAGTCACCCTATGCCAGCAGAGGTCATGCTCTGCTTTTCAGCATCATACTTAGCTGTCATCAATGAGGTTGATTTTAAAGTATTCACAGCACTCTTACTGGATATACAATATTTTAACTGAGCAGTTTCTCCTAGGAGTTTCTCTCAGTCCCCTTGCAGATGTCCAAAAGGAATTTTTCTGAATAATGTTCTCTCAACTTACATAAGTTTCTCACTCTGACTATCACCTTCCTCTGGAACGGTAATTACATGTGTAATCTCATACTAATTGGACAACTCTTATTATAAATAGCAGTACATAATTCAGTGTCCATATATCTGAGTCAGCCTAATTTATAGTTCCTTTTGTCACTAAAATATATTGATGGTGTTTCTCATGGTGGTGTGTTTATTACATTTTTCTCTTGAGGTTTTTTCCTAGATACCTGAAGGGGAGGTCAAGGATTTTTCTAGTGTTTCTATCTGGCTGCAGAAGTTGATTTTGATTTGGTTTGGTATTTTTCAATATGTCTTCTCATTTAATTATTTTTGAAAAGTGAGAGTAGTTTGAAAAATCCATTTATATTATTGTGTTTGTTATGCACTCGTTGACATTACTGCAACTCTCTCACTAAAACAAATTAACACATAGTTAGAAACACAGTTTATCAGACCGTTCATTCATCAAGTCCAGAATCCTGCTTGTGCTGCTTCAGAAGAAGGGGGGGGGGGAGATTGTATTCTGTCCATTGTTCACCTCTTCACCCAGGAAAAAACAAAAATAAAAAACAAATCTCTTTCACCCTTGTAGAAATCATCTTATACTTTGAATCATGAAATACGATTCTCTTAGTTTAGCATATGTAGAACTAAGGCATAAAATGTTAGTCATAAAGTTGGACAATCCAGTTAGAGTAATTAATTCTATGACTTCCTATGTCAGTGAAGTCTATGGACTACATGCGGTTTGATGAAGTATTTCTGATTAGATGTCTAGCTCTAATGGCCATTTAAACAAAAGACCACGCTTCTTGAATTAAGATGACAAAATAACAAGGGGAGAGCTTACTCACTTTTTAATCTTCTTTTCAGAATCCTGAATACCTCAGTTTAGTACCTTCTGATTATTCTCCTTTCCCTGAAAAATAGTCCTTCCTAGTTAATTGTTATTTCTCATCAGATTGTTACCCCTTTTTGACCCAAGTGGTTATTCAGAGTTAAGGGCCTTGGAAATGTTCTGCCAGGGAGGAAAAATTGATAGAGCCTGGTATTTTCTTTGTAAATTAACAGGAGTGCATCAAAGTCCTGCTTCTCTGAACACAGGAGGAAGCAAGAACAGGAGATTGCTTCTTTGCCTAGCATCTCACTCAAATACTCCCTTGTGGCTTCACCCACCCTGCCATGTGCTTTATAGACATCTGTGTGACTTTCTGCAGGCTGTCTGTGTCACATTTTGCATTTGTTTGCCTTCTCTCAACTCCACACTCTTTTCTAAAACAATACTCAGCCAAAAAAAACCACCAAACAAAACCACCAAACAAACAGAAAAACAAGCACAAAGACCAAAACATCTGGGTAGGTTCACATAATGCTTTTGTCCAAGGTAGGGACTTGCAGTTAACTCATCATTACAATTATGTGAAGTGTGCATTCACACCAGACATCCCTAAGTCTGTAAAGCTCAAGCCAGTTCATATCATCACATTAACTTTCCTATATATGTAATCCATCATCATTGCCTTACTCTGGACCTTTTCAGCACCCACTACAGCTGTCCTAAAGCACAGGTGGGTTCCATCACTACACATAGTGATCCAAATGACGGCAGACGCTTATTCAATATAGGAAAAATTAGTAGATTTACTCAGCATTGCTCGGGTCCTTAACTCAATTAAGGTTTTTGTTTAAAATAAAAGGAAGATGTACATGCTTCATTTAAATGATTGTATTTTTCAAACATACATTGTTATTTTTATGAAGTTATTTTTTCTTTTGGATTTCTTAGAAAAAGGGATTGTTAAAATTTTTCCATTTAATTTTTAGTACATTTTTACAATTGGAATTCCATCAAGTGTATTTTTTCTTTATCCCTATACACTTTTATCTTTTACTATGTTTTAACAAAAAGGTCTATAGTCAATTTGGTTTTCAATAATACTTTCTTCTTGTTTTCAAACCTTAAGTACTGATGTAGCTGTGCCAAAACAGAGCACTACTCCAAATTTCTCTTTTTATCTCTTTTCTGTACAGTTTATTGAACAGCAATCCTATTCCAGGTTCATCCTGTTTTGATTCTTTTTCTTTCAACATTCACTCAGCTGTGTCAGTTTTGAAGACTGTACTTAATTTGGTAATTCTCTTTTCCGTATGATTTTATGAGAAACAATCCTATTCTACGTACAATCCATTTTCCTGGCACAACCAAACTCTTATGTTGCATTATGTTATGATAAGAGGAAGTTGTGTACCGAATTTGATCAACAACACCTCCTAAACAGTAAGAGCTAGGACCACCAAACAAACAAACTCTCTAAAATATATAGTAGATTATGCTCATGCCTGCTCTTCAGCAGCACTTGCAACTTGCACTGAAGCCACTGTAGGTAGGAGGCCGGAAGACTTGACTAGCTGTGGGATGCATTATTATTTTATTAATTTAGCAGTGAGGCATTAGATTACATTAAATAGCCTTTTAATCTGTACTATTTTAGTACTGTGTGGTTTACAGGGTGTAAAGTGCCTGAAGCTTTGGATTGGCATGAGTAGAAGTCAAAATGAATAGATTAGATACTCCTCCAGATAACAGAACATAAAACTAAAAGTAGCTAGCCTCTTCCGCCGCTGTCTGCTTGATGCCACAATGCACTGTGATACACAGAACCCACAGGAGGTAGAGTCCCACATTGCATGCATCCTTCCTCCTGCCCTCTTGCATTATATACATGTGGGATAAAAGCTTAAAGCAAAAAGGTGCTCAGACCCACTCCTACAAAGCACTCAAGTCTGTCCTAATTTTAAACACACAAGCTGCCCCTTTCAGTAGTACTATTCCTGCCATGTAAGTTAAGCACTGCTCAGCCCCTGATAATGATAATTCTTTACTTAGGCATGCCTATATTCATTTAGGATTGAAGAACTAAAAATATGACCACAGACTTAGCTTTAAAGTGGTTTAATTGGCAGAAATACAACTGCTGTCTGAGCATAGGCTCCTAAAAGACCATAGCAGTTGCCTTACTATCTTTATTTCATCCACACCTACTTAAGGGGTATGCTTTATCCATAACATGGCTTATGAACAAAAGCAGAGGAAGTAAAAAATGAAATTGCAGCAGCTATTTTTTAAGTTTCTTATTTAAATAGAAAATTAAGTACATTACATTATTGGTAACATGAGAGCACCAGAGTTCATGTCTGAATAAAAGCAGCAGCACTCAGAAAAGCTTGTTACACAGATGAGTTCAGACTGCTCTGCCCTCCTTCCCCATCCTGATTCTCTGTTTCATGTTCTGCTACTCATTAACCAATTCTCTAATTTAGTGACAAATAAATAAAACTTAGCCATTAATAAGTTTGTGAGAACATCAACCATATATTTGGAAAGAAAAGCTTTGTAACGATATCGGTCCGAGTCCACAACAGTAACAGCTTTAAGCAAGGCAGTCTTAATATGTAATCAGGGTCTGAAGAAGTTGGCCCCTGACAGATAGTGGGACAGGAGAGAGACTTGAGGGCAACTACTCTGCAAGGATATCCAGTATAGCAGATAGAGCGGTTTTGCTCAACATCAGCAGCTTTGGCTGGTGTTGGGCTACAAACCCTTAATACTGAATGAAGAGTAGTGAAATGTTGTTTTTACTGTATGTTTTAAAGAGAACAGAATAGTGCTTAACCTGTCCCAAATGAGAGAGGTCACTCAGCTGAAAAGACTTCATTTAGCCAGGGGCTTGAATGCCAGACTTCTGTGAAAGTAATAGGGACTGGTGTCCCAGCCAGGAGGCAGGGATTCTCCCTAAGGGCCCCTGGTTTGGGTAAGCTTGTTCCACTTCAGTGTTCAAAGACAGAGCTAAATAAGCTTCATTAAACCATTTATCTTACGTATTCAATAAGAACTGAACTAATTTGTTGTGGGGCAATGTGGCTGTCCGGCCTGATGAGAGCTAAAAATCATTATCAGAATAACCTTCATCAGTCGCAGCAGAGAAGCAGGTGACAGCACAAGGTAACTGACTGGTGGCTGATGGGAGCGGCCAGCAAAAGTAGTGAGCAGTCAGCCACCAACAAGCAGTTGCTTGAGGAAAAGTGACTGGCAGGAGAGCCAGTTGGTGAGGGTGCAGCTAGCAGAAAGAACAGTGACTAACAGGGCAGCCAGCCAGAGGAAGTCCTCAGATAGCAGAGCAAGCAAGATGCCTTCTTCCCCAGGTGGGAGATGAACTCACAGGGATGGACCTCTCAACCCTGGTTCCTCACTGACCAACAACAACCACTGTCAGTTGGGTAGGGGGAGGGAGCGGGGGGGGGGGGCACAGTCCAGGAACTTTTGATTATAGCACTCAAGAACATGAGGCAAAAGACACTGACCCATGTACTCAGGGGTGGGTGTTCTGCTTACACATCTATCATCATGAACCCTGCTTGTAGAATCTTCCATAGTTAAGGTCATGTGACTTCCCCCCCCCTTTCATTAAAAGTTTATTTTCTACAGTCAGACTCTATGCTTGCAAGTGAAGAAGTATTGCCCATCAGAAGCACCTAGGGGTGATATGTAATTTTCCCATGGTTAGGGACTCAAGCCAATTCTGTGTTGTATTGTTGAAAACGAACCTCTAAATATTGAATCTGGCTCTGGTTGATGCCAGCTTCACCTGGCACATTATCTAATAATCAGAGTACCAAGACAGCATAATGTGGGTCTAAGTTTGAAAACAACCATAACATTTCATTTTTTATTAGAAGATGACAGGTGCATTACAAAGGTATTTGTCTGACTGTTCTTGCATAGGAAAAGGCATTAGAAAAGCATATCAACAGAACACAGAAGCAGGGAAAATAAAAATACAAGGGAAAATCCTTATGCAAAAATTCCTGAGGAATTACAACCTTTATAAACCACCCGACAGAATGTAGTAGACATTTTAATTATCAATAAATGCTCATTCTCTGTTAAATTATGTCTGTTGATAGCGTAAAGTGAATATTGTATTAGAGAATGAAGCCCCCCAAAAACCAGATTTTCAGATCAGTCACAGTGGTATAAATCCAAAGCAAAACATTCATTGAAGTTACACTGCACTTATACCACCACACTGAGATCAGCATCTGATCAAAAATGAATATCCAGCTCCAAACTGGATGGTGGTCGATGATATGTGGAACCAGAGTTTGTTAGAAATGGCAGCCAGCCAAGAATATCTATTCCCAGTCCAGGTTTTACCAATGGGGGAAGTGCTTAGATTCCAAGTTTTGGTTCAGCTTCACTTTAGATTTTAATTTTTAATGGAAGCAAAAAAAAAGAAACAAAATAGAATGTTTTTTGTTGCAGTTCTTTCAAAGATTAAACTTTGGTGGTGTTTTCAGACAGCATGTACAGGCATTGCTATACTACATTGTCAGTTATACACATTGTCTCATTTGTTTGCCTTCAAGAATTTATAGTTATTGCTAAGAACCATCCATATTCAAGGTTCTTTTACCTCTGCCAGGAAAAAGAAAGCTATATTGAAATGAGAATGCTTCCATTAGCAGAGTATGATATTGCACTGAGAAGAAATCAGGTCATGTTCTTGAAGCATGATTTATTCAGCAGGTTTGCTACACTCCAACTGGAACTCTTTTTCTGCCCTATTCAGCAGAAATGTACACAAGGGGAAGCCACAGAAGGTCACCTCTGTGTTTCCCACACTGGGCTGAGCAATTTAGCAGGAAACATAGTTGTGCCACAAAAACATTTTTGCCGAGTACATAATTGCTGGCAGTAGAGGGCTGGTCAAGGACAGTGTTTAGTTCCCCCCCTCCCCTCCCATTTCCCTCTTCCACAGTCTCATTTACTGGAGTTAATCAAGTGCTAAACTACAGAAATGATGGAATATGCCTTAGCCAAATGTATAACACTGCAGCATTCTTGGATGGATGCCAGGTTGCCAAATACTCCAGCTTGTTATATACTAAGATTTGTACACATCTGTTACACTGGCAAAATGGCATGCTAATTTTCACAAACTGGAAGCAACCAAAGGTTTGTTGTGAGTTGTCTGCAGTATGCAGGAATTAACATCTCGTACAGAGAAAGATCCTTTCAGTGACAAGTAATGCTAAAATCGGCTACCTAGAAACCTCAGAATAAGGACTCACTGAAGATACTTAGGTGTTACAGTATCAAGAAGGATCTTCACCTTCTGTTTTCAAGGGAGCTTTGTTGCTCAGAATTTTACACGTGAAAAGAGAAAGGCATGTCATGTGCAGAGTGTTAAACAGTGACATTCTAAGGTCTTTAGTTAATTACCATTTCCATTAAGGTCTCCCTCATAATTAATAAAACACTTAGAGGTTCATTAGGTTGATGCAATATGATGAAACTTGTCACCCTACAAGTATATATTATTATTAGAAAGCCTTTTAAATGAGCAAAGAAACATCTAGCTGTCGCAATCACAAGGCATTTTAAAATAAGCAGTAAGATGACAGATAATTTTAGTAAGACATAATACTGCCTACTTTATTTTATTGCTGGTCACATCTGAAACAATTCTTTAATTTTAACAGGTCTCACATACATGTTTCCATTTCCAGAAAGATATGGAAATAAGCCATCAGAGGAGAGTAGTGATTATTTCCCAGAATAATCATTCAAAATTGCACAAGTAAGAATGCCTTCTCCAATATTAGTGAACCCAAGCCACCCCATTCAAGAACTCTGATCTCTTGAGGTCTCAGCTGGTAATAGAAAGAAAGGTGAATGCTGCATTCTGGCATTTTTTACCTTCAAATTCCTTGTTAGAGAAAACAAGTGCAGAAGACGTAATATGCAACACACACACAAATCAATTGGCTCAGTTTAGGATACAAATTTTGCCAACTACACTGGTCCAGATCCTATATACCTTAGCCAGAGCTACATTAAACTACTGCCCCTGAGGCTCTGTACCATTGTGTCTTTTCAATTATTCAAAATTAAGTCAGAGATGACAGAGACCAAAACAGGTCCTTGGCACTTCTGTCTTCCCTAGGATTCAGACAGAGCTACTCTTATGCTCATGACTCATTGGGAGTATAAGATATCTTGGGATTTTAAACGAACAAGGCACATAAATCAACATTGCAAAGAGTCCATCATCACACAAGTGGTAGTCAAAAAGCTTTCGTTAGTAGTTCAAAGCTGTAGAGAAGTTGCTAGTGATTTAGATTGCTTCATCATAAAAAGAAAAATATGTCAACGTTAAATATATGTCAAAAATATGACTTCTCTATACAGTCAATTGTGGTTAGGGATGTAAAAATCACCTTTAATCAGTTCACAGGTTAAACATTATGTTTACCCAGTTAATTGCTTAAACAGGATCCAGCGGATAGTGGGCTGCTCTAGCCTGGCCAGGCTGCCAGTTACTGGTGACATCCCTAATTGTGGTTACTAGAAGGATGCTGTGTGAGCTCTGTGTGGACAACATCGTCATGAAGGGAAAAGAAGGGACTGAGAGGTGCCAAAGAGAAAAACTCTATTAAGTTGTGATCCAGTAAGAAGAAATTGAAACCCCCTTAGCCTATATTCTACAGCAGTGTGGCCAACCTGCGGCTCTTGAGCCCCATGCGGCTTTTTGCTCAAAGAAATGCAGCTTTTGCTAGTTCAGAGCCATGCACCCGGACTACTCACGGCTACTCTGCGCAAGTGCCCCAGTGCCTGGAGGGAGAAGTACATGGCTGCAGCGGTGGCTTCAGTGAGACCCAGGCATTGGGTTGGGGGAACTAGGGGTTCCTGGCTCTGGGGGAGGAGAAGGGGATTGGGTTAACGCTGGGGGCTGGGAGTGCCTGGCTCTGGAGGAGGGGTGGTGCATTGGATTAGAGCAGGGAGACTGGGGGTGCCTGGCTCTGGGGGAGGAGGAGGGCATTTGGTTAGTGTGTGGAGGGAGGGCCGAAGCACCTTAAAGTCTTCATGGATGCAGAACAAGGCAGCCAACACAGATGTCATATTTAAATTCCTGGGCAAAAAAAGAATCAGCGTGTACCTGGTTTACACTGTGTTTCTTTAAAGAAAATTCAAAGGCTATTGCTTGCTAGGCTGAAGCAATTATTCTGAGATACAAGTCTCTCTCTTATTGTTTTTGAACCTGTCATATTTGCAGTCTGGGACAGACCTGACTTTTTAGAACGATAAAAAACTATAATCTTCATACATAAAAGAAATAAGGAAAACATACCAGAGATCAACAAGCTGGAATGAAACAGGCACTTCAAATTGTGCTAATTTACTTCTCAGATCAGTTTAATTTTTAAAAAATCACAGGACATAATAGGGCAGTAGTATTAAATTTAAAATACATGGCAGGGATGCTCATTTTTAATGTGAGAATATTACTGTATTTTCAAAGTGTGTTTTTTTTTAATTTGATGTTTGATGAAGATCTTTGGACTAGCTGTAAATTTTTAAAGTGACTAAAGACTTTGTTATTGTTTTTTGTTCAAAATGTCCTGTAATGTCATTTTTATCACTACATTTTGTGTACTATATCTATCTATTGACAGATAGATACAAATAAATATATAACAAATGGCTCTTTGACTTCTATCCACAGCTATTTTGGCTCTTAGTGTCTAACTGGTTGGCCACCCCTGCTCTACAATACGTTCACAGTGCAGTAAATTTACCCATGAATGTGTCCCACTATGAATAAGTCCAAAATTATAATTAGATCATGAAGAAATACATTCTTTATATAAGAATCCCCAGGCCCACCAACAGAGGACAGTAAAGAGGGCAGTCCTGGGCCCAGAGCTCTGGCTGCCGCTACAGTAACACCAGTGGCCAGAGCCCCAGGCATTTTACAATCGCTGCTGGAGTGCCAGGCAGTACACTCCAGAGCCCCACACAGGGAGCCAATGGGGAAATGGGGCACCACCTGGTTCAAGCAGTGATCAGGGCTGGCCCCTTCTGCCGGAGGCACCACTCCCTCCTCCTCCCCCCCTACACACATTGCCCAGGGGCTCAACAATCCTGTCAGTTGCCATGAGTGTCACAAACCATGTACAGAGACAGTCAAGGTCATTTATCCACTACTGAAAAGCAGTCAGGCTCAAATAGAATGCTGCAGTCATTATATCAGCTTCATTACAACATAGTTTTTAAGAAGGAAAGAGAAGAATATGTCCCAAATGAAATCTACAGGAGGAATTTTATGTGACCAAAAGTACTCACTCAACTTAGTATTGGTCAGACTAAGACCTACACAGCAGACTGTTTCATGACTATTAGTGACAAAGGCCTCAATTCTACATGTCATCTAAAAGGACAGCACAGCACTCTTTCCCCTGAAAGGGAAACTGATAGACATGGAGCTGATATGGAATAATATTACAAATATTCTGCTATGCAATTTTATGAATACTGTATGTGACCTGATTAGCGAGCTTCTGTATATTTGAGGTACTTAATTATATACTAGGCATAGTGGAATTGTTATTAGATACCTGCAATCTCAAAAAAAGCAATGGGATCCATGTATAAGGTGGCAAAATAGCTTCCCACATAAAAAAAACAAGCATGTAGTTGAAAGACAATGTAGAAAGCTTTGTTACCTTGAAAGCAACAAGCTTTGAACATGAAAAAAGCAGCACAAGTTGCAGAAGGGACGAGTTAGGAGTAGTTTGCACACACAGCTTGAATGATAGCTGTAGCTGCAACATCTCTGTAAATAATTTTAGAGACGGGGTGTTCTGTCATATTATTAGCCAGCACGTGGTACATGGAACATGGTAGCAGTAGGCAATTGAATGAGAAACATAGCAAGGAAGATTATGACTAACAGGAAAACAAAACAAACTTCCTAAAACAAATAAAACAGGCAGGATAGACTACCAGGAATGCTGGATTTTAAGCTAAAAAAAGAGGGACAAGTGTGGAAGCAAGAACAGAGTCAATACAGGGTTGATTATGGGGAATAGAGATGATAAAATTAAAATAAAGGTAATCTGCTACATTCCACATCCTAATTACATAAAAAACCAAATACCAGGCACTTAAGAGCACTTAGTACCCACTCAATCAGCTTCATTGAGCATGGACACTCTAATTGACAATATTTTACTTTTCCCCCCCCTTCTTTCTTCTTCTCTTCACACCTTCCCCGCACCCCCCTATCTCCTCTCATTCCCTGCTACTTATTTGGAAACTGTACCCCTTAACTCCATTTATCTGAAGAAGTGGCTTGTGCCCATGAAAGCTCATGATACTATCTACATGTCTTGTTAGTCTCTAAGGTTTTGCAAGACTATTTGTTATATTTTAAGTTTTTTTCAGTTACAGATTAACATGGCTACCCCTCTGAAACATATGTATGCAAGAGCAGATTTTGTTTAAAAGGGATAGAGAAGTAATCCCAGCAGATTTAAATGTTGACATTATGAGAGGGATATACACTTCACATGTAGGGACAGAGGCAATTTTGAATTGAGCCAGTGAATGTATCTATTGACCAGACACAAATGCATAGTTATGAGATGTTACACTGAAAACTGCAAGGTGTGCAGGTTGTAGTCGTGAATAACAGAAGGAGACTCTACAGCCTGATGAAATCCCAACCCAACCCTGGGAAAAGGTCAGAACAGACTTCTTAATTCTGATGTCAGAAACTACATGGTCACAGTAGATTACCCCTCCACTTTCTGGAATATAGACCATCTGGAGTGCACTCAGGCAAGAACTGCAATCAAGAAACCATAAGCACATTTTGCAAGTTATGGCATACTTGACACACTATGCTTAGACAATGGACACTGCATCAGAATGTAAATGTTCCAGCGCCAAAAATGAGAATTTAAGCACAAGACATCTGCTGCTGACAAACCAGAAAACAATGGGAAGGTAGAGTTAGTAGTGAAGACAACAAAGACAGCTTTACTGGCAAAGGCAAAATAGACAAGAAGGAATAGTTAGACAATAGTCCATATGCACGTGGTTGGGATATTAACTGTAGTTGCAGTGTCTCTCTTCAAATAGTTTTCTCAATAAAGAGTGTTTAGTTTGAGAAACATGGAGTCCTCATTGTATCATTGCAATAAACCCCTCGGGGACTAGATTACTAGGCCAGGACAGGGCCTAATGGGCAGAGAACACCAAGATTCTGCTATCCACAAAGGGTAGTCTGCTGCAGCCCAAAGGAAAAATAATGGACAGGACACAGAACTCGTTATGAGACTGCCAAGGCACCCCACTACCACAAGAAAGCCAAAGGCCTAAAGTCAATACACATAGGTGAGCAAGCCTGGGTCCAACCATCAAATATCCACAAAAAGCAATGGGAAAAGTCCAAGCAACAGTGGAACATGAGTTATACGAGGCTCAAAATAAGGTACAAACGCAGGACAGGTGTGGGGACCAAATTGAAGGCAGCTGCAGAGTAGTGGCAGGCAATAGGCACCCAAAAAATGGGTCCAAAGGTTAGACCATGTCCATCAGCTGGCTTGATGGAGGAGAGTTTGAAGAAATACTATATATGAGCAACACATAGGATCAACAGGGCACTGACCAACAGGATACAAACACGCCCCCCCTCCCCCCACCAACAATGACAGCAGAGTCAAGAAATGGAAGACTTGTTCGCAAACCTGACAGACTATCAGGTCCAACAGGCTACAACACATTGCTGGAAAAGGTCATATCCCTATCACAGGCATTGACTCCAAGGGTGCTCTAGGGCTGGACCACCTAGGGAAAAAATAGTGGGCTCTCAGCACCCTCCGGTGGCCTCATGATTAGTGCCTCCCACTCCCCCCAGTGCCTCCCAGCTGCCCTGCAATCAGCTTTTTCCTCTCCCTTCCAGGACTTCCTTCCCACTGTGATCAGTTGTTCAGCAGCATATAGGAGACACCGAGTGGTAAGAGAAAAGAGTTGAGGCAGGAGGAGGCCAGGGAGGGGGGCAGGGCAGCAGCAGTGGGAAGAGGTGAGATGAGAACAGGGCTTAGGGCAGAGTGAAGCAGAGGTCAAGAACTCCCCAGGAAGTGAGGAATTTGGCATCAAGGATCCCTATGCCAACGTACTACTAACCTCTGGCCAAAGTGAGTCAGCAAAGAGAACAGTTGTTAAAAAGGAGAGATGTAGCATCCTGTAAAGAACCTGCAGAGCAGGGGCGGACATAGGGCAGGGCAGGGCGAACGGGGCGGCCGCCCCGGGCCCCGCGCTTCAGAAAGCCCCGCGCATACGCCGTGGCGCTGCTGCGCATGCGCATGGCATCACTGTACGTGCGCTGTGGCAAAGGGGGGGGGGCGTGGAATTACGCTGCCCGGGGCCCCGCAAAACTGTCATCCGCCCGTGCTGCAGAGGACAAAGTTTCAAGGAGGCACCAAGAAGTTAGTCTATTTGCAGATGGCTGGAATGTTAGCTGCAGTTGCAGCATCTTTTTAAATAGTTCTCTCAGTAAAGAGTGTTTAGTTTGAGAAACATGGAGTCCTCATGAAAGAATCCTGTCTCTAGTTTCTAATAAGTTGCAAACCTTGTTTTGCTGAAGGTAGATGCCTGGAAATTGAAAGAACACAAAAGGTTTTAAAAGTCTTTCTCTGAGAAAATATGTTGAGGTGTCACTTTCCAGAAACTGTCCATGTAGTGAATGGTAATTGCCTATGAGGGCAATCTTCCCAAAAGGGGCATGACAAGCCAGAGATTATTCTACTGCTTTTCACTTCGGGAAGAAGTGAAGAGAAATGTGCCTACAAGTCTTACGGTTTGTTGAGGGGATGTTTGGTTGTTCAAGGCATCAGGCAAAAGTTATTTTCTCAACAGTCATTCAAAAACATAATTAAGGAGTTAACTATTTATTCTTTCAAATTATTGGCTTCAGACAAAAGCATTGCACCATGGAGTACAGAAGTATCCCTTTGCTGAATGATGCAGTTTTATTACTCAATTTGCTTTGACCCCATAATTTAGACATTACATTTCAGCATTAGTTATCAGCTACTGACATATGACAGGAACGCAGCTTGAGGTTCTATGGTTCAAGGTCAGAGATCAATAGTAAAACAAAACTAAAAATCTACATGAAAAGCCATATTATTTTTACTTTTCTGTGTCTTTCACATCTGTGTTGCAGATGGACTGAAGTGGATCTAATTTGATAAGATTATTAATTCAGAATTATACCATTTTCGCTTGTCACAAAGGAATGACAAAAATTTCATTTCTTTTTCATTTTTATTTGTTAAAGGTCTGGGCTATGACTAAAGGGGGGGAACGGCATGTTATTTATATTCTTGTAACAACCACTTTGCACTGTTTCTTCCCAGAGAACTTACACTCCAATAAAAAGAGCAGTGTATGACGATGACGTGTAAAATACATTCAATTATGAGATTTATATATTGTGTACTTAAAAAATAAGTGATCCTTAATAAACCCTTTATCATATCATTTTTAGTTGGCTAATTTCTTATTGGTATCAATTAACCCTGTTATAAGAAAAAAAAACAGTTGCATTTTTAGAAACGGTGCTTAGGTTCTTAACTCATTTAGGTACATTGGAAAATTTTGAATTTACTGACTCAAGTCAGAGACTACGTCTACATTGCAGGCTTCTTTCATAAGAACTTTTTGCAGAATGTTCATCAGAGCACCTGTGCTTTTTTCGATAGGGGTTTCTTGAGCAAGAAACCCCTGTTGTCCATCCACACATGCCTTTTTGTACAAGAGCTCTTGCGCAAAAAGGTGTATTTCTTCTAGAAAGAGGAGTAACTCTTGTGCAAAAGCCCTGTCTTCTGACGATCTACTGTAATTTTTCTTGTGGAAAAATGTGCTTGTAGTGTGGATGCTCTGCGAGTTTTTGCACAAAAACTCTGCAGTGTAGACACAGCCTTAGAGATGATGAGCACCTATAACAGCCAGGAATTCACATAACCAATACCTCTCAGGGAATGGCCCTTTAAATGTGATATACATCTATGTAGACCAAATTCATCCCTGGCTTATGTGGGTAACTCTCACTAAAGGCAAACAGAACAGTGTCAGTTTTTGCCACCGCTGAAGTTTGAAATCTACAGTCTTTGTTCTAAGTTATTCAGGGGGTAGGGGAAAGATGTTGACTCCTATCGAAGATTTGCATAGGAGACTATAGGATTTGGGCCAATATATTCTAAAATGAAAATGTAAACATCCAAAATGTATTTCAGAGCTCATTGGGTGATAGCAGATTATCAAACAGAGAGAAAGGTTTACCTGGGAAATTCAGAGGGAAAGTTATCTCTCTTAAAAACAATTCTTAAAATGTTGTATTTTTAAACTGATGACAATGGCTTTTTGTCCCGTTACCCTGTAGAAGGGGCACAAGCAGACCACTAAGTATGTCTGTTACAGAGATTGCTGTCTGGAGCTGAAAGAGTGAAGACTGCGTTCCAGGCTGGCTGAAGGAGTGACAGAACCACGGAGAGCTCAGTTGCTGGTAGGACATGTGGAACAAGAGAGATCCTTTCACTGTGAGTTAAAGACTTCAGCTCTATAGTAAGGGTGAGGGGTGAAGTGATCAAGAAGGTGCTGAGGCTGTGGGGAAGTGACCTAGGGAATAGAAGCACAGCTTAGTTAAAGGGATGCAGCAGGCAGCTGCTAGGCATAGGGTTCCTGGACTGGGACCCCCTAATCGTGGGCAGGCCAGGGTCCACCCCATTAGCCACTAGAGAAGTGCCAAGGAAAGGAAATACACAGAAGATCAGGAAAGGGGCTAAAGACCTGGTGAAGGGTCAGCCTTCAGGACTCTGAGACTGCCCTCTTCCTCCAAAAGGGATCGGATATTTTAGTGGCTTAGCTGGACAGCTGGGCCCAGAAAAGGCTAGAGCCATGGCACAAGGGAGGAAGCCTTGGGGGTACAACCCCATATCAGGGCCAGGACTATTTAAAGGCAGAGAAATACCCAGATACTTGGATAGGCCCTGGTGGATGGTATAATCCAGAAGAAATTGGTTTTCTTTCACATACTGTCTGTGAGAGACTTAGCTGGAGGGCTGAGTCATAGTAAACCTGCTTGAGACACTTCCAGTTTACAGAAGACTAAAAGTGCAGACACACATACAAGCAGAGGGCACTTGTGAAAGTGTGGGTGTCACCCAGCTACAAATAAAGATTACTTCTTTTTTTACACTAAAGCAAAGCGTATGAAGAAGGGTCTTCTAATGACTGATATGAACACAGCAAGACACAGTAGCTAAATTCATTTACAGACTACTATGAATGACAAACACAATTTCATCATGTAGATCCTAGACTACTGCCAGGATCTTAAGAATCAATTGTTGCACTTTCACCTGAACCAATATTAAATTTAAAATATTCACAGGTGATATTATACACACATGAGCATGCACTCTGAAATGATTGTACTGTTGTCACTATCTTCAATGTGAACCTTATTCAGGTCATTCTAGACCCTCTGGGACCTCAGCTGTTGTTTACAGTCTAGTAGCTCAGACATGATTTGCTCTGGAGATGCTGCTCAGAAACAATCTTTCTACAGAATGGAAAAGTTTTTACCCAGGAGCCCTCAAGGGATCAATTGCAGATCTCTGTAGAGGTTGTTGAGAGGATACAAAAAAATGTATAATGTAATACAAAGTCTTGCCTAATTGAAACATAACATAGGTTTGTTTGGTATCCATTTATTTCCTTGCTTGTTTGCTTAGTGTATCAAGCTGGCATCCTTGCAAAAGTAGTGAACCCAGAAATGCAATCGGTTCAGAAATATGTAGCATGGTAGAAGAAATGCATAGGGAGAGCTTCTTTTCTGTCCCTCTGCAGCA
The DNA here is from genome assembly GCF_052426305.1 of Pelodiscus sinensis. Lineage (NCBI taxonomy): Eukaryota > Metazoa > Chordata > Testudines > Trionychidae > Pelodiscus > Pelodiscus sinensis. The sequence continues at coordinate 67,828,397 of NC_143057.1, forward strand.
TCAGTCTCATTGCAATGTGGGTCAAAGAACAAAGGCTGAGCAGAAATTACCTGCACATATCCACAGCATGCAGCTGCTTGGCCTTGACCTCTTGTAAACAGCACTACAACAAGAAAGAAAGCTGTGATATTCAGTGCAAGGAGTGAAGGGTAAAATGAGGAGGGTATTTAGGTTTGGCCACAAAATGAATATTCCATCAGGAAATCAATACAGTATAATTAATAAAGATCAGAGGGAAGCAGAATTTAGGAACATGTAACATAAGGAAGATTATGATTGGGACACTACACCTTTATATATCTAGCAGGGCATTCTTCTACCCATGTAGTCCAGCAAAGATGTACAAAAGCACTACTGTGATTCTACAACAGCATTTAGAGGCGGACAGGGAAAGCCATTTCTTACTAAGAGGAGTGTACCGATTATGTGACTTTGTTAATAATATTGTTTTGCATCTGATAAATCCAACATACATAATCTTGGTTTGCAGAGATGCTTTCGTCAATCATACTAAAGACATTAGTAATAAAAAAATTGTACCTAAGGCAGATTTCCTACAGAATGTACCTAAGGCAGATTTCCTCCTTTGGCTTTTGGTACCACCTGGAATGGTCTTTTGTTATAAGAGAGTGCACACAGCTGTTCTTGCCAGCTCTTTACCTTTTAGAGATAACTTTAGTCTTTTACTTCTATTGCTTTCTTTTCTTTCTTAACATGGAACTGAGCTCAAAAAAATCATTCACGCAACTCTTATGGAAAATTCAAAAGCATAAAGCACTGCATCATGCCTTAAAATAGTCTATTATTATACAAATAAAACATTTATAACCCATCCAAGGTTGGGGTTTTTTGTTTCTTTTTGTTTTTTGTTTTGTTTTTGTTTTTGCAGGTACTAGCTACTGGAGGAACTTGAATAAAGCAAGTTAGCATTTTTCATTTTAGCAGGCAGAAAAAGGGTTTCCTTGATATGAATAATAAAATCTTTACCTCACAGGGGAAAAGCTTTGAAATGAAATCTGGGGCAAATACAGAGTCTCAGAGAGCAAGTAGTTCATGAAAATGCTTGTGATGCTACTAATGTAAATGCACTGAAACTGTAGAACAAAAACAAACTACCTGATACATCAAAAAGTAGGTAAACTCAGGTACATGTCAAAAAAAGTGTGAATGTTTCAGCAAGCTGAATAATTCTAAGGTGAATATGCCAATTTTAAAAGCTAGTATCTATTTGCAAAATTAAAACAACAGGCACAAATGAAAGTCCGCATGAACCTCTGACAGGAGAATTTGGCTAATCTCTAGATCTTCTCCTAATAAAAGCAAGTAATATATGTCTGGGATTCTAAGAATACAAATGATTTTCTAGAGACTATTCAAAGAAGCAGCTTCTTACAGACTCAAATAAGTTATCAGATCTTCAGATTTCTAGCCCCAGATCTGAGGCTGGCTCCCCAGTTTTTCTGCACAGCAGACTGCCCAGCCCCACATGCTGGAAGGGGAAGAACTGAGCAGATGGAGTCCCTGCTGCTCAGAAAAGGAGCCCTCGACAGTGCCTTGAGAAGGTCTTTTTGAGGCCTACAGGAGGAGCATTGTGAGGGACTATTAGCAGAGTTATTGATAGAGAGGATGTTGTCAAATGGTAAAAATCACCCCTAACCTTCACCAGGGATAGACCTTGCGGGATAATCTACCCAACAGAGAGAGAGCAAAGACAAAAAAATCATAAAAAATAGAGTTTACTTTTTGTAACACTTGCATAGAGATCTACCCAAGATGAACAAATCCCCCTTCCCTCCCTTCACACTGTGCAAATCAAATGATCATGGATACTAATCATGTACGGAATACTATAAATGCATGTATGGCAATTGCCATCTTGATCAATACAGTGAAATGAACCAAGGACCTCTAGAGCTAAAAGCAGGAGACACTACTGTTTGAACTGAAACTCATTCACTGGGACTGTAACAAGCCAGTATTCCTTGTGGATGAGACATAGAAAGGGACCTGAAACATACACTCACCAACAGGTTATATATACATATTATATACAAATCCAGGTTAAAACGTATTTTCTGCTACAAAGTGCCTACAATCTACAAAAAAAAGAATAAACAGAAAGAAAACAGAGGACAACCATTCAGGTAAATGAAGGAAGGGAAGAGATTATTGATGAAAAGGACAAGGTGGTCAACATTCCTAGAAGAAGATGATTTTAAGAAAGGATTTGCAAGAGATGAGGACACTTAGCAAATAAGAAGTAGGAGGCTGCATAACAAAAGTCACAAACCTGAGAATAGGAGGAGAAAAAAGGAAGCATCAAGAGGTACAGCCCTGTAAATCTGTGGACGCAGATATCCACAGCTCATTTTTATGGATATGGATATGGATGTAGGGCTAACCCAAGACGTGAGGATTGGGAGGTGCAACACGAATGAAATGGGGCAGGAGAACAAGACAAATTATGGCAAGACAAAGAGATGCAAAGGCTGTATGGTGCAGCAGGAGACAAGAAGCTAGTGAAGAGACTGTAGGAGAGGGTGATGTAATCAGAGCAGCAGAAGTGTTTTGTGCCAACAGGGAGAGAGAGCTGGAAGGAAGCCAAAAAGGGGAAGAGGATTCAACAACACGGAGAACAGTCAGCAAGCTAAAGCATTATTATTATTTGCATACAACCAGCAACCTTAACTTATTTTCTCCATGTTGACATTCTGGTTTAAAATCGAGAGAGTCACTCTTTTAATAAAATGGCGAATATCAATGGCATCTGTAGAAATTACTAACTTGGACAATCTTCTTATGTCTCCTTCTATATAACAACTTCTATAAGCTTTTACAAATGTAACCAATTAAAACTCAAATTTACTTAAATATTGCCTCACAGATAAAATGCTTGTGTTCTTGTTCCAGCTCCCAGATGCCCTTGGAGTGTCAGTACTATGTAATGTGAACACATCAAGATGACAACAGACTGGACACTGCAGAATGAAGCATTTGCTGCAATGAACCATTTATAAAAGAGTCTGGTAAAAGCAGAGGACCTGTTCTGCTGAACAGAAATACTCCCAGTCATTCACATCATTAAATCACATCTGTGTACACTCTTCATTTGCCTTCATTGCCAGAAGTGATTCATCAGACGTGCTTAACTGTGAAATCCCTAAGCACCACAGATTATCTTTTGAGTTACATCATTCCCTTGACATCTCACTCAAACACAGAGTTTAGACTTTGTAGTGTTGCAGTCCCTTCACCAAGGTGAACTGCAAGATTAATATGTTAGTGAACAGCATGAAGAGGGACATAATATATAATTTCTCCATTGGGGATGATAGCAGGGTACCCTGAGATAATTCTATACCAAATATGTTTTTAAAAAATAAATCAACTTATTTGCTATATAAAATATAGTTTTATCATAGACTGTAGTCTCTAAGGCTACGACAAAAACAAACCAGTAGAAAACTCAGTAAGAATCCTGTATTATGTACGATAATCACATGAGACTATTTGGTTTGCTGTCTGGTAACTATTAATATTAGTATAGTGAGGGAACATCCCCATAGTCCAGCTTGTCAAAGGAAATCCAAATTAAAAGCCCAAACACCATCAAAGCTCAGAAACACCCAGCAGTGATTCTGCTGCTGGACCAATGTCAGACTCCGGAGGGGGGGAAAAAAAAAAAGAGAGAAAATAAAGTATGACTGAAAAGCATTTATCACCATCCAAACTCGAGGCATCATTCTTCATGTCACAACAGTTCATTGTAAAAACACATTCCAGCAGACAGCTCTAAAGCCACATGCAAGATTACACTGATCAAGCTAGCAGCCACAGCACAAAACTGAGGGATATCTTCAGTGGAGGGCCTTAATTAGGGCCCAATACTACAAGGCATTGGGCCCCTTCTAGAAAGTGCTGAGCTCTCTCAGTTTCTACCATCCACTTTTCAGAGGATTAGATCTGAAAGACTTGATTCTGAATGAACTGGAGCACAGCCTAATTGAAGGTGCTATGCCTCCTCTAAATTTGATTTATAGCCATCATTAGAAACAAAGTTGTAGAATGACAGAACAGAAATCATAAAATGTAAATGTTATTAGCAGTGAAGCAACAGATTGCTAAATACACTCTAGATGGATGAAATAAGGTCATGTGGTCTAAAATGAATTTTGCAATTGTATCCTGTCTAACCAATCAATATTGTAGTTTCTTTTAAATACTTACCATTTAGAAAGTTGACTAATCCAAGGTCACATTACAAGCTACTTAAACCTCAGGAGAGAATAAATTCATAGCTGTTGTGTATCTGAGGCAACATAAAAATGGTGTGGGATGTGTATATTATATACCTGTTGCCAAAACACTCCATTAAATTCAGTGGGCTTTGGATCAGGATTAATGTAAAGTACAGCTATTTCAACATGTTTAATGTTTCCTGCATTGGAGGCTGCAGTTCATATCTCCCTTCAAAGTACATATATTATTTAAACCAGTTTATCTTAATTATTCACATTCCAGGGACTTCTGTTCTTAGAGGGAAATAAATAGGAAGTACAAAACTAAGACTAGGCAAAATTAAGAGCTGTCTTTTAGGTATAGCACATTATCACACCAAAATACATTTGTGTGTGCACCAGTATCAATGATATTAGCGAAGAAAGAATGGCTTTTGTTCATTAACAGTTTCTGTGGAAAATCAGGGAAGGTTATGACTGTGAATTATTGTTGTTGTTGGGTCTATAAAGCTAATGGCTAATGCTAGCTTTTGCTTTGTTTAACATTTCTCAATGAGTGACGGCTATTTTAAAGAAACTTAAGCTGCACTAAGTTTTGTGACTCGGGGTATGAAAAAACACTCCCCAAACAACAAAAGTTTTAGTAATTCATCTCCATTGCTGATAGCTTTGTCAGTGGGAACCCCACTTCAGTCAATGAGTCACCCCTCATTGTGGGTGATTTTATTTTGTCCCTGGGAGAGGTCACTCCTGGCAATAAAGAGCAGCCACACAGCACATCTTACAATGGTGCACTTTATTGGCACAACTGTACAATTGTATGGGTCACAGTATAGACATAGCCCTACAATGGATTAATTTCAGACCTAACCTTCACCCTGATTTTCAGGATTGCTAAACATACACATTTCCAACAGAATCCCTTGGAGCTGCAAGCACTCAGCCTCTCTGAAAGTCAATCACAACTTTTAAGAGTGTGTCTTACCCTAAAATAATAAACTAGGTCACAGTTTGCACCAACACCATTTAATATTAGGATATACAGATAGAAACAGAGATAACAGAGGTTAGCTTCCTTCCTGGAATAGTACTATGCCTTCCAGAAAATTTAACTGTCACATACTCAAAGCTTTAGCTGGTCTCAGGGTGTTTAGGAAACTGATAATGGACTAAAAGTAGATCCTATTCAAAGCTAATCTGACAGTTTTTAAAATGGAGTATGCACCAGCTGTCCCTTATAGGCATGATTTCTGAGCAGTGACTGAAATATGCTACTATAAATCTGTATAGCCTGGTTGTCAGAGCACTTGCATCTGTGAATTGCTGTTCTGTATTGAGAGATATCAGTAAAAATGGCATGAACGAATTCAATCAAATGCTGACACAGTGATGAATGACAGATCATGGATATTCAAATGCCACACACGGTACTCATAAATATTGCCAGCTTCAAGCGTGTATGATGGATATCAAGTGGTTATGCAGAAAGCAATAGGGGAATTCTCAGCCAAGATTCTCAAGGTGAAATAAAATGTTTAATTTTGATGCTCTGTCCTCTTCCACATTTCACCTCCAAGAAAAAGTATCTCAGAGGTTATGAATCCTCTTTATCATCTAGCATTACCTAATTTGTATTAATTCATTTTGCAGGAAAAGAATTATCAAATAATTTGTAACTAAATTGCGCTATTGCATGTTAGATAATCCATTCCATAGTATATGCACATTTTTTTCTTTTTCTATTTATTTACTATTTACACATGAAAAATCCCGGGTATGTGGTTCCTTTGATGCATATTTTTGTGTGAAATGCATTTAATTAATTCCTTGAATTACCCAAGGCAAAGTCAGACTTGATAGGAATTAAATCCTGGCATGAAGGGATTGTGTGCTATGGAAATCAAGGATTTTTACAGTTATTTTTTCAGTCTCATAATATTTGCTGCAAACTGCTTTCTTTATTTAAAGTAAACAATTCAGACTATGCTTATATTTAGTTTTCAAAAATCTTTTTAAAAATTCCACACTTAGAGACTATATTGTTTGGAGCATTCATAAGAGGATACAATTTCTTTCATCTGTAGGCCACTGCTATGAAGTTGGCCCAAGTTAACAGTGACTGGAAGTCATTATCATCATCACATGTTTTGCAAGTGGAAATGAGCTGAATTTATCAATCCAACTGCTAGACATCAAGTTTCTATTTTGTAAATAGTGCTTTTTTAGTACCTTAGAGTGTGCCTATATGAATTAACAGTTCATAGAGATTGAACAATCCCCTCATCCCTATACATGTTGGCCCAGGCCACACCATTTCCCAAGGTTCCCCGGGCTGGAAACGATGAACCAGAGCCAATGGGAGCCACAAGGCTCCGTGGCTACGAAATCTTTAGGTAAACGAAGCAGCACAGGCCTGCTAGCATCTGTCCCAAAGGAGGTCTGCGGAACTCTTTGAAAAACTCTGCCGTAAGGCATTATTAATTCAAAACACACTTCAGATCACAATTTCTCTCCTGCTTCCCTCACCCTTTTGGGGAGGGAAGGCAAAGTGGAATAAGGAAGAATAGTAATTCATAGTTGGCAACAGACCTGCCATGCTCAGCAAGTCAAGGACAGAGCCATACATTCCCCATCCATGGGAGGAGTAAAGTCAAAGCACATGAATATAAAGGTAATAGAGATGTAGCCATGTTAGTCTAGTCTAGCTGAAACAAAAAACAGGACTATGTAGCACTTTAAAGACTAACAAGATGGTTTATTAGGTGATGAGCTTTCGTGGGCCAGACTCACTTCCTCAGATCAAATTGTGGAAGAAAACAGGCATGACCCTATATACCAAAGGGTATATATTGTATCCCTTTGGTATATATGGTCATGCCTATTTTCTTCCACTATTTGAACTGAGGAAGTGGGTCTGGCCACGAAAGCTCATCACCTAATAAACCATCTTGTTAGTCTTTAAAGTGCTGCATAGTCCTGTTTTTTGTTTCATGAATATAAAGGGTGTGAGTGGCCCATACAGAGATATTAGGGGATCTATTTGAGGGAGAAGCAAGTTCAAATCTGTGGGTCACAACCCCCCGGGGGGTCACGAGCAAGTTAGAGGGAGGTCACGAGCAAGTTGGGGGGGAGAGCACACGCAACTTAGTGGGGGGCCGTGCACAAAGTTTGAGAACCCTTGCCCTACTCCAATAATTATTTATATATAGGAAGTGGTACAGCACGAGAGACTCGTGAAAGTTTCACAGCAGACTATCTTGTAGCCCAGTGGTTAGGGGACTGATTTGCAATAAGTGAGAACCAAGTTCAAATATGTTTTTCCACAAGAGCCAGAGAGGGAAACTGAACCAGAGTCTCCCACATCCCAGCTGACCACTGGGCTATAGCTTATAAATGAAAACACCCCTCCGCACTTATGTCAAAATAACTGAAATATATTTTAGGATGAAAAATATGTTTCGGTATTACCAAAATATTTCTATTTTTTGTTTTGGCTGAAACTATTTAACAAATTCAACAAAAAATTTCAAATTCTTTCAGTCGAACCAAAATGGCATTTTTTGGCAATTAAACTGTTCATGGAAAACGGTCCATCTATCTCTAATTTTAATATAAAATTACATATTAAACATAACTAATTTAGTTGGTGATTTGGTAATTTATGTTTATTTAATCAAAGATGAGTTGAACATTGCTGTGAAATATCATAGGAGACAATTAGGTCACCCAAATACCTGGGTTAAATGAAAGGCAATTACTATTTATCAAATGAAGTTCCTTCAAGTGCACATAAATGCAGTGATAACAGGTTTTTGAGCAAAATAAATCCCAAGGAAATATGTTTTTAAATGATGTATGATACTGTTACTGGTCAATAGCCATTGTATTTGAAAATTCATGTACTGAGATAAATCCCAAACTATAATTCCAATGAAAATACCAAACATTACAGAAATGCAGCATATATAAAAGTTGAAAAGGCAATACTGCTGAATATATAATCTGTCAAATGTAGGGAACACTGCATCTGTATTTATTCCTGTACCTCAGAAAAGCTGTAACTTCTTATGAGGGAGTAAAACTAAGAACAATCTGGATGAAACAAAATTTCCAAGATTCCAAAAGTAAAAAGCTTGGCTTAGGACACTTGAATATCTTCTCATCTCAGTGTATCACGCAAATCCCAATAAGGACAACTCTCCATATAAAACTCCTTATTGAAGATTATACATATTTCTTTCACACACACGCTCTTGGACTCAGTTATGAAACAGAGGAAAATACACTTCCAAGAGAAACACCAGTTTTCTTTAGAATCCCTTGTTTAAAGGTTAATTCTGTTATAGATGTCATATAGATTTTGATCATGTTAATATATTTTATATGAGTTCCCCCGCCCCCCCCCCCTCCCCCCAGGATCTCTGTTTCTCTAAATGAATAATTCAAAGAGGCTCTGATGGCTTGTTTACATAGTGAGTTACAGAACAGTAAGCCAAAGTGTGAATTCACAGTGCACCAGCTTGCCGCACAGTAATGTTTTGTGTGGACAGTGATACTTGCCGCACAATAATGTTTTGTGTGGACAGTGATAGAAAACACTGAAAATCCTGCCACACTTCAGGATTGTCAGGAGGAAAGAAAACAATTTATCTGCATAAAGCATTTGACTTAGTACCGCATGCCATTCTTATTAAAATATTGTATAGTGATAATGTTAATAAAAGTGCAAGCAGGATTGCTGAGGAGGAGAAGGGCCAAAAAGATACACCTTCCCCAGAGCTCCACAATTTAAAAGGGCCCAGGTTTTTGGCCACTGCCACTGGAGCCCCAGACCAGGCAGTGTTGTAGGTCTGCCTGGGGGAAGTTAGCCCCCAACCCTGTCTCTTTCACCCAAAGCCCCGCCCTTTTTGGGGGTCCAGACCCTCCCTCACACATGCCTTGCCACCAATTTTGTCGGCAGCCCCTGGCACAAGTTAAATAGATTAAGAAATCCTGGCAGATTGCAAAAAGTAGTTGTCATTAGGGTATAAATAATTTAATGGGACTGCTTCTACTGTGGTCCACAAGGGTTAAAACTAGTCCTGATGTCATTCAACATTTTCATCATCCAATGATTGGGAATATAAAATCACTGCTGACAAAATATAGCACAGAGATTGGTGGCATGGAATACAATGAGGAGGACAGGACTGTCATACAGAACAATCTGGATTGTTTAATAAACTTGGCCATTCAAACAAAATGTGCTTTAGCACTGCTAATTGAAAACGTGTCTAGAAACAAGGAATGTAGCCTCTTAAATATCCTAGATGAAATTCTTCAGGTTCTGCCAATTGGAATACATCTAACTTATCTCTATATGTGTTAATCTGTTCTTTCCCTGTTTTGCTTATGTTCCTTGCCCCTTGTTAATATTCATTCTCTCTGGTCACTGACAGGGGGTGGGAGGTTCAAAGGGGGCAGTTGCTCTAGGGCCTGGTTTTTTTAAAGGGTTCAGGGCACTGGGCTGCCATTACCACAGCAGCAGCAGCACAAGCCCCATACCCTTTAAATCACCGCTGGAGTCCTGGGTGGCACTGTGGGCTCACTGTGGAGAGACAGCACAGGTCAGGCAACACGGAGAGTTGGCTGCCACCAGCGTCGCCCCTTCCAACAAGCCCAGAACTGAACCTTTCCCATATTGCCCAGGGCTCAGCGAAGTCTGTTGCCAGCCCTGGTATCTGGTCACTATTAACCTTTTTAGTGAAGACTGAAGCAAAGGAGGCATTAAAATACTTCATTCTTACTGAGTCATCCTATTATTAGCTCTTCGTCGCTAATTAGAGTATCTATACCTTTCCTTCTTCTTACTCCTAATGCATGTATTCAGGGACAGCAGGTTTGCAGAAATTGTGGTGATTGCCAGAATGCCCAGAGCCCACATCCCTCTACTCACCCTCCCTCCCGCCCAAGACTTTGAGAGGGAATTTGTGTGGGAAGGAAGAGAGGAAGTTTAGGTGCTGGGTGCAGGCTCTGGCCTGGAACAAGGGATTGATGAGATGAAAGGAGCAGGCCCTGGGAGGGAGTTTGGGTGCAGGAGGGATGAGGGATGAAGCTCTGGGAGTGTTGGGTGCAGATGGAAGCTCTGGGATGGAGTAGGGGTATTGGGGTGCAGAGGGGAGCAGGCTCTAGCAGGGAATCCAGAGGTCAGGTCTTGGTGACTCACAAGTCTTGAAAACAGGAAGTGAGATTAGAGTCTATTTAAAAAAAAAGATTGGAGAAAAACACAACCAATTCAGCATCATTTCACGCACCTTGACCAACAGCATAACAGGAGTCTAGCATGTGGACTGGGACCAGGTTGCCATTCTACAAATGCCCACAGTTGAAACATGTGAAAGAAAAGCAATTCAGGTAAATTAACATCTAATTCAATGAGCTGTGACTCTGTTAGGTAGGAGACATAAGCCACATCACAGCACATGCATACACTGGAAGTTATCCAAGAAAAGATTATTTGGCTGGAGACCACGTGTTCTTTTGTTCTGTCCACCAGTGCTATGAATAGTTGGGAAGCCTTACAGAAGCAGCTGATTCACACCAAGAATGACAGAGATCTTTTGGTGCAAGGGTATATGCAAACACATGCATTGGCTGATTGATATGAAAAAGAGGACTCTAATCTGGAAACAACGCTTGTCCTTAAAGTTTGTGCTTCTCTAGATAATCTTTAAAGTACACAGCTCTTCTACCTTGCTGGCTGATTACCAACAAATATGCCACTTTTATTGACCAATCTAGCAGAGACCAAACAGGGGATCCATAAATCTTGACAATAGTAAGTTTAGATCCCATGGGAGAACAAGGTCTTCCACCTGTGCATACAATTTTACTAGGCCTTTCAAAAACAGTATGGACATGACATAGGATAAGATAGATCAATTATCCACTGAAATAGCTGTCAGATGTGCTTTGATTGAACTATTAAACTTTCAAGTTTGAGTTGCAATAAGCGGTCCAGAATATGTTCAGCAGGATGGCAATGCTCCATAGTGATGAGACCAGATGGAAAAACATTTCCACTTATGCAGAGGTAAGCGACTATGATCTTAGAAAATTACGTCCAAGTTTAGTGGAAGTGCGATTGGAGATTTTACTCGTAACTCTAGTAGATTGGAGAGCCTGTTCATGGTATGGCTATGAGTATAACTCTGGCCTGGTCCTGTCTTATCTTTAATAAGATCCTAAATGAAGGGTATGTATAGTAAAATGTGAGAAGCCTGCCTGATGCTAGCAGTAAAAATGCATTTGTCTCAGAAGCCTGCCTGACTAGCAGCAGAGGGTGCTTGAGCCCTCAACAGGCATTACTAAGGGGAAAAGTTCTCAACAGCCTTCCACTGGGCACATAGGCAGCAAAAGTGGAAGCCACACATGCAATCAATTGAAGAAATATGAGCTTTATACAGTACCATGGGAAGGGCAGAATAGTAAAGTTGTATCGACTGAATGGGACTCAGCCTTCCTCTCTACCCCCAGAAAATCTGAGATAATATGTTTTTTGTAGGCACAGAAAAGTTATTTTGAGCCATTCTCTCAAGCTTTTATCATTTTTAGACCGGAGATGCCATATACAAATATATGGTATAGTGTGTTGCATAGCGAGTCATGAAACAGCCAACCAAAAATTGTTGATAAAAGCTTTAAATATTATGCTAGTCTGTATTATCCACATATATTTACACAAAAAATGTTGGGTCTAACCTACCCAGCAATATCCACTGAATTAGCCAAACAATTTTAAAAATTAGTCAACCATTCATGTGAAAATTGGGTTAAAAGCTTTTATATCACTATCAAATTTGTATATGCGCTATACTTCTAATATCACATCCCAATGTCAGAACTATCTATTTTTCACACCAAGGAGATTCAATATGCAAGCATATTTTATAAGTATGGTAGTGAAATCTATGTACAGCATGACCTACTTTTTAATGTACACTGTGTGTCTTCTCTGAGAGAATTAAAAATGTCATTGAAAAGCCAGACTGAAGTGACCTGATTTAATATCAAGAAGGTAAGACACTAATTCATCATCATGAAAGAGATATATATATTTTCACAAGATTCTGTAATCAGTAATTTTCTGGCATGTTTGCAAGTCATTTTTCCTGTTACACTAATGAAAAATCCTCAGTACTTAAAATATATTACAGATGTCCTTATTTGCCTTATTTTACTTACAGAACATACAATGTGTCACTATATTATCTTTTCCCAAGGATTATCTTCAGCATTAGTATCATTTTTATTTTTAAATTAACTACTGAGCTTCACATTCAATTTTTATTTTGACATTCCTCAAAATTATATGTATATATTTTCAGATAATGTTAGTGTTCACTAAAGATGCCATCTTCACAGTCTTGGAGACTGACTCAATTCTCTTCACAATGGATACAATACTGTATAGAATACTTGAAATACTGGCAGTGCAAATCTTTTACTCTATTCCAACAACTATCTTCAATAACTCATCTTTTGAAATGACTTCTTCCTCCAGGATCCTTTCAATACTTTTCTTCTCTGAGTCTGTCAGCAAAACATTTCATACTAATTGTTGGGATTACTTCTGAGAAGATCATCTTATTACTTAGAACTGGACTGAAGTAATTTAACTCATTTCACACTGGCTACAAGTACTCTGACCTGATGTGTTGCCGTATTAGCACAAAAATTTAAATATAAATAAAATATATTTGGTTAGATGCTTGTTTACAACAATTAAATATAAATTCTTCAATTGACCTTCATACATAAGGAACAAATTTTGGGTCAAATCCCCTGTAACCCTTTCACAAGCAGGGATTATCTGAACAAGAATTTGCTAGATCAGGCATTTTGTGCCATACAATTTCTGGTATATTTCGGTATGAAGGTTGGCCATTTATATATGAAACTCGGAATTCCCTTAGATCTCTGCTTATCAAAATCAGAAAACATACCTTTGTGAGTATAAGGATGAAGTATCTCCCAGTAAAAATGACCCACTGAATTTTGTTACCAATGGAGAACAGATAATCCCCAGGTAAATACTCCCCCTCCTGTAACCTACAATTTTCAAGTAAAGAACTTCATTTTATTTCAATGCAACTCTCCAAGAGACAGAAAACTGTCTTTTGGGGTAGGGATAGAGGGGATTGGAAATGTAACCTTTCAGAAGGTATGATTTTAAGCAGAGAGAGTGTGCTAAAAAGGGTTTAAATGGCAAAAACGTCTCATTGCATATAACCACAGCAACACTTTTAGGCCAAGAATAGCTGCTTATTATATTGAGGTAAGATGGCTCAAACAGGGCCTGCATATTTGCAGAATTTTTGGTGGTGCCCAAATGCCTCTCACAACTGCCTGCCTAAAGCTCTGGGTGAGAGGTTGGGTTCTGGGTTCAGGCTGTGCAACGGGACCGGAAATTGAGGTACAGGCTGTGGGAGCCAGTTTGCAGATAGGAGGGGATTCGAGATGAAGGGGTTGCGGTGCTTATCTGGGACAGTTCCTGTAAGTGGAATGAACTCCTCTCTGGCAGTAGCTCCTAAGCGTGGGGGTTGAGGGGTCTCTACATATTGCTGCCACCCACAGGCTCTGCCCCCATAGTCCTCATTGGTTACAGGAACACTCGGGGTGGGGACAACACACACACACACACACACACACCACGCCCAGGGGCCGCAGGGATGTGTCGACAGCTGCATGCAGAGTGTGGTGGGACAAGAAGCCACTTTAGCCCTGCTGTGCTGCCAATGGTGGCAGGGACACCTGGACCCTTTTAAATCCCCTAGGGGCAGCAGGCAGGACTAGGAGATGCACTGGGTGAGATGCACAGGGCTAGGAAGAGAGACCCAGCCTTGATCTTTGGGGGAATATTCTTGGTGCCCATATAACTTACTGCCCCTGCTCATAAAATATTGAGAACAGGCTTTTAATCTACCATACTATACCAGAGGGGCTAAGCATTAAATGAAAACCACAGCATTTATGCAGGAAGCTAAAGACTTGGCACAGTTTTTCCTGTCTGACAGGAAGTCTTCCAAAGAGAGTTATACATACACACAGAGAGGTTGTGAATCATTCAGTTTAATTTTTTTTAATCATCTGGGAAAAAAGGATGGGACATGGATATCAAGGAGATGTGCAGAAATTTCAAAATGAAAACCACTACTCTCTTCTGCTTCATTTCAACACTACTTAGCTACTGGGGGCAGATTCTATCTTCAGATATACATTAGCAACTCCTATTACTTCAGCAGAAATATATACAAAAATAGAGGTTTGCACACTTCAGTGCTTCTGTAAGATGAGCATAGTGTCCCCAGTCACCTCTTCTTCCTCCCGTTCCCTCCTGTTCTTATTTCATTTCTTTCTGTCTGGCAGAAAAGTCTCTGTAACATCTAGAATGACAAGGGGGATGAAGTAATATCTTTTTATTGGACAACTTCTGTTGGTGAGTGAAGCAAGTCTGAAGTTGGTCCAATAAAAGATATTACCTCACCCATCTTGTGTGTCTAATATCCTGGAATCCACATGACAACAACACCCCTGCACTCAGGATGTCACCATTGTAAACTATAGTGGGATAATGGGCAGAGCTGAGGTGGTGGTGCTATTATACTAGCTGCCATCAACTGGTTCTTTGGTTCTTTGATTTGTAGATAGTGTGACCTACAAAAAGAATGCCATGAAACTGAGTGTAAGAAAGGACTCTTTTTGCTCACCAAATAAAAGAGAAAATGGTAAGGGAGCTGAGTTGATTGATTGATTCTGAATTTAGTTGATAATAAAACTTAGTGCTGATAAAATTAGTTCATGAGGGAATTACTATATCCTGAATTACATGAATGCAAAACTAAAGTAAACTATTTTGTGTTTACCAGGGAATAACTGCATGCTGGGCTAAAACATTTCTGAGGCCCTAATCTGAGGCAAGGAGAATGCAATTATGAACAAGTTTAACAGTAAACTCCCTCAAATTATGATATTGAGAATTCATTTCAATACTACTTTGAATCTGCCCCCAGTAGCTATCTTCAGATATACATTAGCAACTCCTATTACTTCAGCAGAAATATATACCAAAAATAGAGGTTTGCACACTTCAGTTTTGAGACATAACTGGGTTAAAAATAATGATTGGGGAAAGAAAGTGAGGCGGCCAAATTGTGGACAATTCACATGATTACTTCTGAGGGTGATAGTGCTGCATTTTATATAATATACATTTCTTAAACTGTACTGTAGAGCTCACGGTTAATAACTTTACAGATTAAACCTCTAAAATCTGGGACTCTCTGGTCTGTCAACATCTGTGGAACCACGGATATTGCTAGATCAGAGCACCCTGGTTGGCCAGGTTCAGGGCTGAACTAGTGGTGGGAAGCGCTGCCACCGTGGCAGCAAGATTGATGTGGTGGGGAGCACAACCCCGCTTGGAACAAAGGCACTAGAGCCAGTATCCAGGAAAGGAGCAGCCAGGTGGGCATAGCAGAAAGTGTGGCTCCACCTAGGCTGAAAGCAGTGGGGCCAGCACACAGGAGCACAGCCCCAGGCAACAGGGGCAGGGAGCGCAGCCCCACCTGGACCAGGACAATGGAAAATGAAGCCCCAGCCCAGCCAGAGGCAGGGAGAGCAGTCAGACTGGCACCCCCGAAAGTGAGGAGTGCAACCCCAGCAGGGGTGGAGGCAGAAGCAGGAATGGGAGGGGAGCCTTCACCTCCCCTGGTCTGGCAAACTCTGTGGCTCAGGACCACTCAGGTCCCAAGAGTGCCAGACCAGGGAGGTCCCATCTCTACAGCAGTTTTGAGCTATGGTCTGTCTAATCACCTAAAACGTAAACTGTGCTGTTGAATACTACTGATGCCATTGGTTATAACACAGGACACTTCAAATCTGCTATTTTTATTTTAACCTATTTCTACTAAGTTCAAAAATTTAGTTCTGCTAGTGCACCTCTCTTTTAGATAAAAACAACAACAATATCCACCCCAAAAGTGTAGTGTTTGACACGGGTGCTCTTATAGATAGGAAAATAATTGATGTTAAATTTGAGAGTTCCAGAATAAAATATTTATAATCCCTGCATGGAATATTACCATGTTTTCATCAGCATTATCCATTTACAAAGTTAGCAAAAAGGGCTTGATTCTGGTCTCACACTGTACACTGCAGAATCCAATTCTTGTATCAGAGACTTCCTCCAATAACTGGAAAACTTTGCTTTGGCTTCACAAATGAAACCAGACCACAGTCACTAAGCGACTGTCTGCTAGAGACAGAATCACTCATGTTCTTTTAACACCCTACTTGAAATGGAATTTTACTTTAATGCAGGATTACCACATAATATTTCTTCTCTACTTGGCTCATGAATCCTGTGCAGTTCATTCCCCAAAGGCTGCTAATCAATTATTGCTATTAAAGCCAAACATCACTAAAATAGAAACTTCTGGCTGAGTAAGCTTTAAAAATAGACTTCCACAGTTAATCTTAATTCTGGCATTTGCTGTCACATTTAGATAAGGTCGTCTTTACAGAGCCTAAATGCATAAACCACCGCTACTTATATTTAATGACTATAGACTTGGAAAGCTGCATCTTGCCTATTTTAACAAACCTCATTATTTTTGACAGGTACAAGTCCTATCTGGAAGGTGTTAAAATTTGCCCAGTGAATTGGAAGCTGAATAGAATGCTTGAGATCTCTATGGGTGTGTCTAGACTACATGCCTCCTTCGACGGAGGCATGTAGATTAGCCAGATCGGAAGAGGGAAATGAAGCCGCGATTAAAATAATCGCGGCTTCATTTAAATTTAAATGGCTGCCCCGATCTGCCGATCAGCTGTTTGTCGGCAGATCGGGGGAGTCTGGACGCGATGCCCCGACAAAGAAGCCTTTCTTCATCGACACAGGTAAGCCTGGTTTCACGAGGCTTACCTGTGTCGATGAAGAAAGGCTTCTTTGTCGGGGCATCGCGTCCAGACTCCCCCGATCTGCCGCGATGCCCCGACAAAGAAGCCTTTCTTCATCGACACAGGTAAGCCTGGTTTCACGAGGCTTACCTGTGTCGATGAAGAAAGGCTTCTTTGTCGGGGCATCGCGTCCAGACTCCCCCGATCTGCCGACAAACAGCTGATCGGCAGATCGGGGCAGCCATTTAAATTTAAATGAAGCCGCGATTATTTTAATCGCGGCTTCATTTCCCTCTTCCGATCTGGCTAATCTACATGCCTCCGTCGAAGGAGGCATGTAGTCTAGACACACCCCAAGTAGTTCAAAACATGTCCCTTTGACCAATAAAGATTGGTCCAATACAAGGTATTCCTCTCCCACCTTGCCTCTTTGGGGAAAAAATGGCAGCAGTCATATCCCCTCACCCGTCTGAACTGCACTCCAGAATATGCCTCTCCTCATCTCAGTTGTAATCATTAGAAGGATTTATCTAGAAAAAGGTTACTAAAGAATTTTAAAAGGGCAGTGTGATATTTTGGAGACTATCCATGCCAGTGAGGGGTTCTGTCACTGCCTGCCCTGTAACTTTGGGGCCTTTGTGATGTGCAACTTCGCTTCAAATCCCTGATACCCAGCAGCCAACTCGCAGCATAAGGTCTCTCCTTGTTCCTCATTAACCCAATTATCCTTTGCAGATTGACATCAACAGCCCTTCTTGTCCTGATTCTCTCCAAATACATCCTCCCTTGGTTACCAGACCCTCAGACCATTCCCCTCTGGTTTGTCAGCTTTCTCTGGCACACACACTGTTTTATGCACCAGAGGGATTAAAACAAACAACACATTTATTAAATAGAAAAACTACAGATTCAAAGATGAAACAGTAAGGAAAAGCAAACATATACAGGTGTAAGCTGGGGAATGGTCCCGCTATTGTGGGGGAACTTTTCTGGCTTCTACACCATCCCAGTGAAATGGGCCAGCGAGAGGATCTGAGTCCCCACTCCCACTTCCTTTACCCTCCCTGACCCTGAGCCCTCCCTGAGGGCTCCCCTTCCACTCTCCTGAGTAGCAGAGTCTTCGAAATCCCAACAAGGCTGGGCCCAGGTTTTCTGGGCCTTAATCCCGGACCCTGTAGTTACTTAGGGCAGGGGCTAAGGTGCCCCCTCTCCAGGGTACTCTCTTCAGACTGGATACTTTCCTGACCCACTGATCATTACATACAGTTCAAAGTGATACAATTTATTAAACAGCAACTGATTAAAAAGAAAAGCATAAGGAAAAAATGAGAAAGGTTAAAAGAGAACCCACAGCCCCGCTCTGTAGCACAGGGACATCACAAACAGCAGTTTGCAGAGTATAAGGACAGTCCACAGTCTGTTCCTCATAGGTCCCAGGGCTCTCTCTCTCTCAGGCCCTGGCTGCAGGTTGGACATGCTCTGGCAGTGACAACACGACTCTAGGCTCTAAGTGGCAGGACCCTTCTCCCAGTTGGGATTACAATCCCTCTCCAAGTCTGGCCTGCAAGGCCTCTTGGCTGGTGGCATCTCCGTTCCCATAGCCTCTTCCTCTCCCACCGCTTTGCTGGTCCCAGATGTCCACCACACCCAGCTCCAGACGATGCTGCTTTGCCAGCCTCCAGCTCCTTGCATTGCATCTCTGACTTCTTTGGCTCTGGACACTGCAGGTCTGCTTCTCAGCACAAGATCTGCTCTCTTTGGGCTATGTGGGTCTCTGTCTCTGTCACTGCAGATCTGCTTCTCAGCACAGCTTGGACCCCTTACTGTTCTTCTTGGCTCTCCCCTTCTGTCTCAGAGACCCCAAAAATCCCAGCTCACATGGAGGATGGGACCTAGCCTCCTAATACCCTCATTGGCCTGTCCAGCCAGTCAATCAGGCTGACCTGGAGTGTTGACCTCTTCCCATTGTCCCTGAGGACTGTCAGTCTCAGGGCCCTGATTTCTCATGGACCCTTCCCCCTTTTGGTACTGGGAACTACCCAACCAAAAACCCCCACTGCATTTTAGTAAGGAGCTAACAGTCCCCTTACACAAGTTACACTGAATACAAACAAAGGCACTATTTCAGGCTTTACACTTTCATATTAGACTGCTCATTTCTCTGCTGTGAAGCAGAGTTTAAGTTGCAACCCAGATTCTGAGCACAGTTTTCTGTATACACAAATTCACAGACACTTTCTGTATGCATACTTCAATCATCAAATTCACTATACAACAAGTTTTCACAAAAGCCCCACTCAATATGCTTTTAAAGTACAGTTGGTTTAAATGTCTTTTTTTTAAAGCAAAAATAGTGAGGAGTCCTGCAGTACCTTAAAGTATACAGATTTGGGCACGAGCTTTCATGAGTAAATGCCACTTTGTCGGAGGCATGTAGAGAAAAAAGGGACTCGCCACCCTCCTCCCCAAAAAGTGTTTTTTTAATGGCATACATTCCTAATAAGAATAAGAACAGTAATTACTAATATGTTATTAATAAATATCACCCAAGTTATTAATAAATATCTTATAAACCTCTACCTTTTCCCTCTGCTGCCATGTCTCCTCCCCTTGCTCCAACAACTCTCCTGGTGCTTGCTGCCCCCCAACCCTTCACCCTCCTCTGCTGTCCTGACTCCTGCCCTTCTCACTGCCCTCAGCCTTCCTGAGACCAGTCCCCCTCCACCAGCCCTTCTCTCCCCCCTGTGCCCACTCCTCCAGTAGCCCCACTCTGATCATGTGAGCTACCTCTTCTCATTCCCTCTTCTAACACCTTCCTCTACACACCTGCCCTGCTTCTCTCCTCTGGTGCTGGTCCCTCCCCTGCAGGGTCTGCCCTTCTGCTTCACCCCCAGAATCCTCTGGCACCTGCACCCTCCTGGTGCATCCCCCTTCTCTCACTGCCCCTACCCCCTTTGCCCTCTTTTTCCCTGATGCCTTCCCCCTCACCACCCTCTGCTCCTGTTCCCCTCATGTCCCTGTGCCCTCACACATGTCTTGCTCCATCCCCGCCTTCCTCATGCCCACCCCTTCTTTCAAGCCTTCTCCCAGCACCTCCCCCTCCCCCATCTAGCCCCCATTACCCTTACCCTCTCCTCTCCCAGCATCACCCTGTTCCCCCCTCCCACTGACACCTCCCCTCCTGCCCTTTTCCTCATTGTCTGCACTTGGCCCCCTGGGATTTGTCTCTCCTGCACCAGTCCCTTGGTGCCTTCCCCTTTCTTCTTCTTCTCCTGATCTCCTCCCCTCCCCTACCCTCCCCTCAGCACCAGTCTCTTCACCATATTTTTCCCTTCACCTCCCCACAGCCCAGCCCAGCCTCTTCCCCCACTCCTTCCCCCAGGGCAGCTCTAAGGTTTTTGCTGCCCCAAGCAAAACATTTTATGCCTCCCCCCCTTTTTGTTGTCTTTTACATGTTTGCATTTCACAATGGGTCTTTTTGTTTTGTTTTGTTTTCATTTTTTTCCCGGCATTTTAGCCCTATAAATAGCAAATAGCATTTTCATTCTTTTTTTTCCATAAAGGCAAAGGCACTTCAAGTGAAATCCCCCTTTCACTGGCTGTTGGGTCACAGCAGCCTTTTCCCTGCCCTGTCCAGCCCCTCCCTATGGACAAGCACCCCTCACTCCCGATCCACATGGGGAGCAGGGTGCAGGGACAGCACAGAGCCAGAGGGATGCAGGGAACAGTGGGGAGGGTACTGGGGTGGTGCGGAGAATAGGAGGCATAGAACCAGAGGGACGCAGGGATGGGGGGGAGCAGGGTGCGAGGTAGGCATGGGGAATGGGACGCGGGGAATGGTAGGGGCAGAGGGATCGGGGTCTAGGGGCAGTGCAGGGAATGGGCACCACAGAGCTGGGGGGGCAGGGATCGGGGGGAGCATGGTGCAGAGTACAAGGGTGGCGCAGAGCCAGAGAGTCGCAGGGAAGAGGGAGAGCCGGGGGTCTGAGGTGCAGGGGAGCAGAGGCGGCACGGAGAACAGGCGGCGCAGAGACAAAGGGGTGCAGGGCGGGCGCAGCGAGCCGGGCGGTCAAAAGGGAGCGGTCTCTCATGGGCGAGCGGGCTGGGGCCGTGGTAGGACTGGAGCCGGTGGGGTGGGGCCTGGCTGCGCTGCACTCTGCAGCCAGCTCCCGGGAACACGCAGCCAGAGCTGAGCTGCCGCGGCCTTTTAAAATCGGCGGGGCCACATCACACCAGCATCCTGGCATCTGGCAGCATCCCATCCTCTGGCTCACGCCAGAGCTGCATGCAGGTAGCCCGGTGGCAAGAATCGCTGCTCTTCCCTCTTCCTGGCGGCGCTCTGCTCCTCCGCCGGCCAGCGGATCAGATGGGGCCGCGCTGCCCGTAGTGCGGGCTTCGGCCAGCCCATCACAACGGCCCACCAGGCCAGTCTGCCCCTGCACTCACCAGCTTGTAAAATTTACTCGCCGCAGGCAAGTGTATTTGTCAAGCCCTGTATATAGAGATATAGATATACACACACACACAAGCTTATCAAAAGAAAGGAATTAATTATCAAGTGTAGGACCAGTGTTAACCAGGCCAATTCCATCAGGATGGATGAGGAGGTGTGAATACAAAGTGAGGGAAAATTACCTTTGTAGTGAGATAACCATTCTAAGTCCTTTTTCGTCCTAATTTGATTGTGTTAAATTTGCAAATGAATTGCAGCTCTGCTGTTTCTCTTTGTAGTCTGGTTTTGAAGGGGTTTTTTAGTGTTTAAACTTTCTATTGAAGCGTTTGGACCAAAGTGCAGGTGAATCAAAGTGCAGATTAGGCATGCTAGAGAGAGTATTTATGTTATTTATCCTGCTTCTCCTTACCAAGAAAGTCACATCTAGGTAACAAGCCAGGCCCTTGCATACATGGATTATTCATTTCAGAAATTAAGGGAAATGGTTTCATACCTGTGATAAAATCCACAAGGTATGAAGTAACAGAATCCTACCCCTTTAAAAGCCAAAGATTTCCCTTGCTGTTTCCTACTCATTCCTTCTAGACTGTCTCTTGAATTCAAGAGTTCCAAGGAATGGGTGTTTTCTATCAGCCTGTTCAGATGCTTCCAACCACCATCAAAGCATCTTCCTCATTCATCCACACCATGGAATAGACACTTTTTTCCTCTTCACACCCTCTCTCCATCCTATGACTATCCCATCAATAAAGGCAGAAAGCTGTGGTTCTCCCACTAGAAAGGATGTTAATTATTTCGTTGGTAGACAAAAGACAGGGCTATATTCCTTATGACAAGGACCAAGAGACTGAATAGCCTGAGCCATAAACACATGCATATCTTCAGCTATGGAATAGAAACAGAGCCACAGACAGGTGAAGTGACTTCCCAAAGTCACACAAGCAGTCAGTAGATGAGCTAGAAATAGTCCTGAAAAGTAATAATTTCTGGCTGTCATAGAAAATTCACATAGCCACTTTTAGGCTAAAACTGTTTTAGGCAAAGCAAAAACAAGAATCCATGATTATATCTCTTCATTGTTAGCGTCTTTTTTCTGCAACACAATTTCCACTCCAGATCACTTCTAAAGCAGAATCTCATTGCTTTTTACTGTCTTGTGGACACAAAGAAAAGTACTCAGCAAGAGTGATAGATTTTTTTCTGGCTTAATGAGCTTAACAAGCCTCTAAGAATTTTGACACAGCAAGAATAGCTTTCATAACATTTTTTTGGCCTCTATTATTCCAGACAACAGAAATAGGTGCTTGATTCTTATAACTGTAACCCTTCTGCTAGGCCAAGTTAATAGCAGCAAGGGCCGGGTTCAGTACCGAGGGGACCGCCCCCCCAACAACGTAGTGCAACACCAGCTCGAGCCCCCACCCAGTGACCTGGGAAATCTTACACCCCCCCGGGCACCTCAAAAAGGCAATTCTTCCCCTCTCACAAGCACAGAGCCTTGGTATAGCAGCAAATCTTTAACAACATGAGGGAACTGACATCAGCATTAATTTGGGAAAACACCACAACTAGGATTCATAGACCAAACCATGAGCAAAGATCCACTCCCAGCCAAGAATCACCCCAAATCCCCAAGAGTCCAACACCCCACAAGTCTCTGTACTGAGTCAGTGCTGCCCTAGGGTTCAAAAGTTTACCTGCAGGGTTTTTACCTTCCAACCTGGGTGAAATGGAGGAGGCGGGGGATTGATACACCTTACGTGGTCCCTGTCTCTCCATAGGGTTCTGCTGCCACCTTTAACACGAATCACTCCGCCACACTCCACCTGCGAACTGCCCTGATCCACCTCTCCAACTTCTTCCACTCCACCGGCCGCCCGCCGGTCATTCCCACAACTGCTCCATTGGCTGCCTGCCTCTGCTCCTACTGGCTGCCTGCCGGTCATTTCCACCAGCTGGTCGTTCCCACCAGCTGCTCTGCAGTCCGCCTGCCACTGCTCCTACCAGCCGCCCGCCAGTTGTTCTCGCCAGCTGCTCCACTGAGTCATTCCCGCAAACTGCTCTGCCAGCCGTCCTGCACACTGCTCTGCTAGCGGCTCAGCAATTGAGCTTCAGGCTCCCCACAGCACTCAGTGATTTCAGCTCTTTAGCAATTTCAGCTCATAGTAGAGTAGCCTCAGTGCTAGTGCACCATTGGCCCAAAGCGATGTCAGCTCAGCAGCCTATAACTAGACTCCTAATGGAATACAAATTAGCTCTGATATTCTACAGTGGAGAGAGGAGGAGGTGCAGTTGGTGTTTCAGGCCCTCAGACAGGGGCCCCACCACCAGGTACAAATACCTGTCCCCAGCCTCTCTCACTTCATTGGGTTTGGAACCCATGCCCCTTGTCTGGTGAGTGCTACTTAGCTGATGGCGAATCCCTCTGTCATAAAACAGTTCCACTGTCCTTGATTCACATAATCAGGGTAACAACACTTTATCCCCCTCTGCCTCAATAACAGAGAGACTGGGGATCCCACAGCAGCCAAAGTGACCATTTGGGCTGCTGTGAGCTCATACTAGGTGGGGTGGGTGTGCCTATGCAAACAAGATCAGCTCCTGAAGTCTTTTTACACCACTTGCCACAATTCACCACCAGATGCCAGAGTAGAGTTTATCCTGACCCTGCTTACACAAGGAATTGTGTTTTATATGAAGACAGAGAAAGCATTCAATGAAATTATGATAAACTGAAGCAAGGCATGATTTTAGTTCTCATCTTGGCCTATTTTACCAGGTATGACTTGCTTGGAAAACCAAATTATTTTTCAGAATTTGCAGAAATACTGAATGCACTTCATCTGAAATAGGAAATGATGATAAACAGGGCTCGACAAACGATGTAATCTACTTGCACGTGATGAGTAGATTACACCCCGGAAGAGCTGGTGCAGAGCAATTTGCGCATGCGCAGAATGATCTGTGCATGCACACAGCGCAGAACCGCTTGGCGAGCCCTGATGATAAATAACGCTATACTTGGTCTCCTTCTTTTACATGAGATCCATCATGAATTTAATTGGCTTTTGGCAGCAGCATATATAGACCTAAAGGCAGCCTTCAGTTCTGTAAGTAGAGCTTTCTTGTAGAAGGCTTTATAAGGTAGTATTCCCAACATTCTCTCGAGGGTAATTCAAAATCTACACAACTCAGGAGCATAAGTGCATTGGTAGAATCCATAGGTGTAACAAGTTTCATACTAGACCCAGGTTAAAACAGGGATGTGACTTGGCCCTAACCCCATTCTGGTACACAATGAATTGGTTCCTTGAACACATCTCCACAAATATCAGAATAACTTTTGGCTCAAACTCTTACACCAACCTGGATTACGTGGGTGATGTCCTCCTGGTTCCAGGCACAATTATCTCAATAATGCATTAGAGAGCTTCCAACACAAGTCATCTGCTCTTGGGCAAAGGTTTCTTGGGCAAAAACAAAATCCAGAGTGTCAGTACAAAATGATACAAGACAACAGTGTTTTTCTGAACAAACTATAAATAGCGGATGACTTTTCTATATAGGCAGCAAATGGTCATCTAAATAGGCAGACAGCCATCCATCCTAAAGACATATGGTTTAGTATCCTTGGTCATGAAGGACCTGCATAGGTAATAGGTATAGAGCCAAAGAAAAAAAAAAGCCAGACTGGATATAAAAGTATGGATTTACCAAATCTGTGTACTTCCAATTCTCTTCTATGAATGTGAAACATGGACTCTGTTTAAACAAGCCATCCGGAGGCTGGATGTATTTCATATGCACTGCCAGTAATGACAGGCTTTAAGAGACTGAACTGGAGAACTATAGATATCATCGGCCACTGCCAGTTGGCAATTTATGGTCATATTAACCACTTCAGAAACAAAGTTCCTGCATACGAGGCTCTAAAGATTGGACGTATTAGGAAGGGAGACTGCTTGGTCACAGACATAACTCTTGTTGAGTTCAATGGATTCATCCTTAAAAATCAAGCCATTTTTATTTACGAGCCAAAATACAGGTTTCGGTCCCTAACTTCCGGCACTTATGTTTTCTAGCTTTTGAAAAAAAAAACCCCACTATTTTGAAAGCTAACTGAAGACAAAGTACTAACTTCACCATTTAATTAAGTAAATTGTTGTGGCCTTTTATTTGCACATGCATATATAACCCAAGGTCCAAGTGTGCTTCAGCAGCAGCCCTGGGAACTACAAGTTGAGGAGTACAAACTGAGGCATGTTGGGAGAACAGGATGTGCCCTCTGCCCCCAGCAGGGTCTCAGAATAGACTGAGCTGGAAGCAGCACGCAGGCTGCATGCAGAAAGGAGGGGCTGCTGAACTGTGATCCTGTTCTATGGGTTTTTTTTTTTTTAAAGAATAAAGCCTGTTCCTGGTGGTTTGTCTGAGTGGGTCTGGTCTGAGGTGCAAACATAATACACAATGCAGAGCACACCAAGGACCCTCAGCCTAGTCTCCCACAGTTGTGTAAGAATTCCCAAGGCTTCCCCTATAGTGAATAACCTCGCACTGGGCTAGTGAACAGGAGGGGTTACACATGGATCATAGATTAGGATAAGAAGAGACCTCAGAAGGTCATCCGGCCCACCCCAAGCTCAAAGCAGGACTAACCTCACCTAAATCATCCCAGCCAGGGCTTTATCAAGTCAAGCCTTGGAATCTCCATCTTTTGAGGGTTTCTATCATCTCCATAGGCAACTGATTCCAGGGCTTCACCACCCTCCTAGTGAAATAGTTTCTTCTAATATCTAACCTAGATCACCCACACGCACTGCAACCTGATACCATTGTTCCTTGTCATCCTCCACACTGAGAACAGCCTCTCTCCATCCACTATGGAATCCCGCTTCAGGGTTGAAGGATGAGATCAAACCTCCACCCACTCTTCTCTTTCACAGACTAAGAAAGCCCAAATCAAACTGCACTGTTCTCTGAAAGCAGAGGCTGATTACAATGGCTGCATACACAAGACTAAATTTTTCCCTCACCAGTTTTTCCTGATATAATTTTGTGTGTTTTTATAAAGTTGCCTGAAAATGGCAATTTGGCTACCAAAAAAAAAAAAAAAAAAAAAAAAAAAAATCACACAAAATTGAAGCTTCCATAATTTCAGAGAAAAAATGATTTCACTTGAAAATAGTTCTTCATTACAACACTTCTTTTGGTTAAAGTGGTGCTTATTTTTCATCAGAATGAAATGCAATGAAGACTGAAATTAGGAACACTGAAAATTTCATTGTAAATATTTTACAATACCCTGGGGTAATCATTTTTTTTAAAACCTAGATAGATTTAGGTAATAAACAGGATCAGAAAAATGTCACAAATTAATTTTTTATTGCTGATAATTTTAAAGTTTCATTGTTATTCAGTTTTTAAAATAGAAAGGAAATAAAAGCAAAAAACTCATGTTGTTTGAATTGTTGTCCTAGTTCCTTCACCTATCCATAACAGCAAACTATTATAAGTTTTCAGTCTTTATTAACACAATCTATAAAATAGGTTTTTTGTTATCATTGACAAATGAAAGACCAGGAATGTTCCTGTCCTTTTATCCTTAGACTGTATGAAAAAACGCACTCTGAATTGTAAAATGATGCAAGACAACAGAGCTCAACATTTCGTAGTTAATTTTTTTCTGCTTAAAGCAATTACTTTTGTCGTCACCATGTGTAAAATGTATCGCCATGGGAAAGGGTGTAAAGTCAAATGTGCTTTTCAAAGCATAAGTTGCACATAAATACAATCACACCTACAAACGGCCTCACCTCCCAGATAGTAAGCTCTCTCAGAAGTTACTGCAAAATACAGAATGGAAATGCCATTCGTGCTGCCTTTGTTCAAGGGAAAAGAACTATATCTGCTTTCGAAAACTGAATCCCTTATATTTGCTATTCACAAATAAGGCTAGCTCTCCTAGCAACTGCCACATCACATGGGAGTTTGTTTCTAGGCTGCAAAGCACATTATAGAAACTTATTGGCTTTTGATCTTAAGCAACAGTTTTAAGTGAGTTTTAAGGAGGCATACCTGGGAGGTCAACAAATGCCTTTGATGTTGACCGCGGAACGTCCAGACTACCGCGCTGAGCCGACAAACAGCTGATCAGCTCAGCGCGGCAGCCATGTAAATGTAAATGAAGCGACGATTATTTAAATCGCCGCTTCATTTTCCTATGCCGGGTAGTCTAATCTACATGCCTCTGTCACCAGAGGCATGTAGTCTAGACGTACCCATAGAGACAGACAGACAAATGTTAAGGAGCATATTTATATTTATGAGTAATGCCTTTGTTATTGTTGCATATTTCTGAATTATAGTCACCATGTACACAGTTTCATTCAATAAGGGTGAAAATTAATACTATATAAATATACAGAAAGAGGAGATGTTTTGGATATTAGAAGAGCAGGAGTTTTGAATAAACTAAGCATGATACACAGAGTTTTCTAAGTATTAGAAGAGCATACATTTTTAATAAGCATGAATCACTTACACATTGGAGTTCTCAGGGACAGTTCCCTTCCTGTTTGAATGGATGTTCAGGCATGGGGCTTTATTCAAAATGTTTGTCCTTCCTTGACCTCCTTAGGACTACTCTGAGCAATAAAGATTTGAGGGCAGCAAGAATATAGGGTTTCCCTTTGACATTTAAAAATCCATGCCCATGTACCGATTATTTTCCCTTTAATAAGCATACTGTACATAATCCATGGCTCTCCTATACAGTAATGGATAAAAGTAGCTGGATTCAGTTTTATGGCTATACTATTTCTCCCTCCTCAGTCAAAAAATAAACAGTGAATAAAATGAGAATTTCACTAAAGGAAGAGAAAATAACCCTGGGGTGGGGGAGGTGAAAGGCACCCTTCATTTTCCCTGCGTTGATCCATTTCTTTACATCCCTGTAAACTTACCATTTGCTGCAGATCTCCTGAAAGATACTGTAGATCTTGTACCATTTACTCTTCTATGCACAGATCCAGTAGCCTTTTCCCTGCATTACATATAGCATAAAAGAGAGTGTAATTGCAGTGTCAAATAGGTATGACTTACATTTCAAGAGCTAATGAAACCAATACAAAGCAAAGCATGTAAATACAAAAGTAATTTATATTGGAAGCCAAACCTAAGACTTCTATAAAATCTGTAATAGTTAATACCATGGTCAAGGAGTCCCCGGTAACACTCAGAGAGTCTATATTCTTCAGTAACATATATTTATATAAAATAAAATGTATTATGCTCCCAGTTAAAACCCTAATTATACTCAGAATGTACATCAGTACATGACATGAAATATTAACTATGAGCGAACTACAGATTTTCATGAGAACAAAATATAACCTTATTTGCATTTTTTTCTGCTATTCAACCCAGCTGCATCCTACATTTTAATAGTGTTGTTCTTTTGTGGTTATTATGAAAATAATGTGTTAGTAGTTGCTCTGTTGGTTATAGAATATATTTTAAAATAATCAAGAATAATGAGGGTACATTTTGGTGGGATATTAATAAAAATCTAGTAATGTGCTATTTTGAGCATTGACACACACAAAAAGGAAATTTATGCTGAACTCTAGTTAGAGGTTTTTCTATTTTTACTTCATACCCAGAATAGCATTAAAACTATAGAAACACCTAAAAGCCATCCCTTAGTGAAATATATTACTGTTATATTAATATGCATACACACTATACACACACACACTATTATTTATATTAGCAATTTGCGTGGGGGATATACAGAGCGCCATAAATTGTTGCACAATCATTTGTTTTTAAAGCCTAATCACAAAAAGCCAGAGATTTCAAAACCTAAGCAATACATTTTAATATACATTGATCAGAAAATATATACATCTCATAAATTATGTTACATATGGACAGTTCTTGGAGGGCTGGAGAACCCAAGTTTGCATACTGCTATTGTCCTTTTGTGACTCACCCACAACAGATAACACTCCAAGCAGATTTTAGATAATGTAGTCAGACACACAGAGCCAACAATGTAACACCACAGTGAAAAAAAAAACAGAAATAATTGGTACTGACATCTGGTAGGTGAACTGGTTTTTATTACTCTCTCCTTACAGCCACCATTCACTAATGAATCCCTCTCCCCCATATGTACTACACAGAAATAACATTAAGACTGAGCATCAGAGACACAAAAGGGGGATAACAAAGTTGAAGTTGAACCACACACATTCATGAAAAGATGCACAGTTCACACTTTTCAAAGTTTGGGGATTTTGTTTGTTATTTCTTATAACGTGGACTAAGTGTTAATCTTGAATTTGCATTGTCTAGGTTTTGGAAATTGAGATTAAAACTTCCATGTTATTTACAGGATTTAAAAAATAGCTGTCATACCTTTAGAAGTAGTATTTATATTTAATGTGATCGTTAAAATAGAGCTAGATTCTGCCTTTCAATTACATTTGTGCACTGTGGTTAAGACAAGTATAAGTGAATGAGGAATATGGCCTAGCATAAACTGCATTAAATTTTGCATATGAACAAAATCAGCAATCTTAAAATAAACCCCTTTGACATTCATACAACGTTATTTTAAAAAGTCAGGAAAATTAGCATTAAAGTTGAAAAATTTCCTTGAACTCTGTGCCCTCATTCACTGGCAGAAATAATATGACAGACACTCGGATTTTTTTTAAAGATAGCCTTACATATAGCATGCATACTGCACAACAGTGTAACACAGACACTGTAGCCACCCCCCCCCCCCCCGCCAATTTACCCACATATTAGAGACTTCAATGCAGCTACTTAACATAAGCAAAACAAGCAGTCTTTGGTACTGCATTCAATTTAGAAGATGAGAAATACGATATCAGTTCTTGAGCAGTGGTGCTCAATATCACTTTTTGAACAAAAAACAGGACTATGTAGCACTTTAAAGACTAACAAGATGGTTTATTAGGTGATGAGCTTTCGTGGGCCTGACTCACTTCCTCAGATCAAATAGTGGAAGAAAATTGTCACAACCATATATACCAAAGGATACAACTCCCATTCCCTTTTACCCCTTCTCTACTTATGCTACCTTGATGACATCTTTAGGATCTGAACTCATGGCCAAGAAACACTGGAGACATTCCACCCAGATTTTAACAACCTACGCCCCATCATCAATCTCAGCCTGGACCATTCCACACGAGAGATCCATTTCCTGGACAACACAATACAAATCAGCAATGGAAAATTAGACACCACTCTCTACAGAAAACCCACTGACTCATACAGTTACCTACATGCTTCCAGCTCCCATCCAGAACACATCATACAATCCACCATCTATAGCCAAGCCCTTTGATACAACTGCATCTGCTCTAATCCCACTGAAACTTCAGGATCTCTACCAAGCATTTATAAATCTCCGCTACCCACCCAGAGAAATAAAAAAGCAAATTGAAAGAGCCAGACGAATACCTAGAAACCACCTACTTCAAGACAGACCCAAGAAAACCAACCATAGAACACCACTTGTCATCACCTACAGACCCCAACTTAAACCTGTCCAACATATTATCAATAAACTACAGCCTATACTGGAACAGGATACTAAACTCCAAGAGGCTCTGGGAGACAGACCCATAGTCTCCTATAGACAACCACCTAACCTCAAGATGATTCTTACCAACAACCAGAGGACATACCACACTAATACCAACCCTGGTACCTTCCCTTGCAACAAACCCCGTTGCCAGCTTTGTCCACAGATTCACTCTGCTGATACCATTATTGGACCTAACCAAGTGAGTTATAAGATCAAGATCACATATTCCTGCGCATCCAGAAATATAATTTATGCTATCATGTGCCGAAAGTGTCCATCTGCTATGTACATTGGACAAACGTCTCAGACACTTCGCCAAAGGACCAATGCCCACAAAACAGATATTAAACAGGATCACAAAGAAAAAACAGTTTCTTGCCATTTCAACCAGCAAGGACATTGTCTCAACAACTTGATTACCGGCATCCTGCTTCAAAGGCCTTTTAAGACTACACTTGAAAGGGAATCCTCTGAACTGTCATTCATGCTTAAATGCGACACTTTACGCCTAAGTTTGAATAAAGAATCTAGTTATCTTACCCATTACAAAGATAGCTTCCCCAATTATCACCTCTAATATCATTAGCTCACAGACATTTACCTCCCCCCCAGCCCTCTTCTGTTCTGAAATTTGATTTGTCCTTTTCATATGTGTTCATTTTTTTTAATTGTATCCTTTGGTATATATGGTTGTGACAATTTTCTTCCACTATTTGATCTGAGGAAGTGGGTCTGTCCCACAAAAGCTCATCACCTAATAAACCATCTTGTTAGTCTTTAAAGTGCTACATAGTCCTGTTTTTTGTTTCAGCTACACCAGACTAACACGGCTACATTTCTATCACTTTTTTAACAGTGCTGCTCAAGCTTTCCTGTGCCCCTTTCAGGAGTCAAGTTTGTCTTGTGTGCCCCCAAGTTTCACCTCAATACTCACTTACATAATCAGACATAAAAAAACAAATGCAGCATACCTGCATCACTACTGAAAAACTGCTTACTTTCTCATTCTGTATGTATGAAATGTTTGCTTGTACTGACGTCACTAATGCTTTTTATATAGCCTCTTGTAAAACCAGGCAAGTATCTAAGTAAGGTGATGTACCTCTGGAAGACCTCTGTGTCTCCCCAAGGAGTAAACGTATCCCTAGTTGAGAATTGCCGCACTATATCATTTCTACTCTCCTCTGTCTCTTGTTCATGCTAAAAAACTAACAGTACATGCACTGCTATCTTTGTATTCCTTCCAACTATCCAAATGTTCTTCAAGACTTCTAATTTAATAATGTGGTTTCTTTTTTAGTCAAAGTAAGCACAAAGGCCCCGATTTGGGAAAACATCCCAACTCAGGAAGTCAGTGAGGCCCAGATTCAGGAAAGTATGTACTTAACTGCATAACTATCCAGGCAAGTACTTTAACAAATGCTTAAACTGCATTTGTTTTGATAAACTTAGCTCAATTGAACATGTGTAAAACATTTGGTAACACCATAGCCAAATATAAGGTCATACATCTGGGAATAAAGAACATACGTCACACTTGCAGGGTGTCTGGTAAGTAATGGCTCTAATTGCGATCATGGTGCATGAACAAATAACTGGGCACAAGCTCCTGATGCAATGCAATGGCTAAGAAAACTAATAAGATCTTTGTATGTATATGCACGGTAATACCGAGTAGAAGCAAGGAGGTGCTATTACCGCACTGTATGGTATTACTGAGAACATTACTTGAATACTGTGACCTTTTTCTGGTCTCTACATTTTAAACATTACAGCAACAACTGTAAAGGTTTCAGAAAATAGCAATGTGGAAAAATGGACTCACCATTAAGGTACCCCTCGTGGCAAGGCATGGCCAGTTTCATTGTCTAGCACCCCAGACTGATGCTGACAGACACCCGATCCTGCAGTCATCTCACTTTGCATGACTCACCCCTCAGACAATAGTCTCTCCCCATTTGGGGTAATGAAAAGTCCAACAAAAACAAATGCCTGATCCCTCCATCTGGTGTACCACTCTCCATTCCGGGCTCCAGGGTCTGCAAACCCTCTTCTCAGGCCTTCATGTCTCCTTACCGGTGGCAGGTATGTGAATCCAAGCTTGCTCTCTACACTGGGCTATGACAGCAGTCAAGGTTCATTCTGTCAGACTTCCTGCTGCCATCTCCCTAGACTAAAACTAATCAAACCTTACCTCAGATTTTGTCCTAACCCTGCCAGAGGCTTCCTGTCCCTTACAGGTCTCTTCACTCTCTATTAGCAGGAGAACAACAAAATAATTTCTTCCTCACTGCTTGCAATTTCTTTTCTGCTCCACCCAGCCCCTTCCCAGATAGATTTCATCATTAATTAGGCCTGGCCCATAGTCCAGGTGCAAGTAGGTGGGTTAATTGGCCTCTGAAGCTCATATTAATCTAACATGGTGGTTCTCAATCAGATGCGTGTCCCTAGAGGTATTAGGGATGTAAAATCCCATTTAATCAGTTTAGCAGTCAAACATTATGGTTAACCGGTTAACTGGAATCATGTCCCCAGGCCCAGCTAGGCCCTCCCCGCACCTGCAGAAAACAGGGCTGCTTGGGCAGGAGGCTGCTCCAGATAGGCCTGCTGCACCTTGCTGTGAGCTGCTCCAGCAACCCAGCCATGGCATGTGGTGGGCACAGTAGGGCTGGAGCAGCATCTCTTCTCATGCTGAGTGGGGAACTGCTCCAGGCCAGCCAGGCCATCAGTTGACCAGTAAAGGTAATGCTTAGTGATAACTGGTTAACCAGATACATCCCTAAGATATATGCAGAGTTCTTCCAAAGGGTACATCAACTAATCTAGATGCTTGCCTAGCTAGATACTTTACAATAGGCTACAAAAAAGCATTAGCAAAGTCAGTACAAACTAATATTTCATATACTGGCTTGTTTATACTGCTTTATACTTGATTTTATAATTATATGGTAAAAAGGAGACAACAAGCAATTTTTCAGTCACAGTGTGGCTGACACAGTCTGTATGCTTATGTCTGATTTTGTAAGCAAGTAGTTTTAAAGTGAGTTATAACATAGGGGTGTACAAGACGAATCAGATTCCTTAAAGGACTTGAAAGGTTGAGAGCCACTGATCTACAAATAAAGGCACTGCAAAATCCAACAGCTGGAAACTGAAGCTGAACAATTTTAGATTAAAACACAGTGCATATTTTTAACAGTGGAACAACTTACCTAGATTTTCTATCACTTGCAATCTTTAAATCAAGATCTTCTGTCTCTCTAAAAGATATGATCCAGTTTAACCAGAAATCATGGGCTTGATGCAAGAATGCAAGAAGCCAGATTAAAATCACCATAAATGACTCCTTCAAAAATATCATGGTTTTTCAATCCATTAATTATGAAAGATTGCCAAGGGAGATTTTAAAATCTTAGATCTGGAGCTACATTTGAGGATTCCAGAACTCTATTGTACTTACGAGTAAAATCCTAAACCCAGGATATGTTTCACCAATATTCCTCAAAACTCAGGTCTGCTCTTAATAATATTGTAATTATACCCTGAATCATCTCAAATTCTGTTCTAACTCAACATTTGGATAGTTTAGAAATGAAGAACACCAGAGATCAATATTCTATTGTACATGTGAGAAATTTCTCAGCTTAAAATGCTCATATCCTTAGAACTATAAAAATATTTTAATACAAATTTTGTTTACACAAAGAGGTCTACTAAAAATGCCATTCTGAAATTTTTTATTCGCCATTTCCAGATCATGTATATGAAAGATACTTGATATGAGCATAGAACAAAACTCAAAAAAATCTAAGGTTTTAAATAACTTTTCTAAACTGAGATTTTGCCCTCATAGCTAAAGCAGTTCAATAGCTCATTCTAATTTAGCTACCAGATCAGTACGGACAACAATTCCAGTTGTATAAAGCATTTGCCAGAGAATAGGTCCCATGAGCACCTATTAATTCGGAGCTATTTTAAGCCTAATTTTTCCTCCATGACTACAAAACCCATGACATATTAATGAGTTCTCCTGAGCTCATGGAATTGCTCTCTGCTTTTCATTTCCCCCTCAAAAGGTAGCCACTTAAAACCAAATTCACTTGCATGAAGTTTCACAAGCTTACTCCCTTCCAAGAGTAAGGGTCCCATAATCTATTTTACTGTGCTATGCTATATAGCAATGGAGCTATGGGTCATGACATGACATGCAAAGCACACACCTCATAGCTTCTGACACAGTGGTGAGGAGCAGTGTATTTCATAGCTGACTAAACAACCCATGAGTCACGAAAAATTCTTAAAAATGGACCAAGATAGCTTGGAGACCTCTTAAAATAACTCCAAAACAAACCTTAACCAGAAGGTGACGATTATTCTAATCAGAGAGATCCTTCCAATACAATGGCATTTGGGGGGGGGGGGGGGGGGGGGGGGGGGGGGGAAGCTAGAAGAATGTAGGTGAAGGCACCGCCTCACCTGCAAAAGCAGTATAATGTCAGGCTTTTGAAATTTTGGGGTGCCTATTACACTTTAACCCTTTGTCATAAGAGAATACTACACAGTTATCTAAGTTGTTGGCCTAAAGTTTCTAGCCAGTGATTCCATTTTCTAAACCATTATCCATACAAAGATAAAAGGGAATTTCTGCTGCCACCTTTAATTCTGTAGCTACAAATCTTGAAGCAACATGAATACCAGAGGACTACCTCCACAGTTTCTATTGTGTGGACACACTGACATTAACTAATGGCAGTTGGCTAAAGGTGTGTCATCTAAGTTCCACAGACACGGTCAAATCTGCTCTAGTCTAGCAAAGCAATCAGCATGAAACTCCACCATCTGAAACTCTCAAACTTTTCTCCTCCCTGAGCAAGAAAAACAAACATTCAACAAGAAAATATAGTCCACAGATATACCAATATATATATACAGGCAGTCCCCGACTTACGCGGATCCGACTTATGTCGGATCCGCACTTACGAACGGGGCTTTTCTCGCCCCGGACCTCACGGGCGGCG
Organism: Pelodiscus sinensis; assembly: GCF_052426305.1. Classification (NCBI taxonomy): domain Eukaryota; kingdom Metazoa; phylum Chordata; order Testudines; family Trionychidae; genus Pelodiscus; species Pelodiscus sinensis. Next base: position 67,864,667 of record NC_143057.1, read on the forward strand.
GGTTGCCGCCCGTGTCCTCCGGGGCGAGATAAGCTTCTTCCGGTCTCCCTGGTCTGCTGGGGGGTCCAGCAAAGCCGCTGGACCCCCCCAGCAGACCAGGGACACCCGAGCAAAGCCGCTGCCTGGGCAGCTTTGCTCGTTTGCCCGGGAGCAAAGCCGCCCAGGCAGCGGGACCCCCGCCGCCTGGGCGGCTTTGCTCCTGTCCCCCTGGTCTGCTGGGGGGGGGGGGGGTCCAGCAAAGCCCAGGCGGCGGCTTTGCTCGGGTGTCCCTGGTCTGCTGGGGGGGTCCAGCGGCTTTGCTGGACCCCCCAGCAGACCAGGGAGACCGGGAGAAGCTTATCTCGCCCCAGAGGACACGGGCAGCGGGGTCCCTCCGCCTGTGCGGCTTTGCTCGGGTCTCCCTGGTCTGCTGGGGGGGAGGGGGCGCAGCTAGTGCACCGCGCTCCCCCCCCCCCCCCCGCAGACCAGGCTTTTGTTGCGGGACACCTCAGGTAGAGCAGCTGGGGTGCTGCCGGGTTGGTCCTGTGGGAACCTACCGGGCAGTGCCCCAGCTGTTCTGTCCCAGGCTCCAGATTCAGCAGCTGATCAGGCTGATTCCAGGAAGCTGAGGGCAGAGCAACTCTGCCTCCGGCTTCCTGTAGTCAGCCCCTGGTCAGTTTCAGTGGCAGCAGCCAGTTCCGACTTACATACAAATTCAACTTAAGAACAAACCTATAGTCCCTATCTTGCACGTAACCTGCGGACTGCCTGTATACCATTTTCTTACCTAATATATGTTAATATATCACTAAAATGTATAATGTACTCAAACACCAAAGGCATTGCTAAAACATTTAAATACATAATACATTATTTTAAAATGTACATTCTTTACCCAACAGTGTAAACATGTACATTCACATTTAGATACATAATCAAAATCCTCTGAAAGTAGAGGACTATAATCGAAGTGCTGCTCTCAATATCCTAGAACTGAACAATAATGCATAATACAAGATTATACTCCAATACAAGATTATACTCCAAAAGGGATTTTTTTCACCCACACTTGTCTTCAGAAACTAATAGCAGTGTTTGTAAATGAAATTCATAGAAGTATGAAAAGGCAATGCATCAGACATAGTCTGGTTACATTTTTCCAAGTTTAAGTTTGCATTTCAGAAAAAAGGGCTTTAATCTTTTGACAATTTATAGTGTCTGGGTGATGTCAGAAGAATGCTTATCAGGATGCTTAAGGGCAGATTTAGTCTTCCAATCAAACCACTCAATCTCAATAAAGATTTAATCAAAATGATTACTCACTGTTTGCACACTTCAGAAGGGTAGCCTAGTCAGTCTGGAACAGGAAAAACTTAAACAACAAATAGTCTAGTAGCACTTTAAAGACTAACAAAATATGTAGATGGTATCATGAGCTTTCGTGGGCACAGCCCACTTCTTCAGATGAAGCTTTTGAACATGCAAGGCACTGCATTTAGCCATATGGGGTGGAAATCCATCAATCTTTCCCAGTGAATAATGCATTACTAACCATTCCTCCACAGGAAATATAAACTGGTATCAGTTGACTAGTCAGAATTACTTTCCCCTGGATTAGGATTAAATGTGAATTTGAAAGATCCACCATATAAAGTCACTCTTGAATGTGTGTGCACGCATACATACCCTCCTTCAGAGATCTGAAATAGGTTTCTTCCATTTTTAATGCCTATCTGCAATGCATGCCACTTCTCTCTTCATTCCTTAAAGCTGATTCCAAGCTCTGTAAACTTGTTAACCAGATATGTACGTATTGTATACTTCACAGGCAGTATTTTTACAAATCAGTACTGTATTAAGCATTAATAGCTGTCAAAAGTTTTCTCTCTTTACACACAGCTTACTGTCCTGAGGGCGAGAGGGAGAGAAAACAGCCTGCAAAAAGACTGCCTGTGATAGAAAAGTCATAGCTAAAAGCTGGGTAGTTACAGTCATGTTGGTCCCAGGGTATTGGACAGGCAAGGTAATATCTTTTATTGGACCAACTTCGGTTAGTGCACTTTGACTCTCTCCCCAACAGAAGTTGGTCCCAATAAAAGATATGACATCGACCACCTTGTCTAAATCACAAATGAAACACATTTTCAAAGTGTATAAAGCAGAAGTAAATTTTTTCTTCTGAAAATTGCTGACTAGAGAGAATTCCATTTGTTCCAGAATGGCCTGGGGGCTCAAGCTCTGCTTATATAATCAGTAAAAAAAAGTGTCAATAGAAACCTGCAGCTGTTGGAAGGACTGTTATCAAAATATAGGATTACTTTATAAGGTCTATTCTACACTACTCAAGTTAATGGGCATTTTTCCATTGATTTGAATGGGAGAAGAATAGAGCCCTAATTTCCTACGTACATATTCACTTAAAAAACCCAACCTTTTACTTTGGGGCAGACTGAACAAATTACTGATAATAGTAATAGCAATACAACCACCCGGTTACATAGTACCCTCAAACCAAAGGATACAGATATGTTTTAGAGACATATGTAGATTAGTACTTCATCCTTCACTGAAATCCACCCATCACCTTTCAAGGGAAACTAGTAGCTGTTTCACAGTCACACAGTAGTTAAGAACGTTCATTGCAGCTCTCTGCAATAGTTGGTAAAGCCCCAATGGCTGGAATCAAGAGATTACATCAGAATGTCAGCTTTCATTTTATAGCCTTCCTGACAGCAGAGAAAACCTTGATACCATGAAGCCAGAGCATCCTAAAGGCGCCAAGATTATAAGGCGAAAATATCCCTCTCCCATCCTATTTAATATTTTTAAATAACATGATTTTAAGCCAATTTTATTGTCCTGGAGGGTCTGCCTTATGATTTTGAATGCATAGATTTGTCAATACTTCAATTTCCCTACCCACACTGGAACTTTGTTAGATAACTGGGGAGAAGCCCTTCAATCTTGCAAAGTTTTACTTTGGATCAGCTAATAGCAGAATCTCCTTTATGTCCCATGCCTACATTTTCAGATATTGCTTCACTGCTGATTTAGAGAGAGAGAGAGAGAGAGAGAGAGAGACCTACTGACTGAATCATCTTCATTCCCACAACCTGCAACTGTTGGAACTTCCTTGGGAATCTCTCCAACAAGTGCTGACTAGGATGGATTCAGCTGAGCTTGCCAGATAATCTGAGGAGGTGCACATTTAGGAATGTTTTTCTTATCCTGCATTGGTAGTTTTGAATATTCAAACTCCAAAGTTATTACCTTTCAAGGGAAAGCATCTTAAAATAGTATCTTTAGATACTTGTTCTAAACCTGTAATTTTACCATTAAGACTCCTAACTCTCTAAGCTCCCTTCCTTACACATGCAGCCATTTAGGTTTTTTGAAGAAATTTTAAAGAGGGCTATATTTAGCTCAGGCTTATTGTTGCTCAGATGCTCTAGGTATTATCAGACCAATATGAGAATCTAGCATGCAATAACTGATTTAATTGAGGAGCACTTCTAAATAACCTAGCCTTCAAAAGACCCTTTTGAAATGTTCAATCTCAGTTTAGATTTTATGAGCTACTTGATCACCTCTAAAAGATGACTCTCTCAGAAATTACGAGATGGGAACCATCTTTTCAGAGTTTCTTGTCCTACTTCAGATTCCTACAGTAAGCAGTGAGAGGGTTTTGGTCCAGTCCTGCTTTTAAAATGACTCAAGCAATGGGGCTACCATCATTTGCTGTGAAAGATGATCCCAACCCATCTTTAATAGATTTCATTGTTAGCATCTCCCTTCCCTCTACTTCTAATATTAGCATATTTTTTTTGGTTCTAAATAAGAAAACTACTGAATAACAAACCGAATTCTGTAAAAGATTTTGATAAAAGTTAAAAGGAGGGTCTTAAATATTATCATGATAAATGCTATAGTAAAACCACTAATATAGATGGGCAGTTTGAAATCTCCAGTGCATTTAATTATTTATAATACTATTGTTGTTCTGGATACCTTTCATAATTGTCCCTTCCTTCATCAAATGCTAATCAACTTGCTCTCAAGCAGAAATATGAAATCATTGAATTCTCTTACACTGCATACACTTTACTGCACTTTTCTCCCCAACCTCATATCTTTTATTTAGTCCTATTTCTGCTGGTCTCTGCCACATCCAGCACTATGGGATGCTTCCCTCTATTCGTACTTTCATCCATTTGCAGGCTGCAATTCACACAGGGCAGCTTTCTGACCACTGCAGTATTGCATGCTGAAATAGAATGCTAAAAGCATCTCAATTCCTAACACTTTCAAGTAGAGTCTTTTTGTAAATGTGGGAATAAAAGATTTCTGCACAGTACTTCCAAAAAATTAGATCCTTCTCAGGTTTTCATAAGGTTCTCAAGCTTCTAATACCAGTTTCAGAATTCTGGCACATTTCAACACTCAGGTTTCCGTGCCCTTCAGAGAAATAACTGATCATGTTGATCCAGAGTAGGCAAAAATTTTGCTAAAAAGAGACTGGCTTACAAAGCTAGTATAAAGGGTCTGTAATCTGAACACACGCTATCTTTCATATTTATACTGGAATATACAAACACATTTGGGAATAATTTTTAAACCAAAGCTATCTAATCAAAATACACTCTAAACTTTGTAGGCAGTTTCTCTCTTCATTACTCTGATTGCTTCTTTTATTTTTGGCATTATCAATTATCAAGGCCATAACAATTGTGCCAGTTTCCCACGCCTGCTTACCTGAGTTTCAAGGCACCCTTATAGCGTTGAGGGATTGGTATATGTTATTTCTTTTTTCAAATGGTGTATGCAAAAATATTCAGCTGACTTTTGTGTTAGTTTTTCATGTGATTTCAGATTTTTCTCACCTTCTCTTCCAGGTTTTGAGTATACAATACAGCCACCTCCTCAAGTTCCTTCCAAGCTCCTCTCACCAACCTCTCAGAGCCATCCAATTAGGGTTCTGCCCTCTCCAGTCATCTGAAACTGCTTCCTCAAAGGTTTCTAGCAACCACTTTCTGGCCGAACTGTAAGCCTCTATTTAATCCTCTTCTTCCTTCACATCTCTCTGATGCTTTTGACAGTGTGACCTTACCCTCCTGCTTAAACTCTTGAGCTATGTCCACACTGGTGTGTTCTCACACAAAAACTCTTCGAGAAAAGAATGTCTACACTAGCATGTGCTTTTGCGCAAGAGCATCCGTGCCAGTGTAGATGCTCTCTTGTGCAAGAAAGCTCTGATGGCCATTTTAACCATAGGGCTTTCTTGCGCAAGAAATTCATGTTGCCTGTCTACACTGGCCTCTTGCGCAAGAACAGTTGCACAAAAGGGCTTATTCCTGAGTGGGAGCATCAGAGTTCTGGCGCAAGAAGCCCTGATTTCATACATTAGAACTTGCGCAAGAACACGTGGCCAGTGTAGACAGGCAGCAAGTTTTTGCGCAAGAGCAGCTGCTTTTGCGCAAGATCGCACTGGTGTAGACACAGCCTTGTTGTCGTGTTCATGGTCCTGCACCTCACCTCCAAGTTTATATTGCTGCCTCTCTAGCTATTCACTTGGCACTTCTCTTACTGAATCCCCCCATTCTTCTAAGAAGTTGAGGGGTGCGCCCCACAGTGCTTCCCCTGGGGCACCTTCCTCCTTTTACTCCGCAGTTTCCTTGGGTGAGCTCACTCATTCATCTTTACACAGATGACTCAAACATGGCAATACTCATTCCCTTATCTGTAAATTATTTTCTACAGAATGGGAGACCATTGCTGATGGTCTTTTCCGAGTCTTGGAGGTAAACTAGAGGGTCCTCTTCTCTCCAATGCAGTTTCTATCAGCTCCTTCAACTAGTGTGTCTCAAGGACATTATTTCCTAAGCCATACTGCGAAAGCTAAGAGGAACATGAGTGAAATCTACAACAGATCAGATATTGAAACATAAGGCTTAATTCACCCCGTACCAAAAATAAATAAATCAAAAAGTGTCATTTTTTCCTCTATCCAGAAACACTGAAAATCAATTACCATGTCATACAACCAGATGTTCAAAAGTTGCCAAATATAATAAATCAGAACAAATTGTGATGAAGCAGGGCATGTTAGCACTGAAAGACAAAATTACAGGCAAGGAATTAATATAATCATTCACTATTCTCATACAGCTTAGCTGAAGGTATTAGTGCATGATGTCTCAGGAGGATTCTAAAGCATTGTTTGATGAGAAATTGAATTTCACTTTAAGCAACATTGCTAAGCCTACTTTAGTTTTTTTAAAACCATACTTCCACGTGTAAGTTTCTAAGATGACATAAGGGAGCTCTTTGAATTGTTTTCTATGACTCAGTGATGTTCAAATGGCTCTGTCCCTTGTATCCCATCCCATAAAATGCAGGTATTATGGATTATTATCGGTACAACCTGCACAGGATTCAGAAGGGAAAAATTAAAGCCAATGTAATGACAATTGCAAAATAGACTAAAATAAAATTTCTGTGCATAAAAATGTTATATCTTTACAACGTTATCTAGATCTTACAGGAGAAAAGGTTCCAACCCTGGTGGGCCACATGATACACACATGCACACACAAAGAATTATCGTTTGGGACTGGATAATTGTGGGGAGAGTATGCATTCTATGCTTAGAGTAGAAGAGAATGGTGTAACCATTCTCAGAATGAATGGGGGGGGGGGAATAGATTTTGTTTGAAGCTTTTTAGGGATTTGGAATGTTGGAATAAATCCCAGGAGACAGGATACAATCAAAGATCAGTGAAAGACATTATCAAATGTCTCACCAATTTAATCCCTTATCTGCGCACATACTCTCTCTTTTATAACATTTTGGTTATACATCAATAGTAACTTTCTGAAAGTTACTATCACTTCATATAGCTTTGGTTGTTTCAGCCTTAGCTTTTTAAAGTTCGATAGTGGCCTGTTTTTCACTTTCCTTTTTTAATGGCTGCACTTTCTTCTCAGACTACTTTTTTCAATAATATCCAATACTTGTAAAGTGACGATTCAATTTCCCTTAACACCATCCTTTCATCTTTCCAAGAATTTTTTTCCCCTTTTCTGCTTATGTTCTCTTTCACAATCCTCCCTTTCAACTGATATTGGTTTTGTTTCTCTTTGGGGTATGCTCTGTGTGTGCCCAGAATTTATACTTAATTTAACTGAAATTATAATTAACTCGGGCCAACCTTCTGCAAATATAGGTATCTTGGATTTGATTTTGTACCTCTACATTTTCTGGTTTGTTCCTTCTGGTATCACTGGCAAAAAACATATTAGTGAAACTTTCAGTCATTTGTTTAGAAAATATTGGGTGTCACACTGACCCTCATAATACTCCAGGACTCACTTACCTCACCTCTTTCTTGCTGGATACTTTTTACTTTAGCACTTTTGTTATGAATCCAAACTTTAAGTTCTGCTATTTTTCATTGCATCAAAAAAACACATTCTGAAACACAATTAGATTTTTCCAGTTCATAGCATTGCCCCACTATGCTCTCAGCATTATTTTCGGCATCTTTTCAAAAGCAGATGACCCAATTTTTGACATGACTTAGGTTTTGCGAGACCGGTCTGTTTTTATCAGCTCATTTTTCTAGCTGTTATAACTTCCTCTCCATTATCACAAGGATTTTCTCTATCACTTCTTCCAGGTCTAGGACTTTCTGATCTTTCCTAGCCATCTTTAAAAATCGCACTTGCTTTTCTTCACCTCACCTCTCCAAGGAGTTATCAAAATGATATATTCAGAATTTAGGACATAATATTAGTACAGTATGTCAATCAACATACACTGACGTTAGTGCCCACAATTCACATAATCAGCTTCTGTTACCTATTTCATTCTCCTTCTTAAACAATCAGTTTTAAACTTAGTTCTTCTTAATAGTTTAGGCATAACCACAGCACAAATAATAATAGGGACCCTATTGTGCAAGGCATAAACAATGAAAAGATGGAAACGTACAATTTAAAATATAATATGAGACATAACAGACAAATACAACAAATAGATATAAGGTGGAATAGGATACAAAGGACCAAAAGTTAATAGTCAATTACTAATGTTGTAAACAGAGGTCGTAGCACAACAGTTAACATTGTCAAGTTAATTTATAGGTATCAGACCAGAGATGGGTTTTAAGGAGGGTAGTGGCTCTATATACTGCATGCGTCCTTCCATGGATAAAGGGCAGCACGGGAGAAGGCATAAAGGTTCTTGTTGGAAAATACGGTAAATTAACATGGTCTAGTATTGCTGGTGCAGCAGTGGGGCAGGAATGGATTAAGGACATAACAGAAAAGATCAAAATAGGCCACAAAAGGCCTAAAAATGGCAAATCATTTATTCTTCATGTGGGAGAAAAAGGAGAGTCAGTGAAACGATGAGAAGAGGTGTCAAGGGAGGAGTTCTTGAAGAGCTTGTGAAAGCTTCAATTGGTGCTTTCAAAGTGCCCCTGCGAGTGTGTTTTGTATATCCTACTCACTAACCAGTCACTTCCGAGTGAAATTCAAGATGCTTAACACAGTCTTTAAAGCTCTGCATGGTCTTCAACAGTTATTTAAAAGGCTGCCTTATGCGCTGCTTCTGCAGTTGATGTCTGCTTAGATGGAGTTCTTCCCATTATCTGCTTTTGAAATCTGATTTCTGAGATCAGTAGCAGGAGAGTCTGAGCTGAGCCTCGGAACTTGTGGTGAACTCCTGACTCCATCGAGGTCACTGACAAAACTGACACTGATTACAGGCTAGAACCTCAACCTGTTACAACAGCCAGAGTTTGTCAAAACTCACATCCTGCTACAAGTGTTTTGGTTTGATTAGACTTTTGAATAAACTATCATGTATGTATCTCTTTTGCCTGGTTGATTGACATATTGAACCTAATTGGAATATATGAAGGGCAAAGCTGAATTCTGAGCTGGTTTTAATTATTTTTATTACAAATATTAGTCTCTGCACTATATGTAAGAATTTGTATGTATGCACTTAAACAACATTTACTTCCTTGAATAAGCTAAGGCTACGTCTACACTGGCATGAATTTCCAAAAATGCTTTTAAACGGAAAAGTTTTCTGTTAAAAGCATTTTCGGAAAAGCGCGTCTAGATTGGCAGGATGCTTTTCCGCAAAAGCACTTTTTGCGGAAAAGCGTCCATAGCCAATCTAGATGTGGTTTTCCGCAAAAAATCCCCGATTGCCTTTTTCGCAATCGGGGCTTTTTGCGAAAAACAGTACTATGCTATCTACACTGGCCCTTTTGCGCAAAAGTCTTTCGGAAAAAGACTTTTGCCCAAACGGGAGCAGCATAGTTTTTCCGGAAAAGCACTGATGATTTTACATGAGATCATCAGTGCTTTTCCGGAAATTCAAGCAGCCAGTGTAGACAGCTGGCAAGTTTTTCCGCAAAAGCAGATGATTTTGCGGAAAAACTTGCCAGTCTAGACACAGCCTAAGTGAATGGTTAAAGCTAATGGTTTCACTCTGCTTTAAGTGAAACCATTGTTTCTCTAGGCTTCAGAAAGCCCTATAATGCTCCCAAGAATTTAAAGCTGCTCTCAGTACACCAGTAAACAACACATTTCTAGTTTATTATGAAGTTACATTTGTAAAAGACTTTGCCTACTCAAAGATTCTTTTTCTACTGGTAGATTATTATAGACCAAGACTCTGTATTCAAGATAACCTATGACAGTGTTTCTGAAAGTGTTCCACGTAATCACTCTCAGAAACACATTAACTGGCCGCCCCCATGTATTTATCGGCGCCACGGTCACAGAGCTTCGTGGCTCCCATTGGCTCCATTTCGTCCTTTGCAGCCAAAGGGAGCTGCAGGAAGAAGTGGCCTACCCCATGCCACTTCCCGCAGCTGCCCTTGGCTGTAAAGGATGAAACTGAGCCAATGAGAACAGCAAGGCTCCAGAGCTGCGGCACCGATAAATAAACAAACCGGGGCAGCCAGTTAATTTGTTTCTGAGTGTGATTCCGCGGAACACTTTCAGAAACATTGACCTATGAGGTTCTCACTTCCTCAGTTCAGTATTATTCAGATTACATTTTAACCCATTTTAGGAGTGCAAGAACTAATTCATCTTCCCTGATTTGACAAGATTATGTTAAATGGCAGACACTGCACCAGGAATGCAAGAAAACTGCAAGGGATTTCACTGGATTGTAATTTTGATTTTTTGTAAATAAAATACAAGAGCCACTTTATGTACTCTGAAACTGATAGAGCATCCTCAAAGCATCAGACATTCACTTGTGTATGTATAAAGGCATGTGCAATTTCATGCCTAATTGGTGTACATCGTTACCATGGATGAACACAGGCATCTGATTTCATGAGCCAAGGACAGTTAGATGCATGTGATGACTTAGTATTTCACATTGGCATTTGGCTACTCACAAGCCTGCCAGTCTATGTGTAGCACACTACTGCAACAGCAGCATGCACAAAAGCATATTTACAATTGGATACAGGAAACCCCTGAGTTGCAACTGCCCGAGTTGTGACCCCCGCACTTACAACTATTGTTTAAAAGTGCGGAAGGGGCCAAAAATCCCCGACTTACGTCCTCGGCCCACATTTACAACGGTGCACGGTGCGAATCGTCAATGAGGGTTCGAGTTACAATGCCCCCGACTTGCAATGCTTCCCCAGGAACCAATCGCATCACAAGTCAAGGGTCACCTGTATCTGACTTTCTGAAAATCAGATCTTTAGAGTATAGTGCTTCATACAGTCCTAAGCTAATACAGGACTGTTATTTGTAGTATCCTCCCAGTTTCTGCACAAAAGGACTGCACAACAATATATATTTTTACACCACCCTTTTATTTCATAGCCAGAAATACAGTTCATAGGGTCAAAAAAATCAATAAATAGTGGTGTTTAATCATTAAACATAAAACCCATCTCTCTTTGGCATCTGACAGTATTCTGTTTGTGAAACTAGAGACTATATAGGAATAGTTTACTTTAGAGATCATTCTTAAATACAATAAGTTTACATAGGTGCAGTTTACGTTAAAATATACATCAGCTATAAATATTTCTAACATACCTAAAAGACTAATCAAACCAGTAGAATGCAAAACTATCCACAGGCTCTTTACTGTAGCCAACTACAACTGTGGAGTAAGTGAAAGGATGAAAAGAATTCTTGTTTTTCCACAACCCACATTCTGCACTAGTGCTTTCCATTCATTCTGGGAAAAAAAAAATCAAAATTGTGCTAGGTATGACTGTTCAATTATAAATTATTTCTATTTCATAGACACGGTGCTTATTTAAATCTTTAACTTCTAAATAGCTCACTGAGCAGAACCAAGCATGGTTTCACACCCTCAGTAATAACTTGCACCTTTAAAAGACAAAGAATGAAAAATGGTACTTTTACAGAGGCAAGCTACATTTATTTTCCAAACATATTTAAGTTTGCAGTAGTTAAAATTGCATTTGCTGTCATGAAGCAACAAATTAAGTCAGTGCATTTGATATACATTGTTAAATCCAGACTCAGTACTTCAAGGTTGCTATAGAAGCACTGTACTCCTTCAAATTAATTCAGGCATCTGGATTTTTAATTTTAAAAAGTGTTCAGTGCTGCAAATAACTGGAATTTCCAGTCCAATGCTAAAGTTGTGTTTTTAACACCTTCCATTACTTATACATGTAATACAAATAAATATTTTAAAAAAATCAAATTTCATTCAATGCTACTTTCTAATGTAGACATTTTAATCTATAATGTTGAAATCTAAATTGGGTCCTTGCTTATATGTCAAAACAAATTTTAAAAACCAAAGTTTATTACAAGTAAATAATCCTTGTAAGTAAATTTGATGAAAATCTTCATTTCCAGACTGGATTTTTTTTTAAAAAAAATATTCCAAATACTTATTTAACCTAAGTTTTTAAAATAGAGGAAGAAAAAAAGAAACTAAAAATAACTTTGATAATTTTCAATATTTGTTCATTTGCATCAGTGAAATCTTTTTCTAGCACAGACCCACTTTCAAAATGTTTAAAACAATCCAGTTTAAATAACAAGTGGTCCAATTCAGCCACTTTCACATTCTTTTCAGTAATGCAACAAATTACCATACATACATTTTAGTGTAAAGTACAGAAAATGACAAAAGGAGAACTTGATGCTTCTTCGACAGCAACTTCCAATAGCAAGCCAAGTTAGCAACAACCAAGCAGACACCATCACCAATTTCTGAGTGTCAAATCACCGTAAATACCTGTACAAAAGCCTTTTCTTTGTTAAAAAGTGTCCCAAAGAAATGTCCACCAATTAGAGTCAGATTTTCTTCAGAAGCTAATCGATCAGAAAAGATGTTTCCCCTCCAAATATCTGAGACATTTTGGGTGTTCAAAATTTAATTCAATAAATAACGTTCTGATAATACTTAGCTGATACAACCACCTACAATGTGGACAGTCATGTACACAGTACAATAGTGGATTTTTGCAGCAATGAAGAAATTATCAGGAGTTGGCTTTAACTTCCACATGGTAGTTCATGTGTTATTTCTAGCAAACATACGGTCCCCTCTTAGTGTAAGGTGCTGGAGCTGATATTGTAGCACTTCTGTGTCTGCAGGTTCCTTGATGTTCATTTTATCTAAATTGAGGTAGTCCAGGGATTTAGAATGAGCCCTCTTACCTTTGAGGAGACAAAGAGGCAGAGGACCATGAAGTGCCTTGTAGGGTTCATATGGTAAAGCCTTAGTGCATTTATCCCCTGAGCTCGGCATCCGTCGTCTCCTTCTTCCATTTACAGCTGGAATCTCATATGGCTGATAGTACCTACTTCTAGCTTTGTACAACCGTGAGGAACGTGTCAGTCCTGAATCAAGTTGTTTGGAGCGCACGGTGGGCATAGCTTCCACTTTATTTTCTTCACTTCCTGTACACTTCTGGGCTAATTTCAAGAGCTCCTCACCAGTTGTGAAGCCAACCAGGTAGTTAGAATCCATGTGAAGGATCTGATAGCCTGAAACAGTCCGTCGCATTGGTGAGCATGGGGTGCTGGAGCATCGAGGTTTCTCTGCTTCCACTTTGCCTGTGGAACTCACCTCTGCAATAGGTAAGGGAAGCGTAGCTATGGTTGTTCTGGTCTCTCCATTTATGTCAACTTCCATTTTAAATACAACTCTACTCTCCTAAAAATAAAAAAGAGCTGAATTAGAAATACAAACAAAAATACGTATAAAGCCTTCAGATAAGCAGGATTATCTCAGAAGGCTTAACACTCCTAACTTACTAGGGTAGGAGAATGCAGGCAGCACCTCTCTATTCTGCCTCATCTCTCATTCTACACAGTGTCTTATAGTAAGCGTATCAAATGCACTTCATTTCTCTCTCTCAGAATTACTTGGCCTGTTTTAACTAAAAATGACATAAGTATTGAGATGGAATATTTTTATGTTGCTTTTCTGCAAACAATGCATTCAATGAATTCAAGTATAGCGTTCATTTTGTATGGTGCTATTTTAACTGGACAAAGCACAACATAAGTACTCTTTCCACTCCCTAAAGCTGAAATCTTTTAATCTGTTTGTTCTAAAAGTGTTACTCTCATTTGCTGTAAAGCCATTTTCACAACCCATTAATGTAGTTAAAGGTAATTTCTAGATATAGTCAACCGTGAACAGGAAAAAACTGGAGTAAATGCTTGAAAAATTCAACCAATAAGCTACTTGACCAAAGACTACAGCAAAAAGCCACATCTGAATATACCTTTGTATATTTTCAGAAATGAAACACTTATGTATCATGATGAGAGTGTCCTCTGGACTGTTTCATGAACCCTTTTCATAAACCATGCCCCTCCCCCAAAAAATGTAAACAACTTTTTCAATACAAAAGAACAACCTCCCAACTCATTCACATGTAATGCAATAATCCATGTAAACCACCAGCATATTTTCATTTACCACATCACAAACGTATGCAACAGCAACAAAATGCTACTGAATGACACTTCCCAGAATATCACAAACCTAAAAATTCACACTCCAGTATGACCACAGGAAACATATACTTACAAGAAACACCTTACAGTAAGACAAGGAGAGGTACTGACTCTAGCTTTTGTTCACTCTTGGTACATTAAAAAAACCACACACACACGCCAGACTGCCCTTCAATCTTCATTTCACAGCCCTTTCTCCACTTAATCCACTCTCAATGGTATTACTTGTGGGTATCTGGCATAGAAGTATGGTGTAAATGGAGGTAACAGCACAATAAATTAGGTGCTGGAAAGCTGGAATCCTTGGAGCAAAGAATTACTGTTGTGGTGTACAGTATCAGTAGTAGAAATATACATGCCTGTAGGCAGAGGGTTAGATGGCACACACTTGTGGGCAACTAAATTTTCACTTCCTTTTGTGACTGTGTTAGAAATTTTAGCTATTTCAAAAAGTGTTTTATTTAATTTATTTTAAAATGATTAATCATTGACTGTCACATCAACATGTAAACCCACACATCTTTCTTCTTTTCCAGGTATGGAATGATAACAGGTGGCTCTCTCAGGTCAATTCATTTTCAGTGGTTCATCAAAAAGGAGCGTCCCTCTATGGCTTCCCAGATCCTAGGACATGAAAGAGAATGGGGAAATAGCCGGGCAAGCTCTTCCGAGAAGCACAGTTCTGAATTCCATTACTGAATAGCATCTGTATCTGACAAGATTCCTATTATCTGCCACCAGGGGAACTATTTTATCATACTCTAAGGGTATGCTACTGGCCTCTATTCTGAGACTGAGGAGGGTGGACCTGAAGAACGAATCGAAAATTGCATTGGGAGGAATGAAGGAGGGTAACAGATAAAGAACTGAAAAACCACCATGCATACATCTGGAATTGGGCTCCTACATCATGAGGCTAACTTAAAAAAAAAAAAATCACACAATCAGGAGGAAATCATGTAATTCAAAAGGCAGAGGAAAACAATGGGGAGCTTCCTGATTCACAATTTGTGCACAAGATCTCAGATTCAAAATTCAACCTTAATGAAAAAAATATACAATTTCCTCATGTTCGCTTGGAAGGAGAAAGTCACTACTTATCCTCTACTACGTGGTGGAGTTGCCAAGTTACTCTTCCACATTCCCTTTGCGTATAGCTACAATGGCTTCACCTCTCCATCTCAGGGTATGACTACAGTGCAGAATTTTTCAGAAAAACAGCCATTTTTCTGGAAAAACTACACCTCTGTCCACACTGCAATTGTGTCCTTTCAACAGAAAGTCGAACAAATGTAGGAGGGTTTCTGACAGTTGCAAACCTCTTGCTACGAGGAAGAAGCCTTTTTCCAAGAGAGCTCTTTTGGAGAGGCATGTGTAGACAGGGAAGAGGAGTTTTTTACAAAAGAGGAGGCCTCCAGGAAAAAGCACAAGTGCCCTGGTAACCACTCCGTACATAGCAATTACAACTTAAATGTGAGATAGCATCTAATCAATGCAGACACTATCTTTCGAAAAAGCAGATCACTTTTTTGGTGCACTTTTGCTGTATGAACGCTCTCTTCTGGAAAAGCTTCTTTTGAAAGAAGCTTGCAGTCTAGACGTAGCCTCAGTCTTTTATTTCATGTGCCCTTCTCCCATATTTGTCCTCTCTTCCCCCTCACATTTTCCCCTCATGTCCCCCCATCTGTCTCCTGTCTCTCAGACTCTCCTAAACACATTCTGCAACCTTCCACAGTCCTCTAGACGCAAACTCCCTCCCCCAGTTTCCCTCCCTGCTTTTCGGTTTTACTGCCTCAACATCAGTTATTCCTCACAGTGCCTCCCTCGGTCTACTCAGAGTCCAAAAGGCTGCTACCAGCTTCCCTTGCCAGCTCTGCTCCAGGCGAGGAGGCTTTACTGTGGGCTCTGCAGTATAAAGCTTATTTAAGCTTTACGCTGCAGTGCCACAGGGTGTAATAAGGATGGTAACGTGTAGACCTGTGGTTCCCCATCTTTTGTATACCACGGACCGGCAAACCCATTAGTAAAAATTTGGTGCACTGGCAACATTTTATTTGCATATTCATTACACAAATAATGAATATGCAAATAAAATGTTATCGGTCCACCTAGCCCCAAACCAGCTCCTTGCTCCCCAGTGCCTAACACCCTTTGGACCACCCCCCCCACTCCTACACCCCATGCCCTTTGACTCTTAAACTCTGAATCCTACAACCCATGCCAACAACCTCTTGCCCCATGACCCCACCATGCCCTCACCCAACACCCTTTTGCTCCCACCCCACCCCTGCACTCACCACAGCAAGGCTGCCCCCTCAAGGGAGCATGGGAGTTACTGCTGTGTGGGTGGGGAAATCAGCTCTCCTCCTTTGCATCTCCTCCCTCCCCTAGCACATCTTGTGCCCCCATGGGTGGGGGCACAGGGGGGAGCATAGAATCCCAGCCAGCAGTTATTACTGGGGGGAGAGGTGGGAGGAAGGCGCCTCCTGCTGCTGCCACCTGAGCCACTATGGCTGCCAGAGATGAGCCACTGGGAACAGCCAGCTTGAGCTCTGACAGCCACCGCAGCCCGGCAGCCAGCAGTTTACTACACAATTAACCCATAAGCCTTAACTTTATCGGTTAATCCTGTCAACTACACTCATTTCCCACTCCCCCTCCGATGCCTCTGTATCAGCGCTCTGACCAGTTCTGAGAGTCATGCACATTGCTTTCAATGAGGTGGCCCTGCATTCAGTGTGCTTGCCTGTTGCCCTGCCCTACCCTCCTACCCCCAACCCAAGCACTGAAGAGACTAGTGTTCAGAAATCATGCATCATTATTTAGGGAACAGCAGGGACAAAAGAAAAAAAGAAGTCCAGGGCAGAAGCTTGGAGGTGGGAGTGAGGAGAGAAGAGATCACAATTGTGAAAAGGACAGCCTTTTCTTCATGATGCATCCCTGGGGTTGAGTGTGAGCCTACCTGTGATTTCCCCCTGGAAGAGGTGGCTATGGAACTCTGAGGAGGCAGTGTTGATCTGCAAAGGCTGGAGGGGGTGTAGGTGCATGTAGGAATTATGTAAAACTACCATGCAGTCCATCACATCCACTATGAACACCATTTTCTCTTGGTGCATCACTTTCCATTCCCTGCATGCTCTCCCTCCCTTACATTCTACATGCATCTTCTTCAGTATTCCACCTCTGGCTTATGCACTCCCTGTCCAAGCTGTGGATTGAACATTAAGACATCTGACTCATGCCGTTCTTTAATTGGAACCAAAAGACACAGATGAAGTAGAGTGATGCACAGGAGGTAATGCAATCATTATACACCATCAATATAAAGAGCTAAGCCAGATTGCTCAGAAATCTCTTCAATATGGCTTAAGCTCCCACAGATAATTTGTTCATAAAAAGATCCAGGCCAAGGTGTCAACTGCACCAAATAGAGAGGGGGAAAAAACCACATTGGTAACAATGTTACAGTCCTTGAATCTACCAATTCACTTTGGTATGCTTGTATTTAAGAACATCCTGGAAAAAAAAGGAATTTATACATTCAACATACTGTAGGAGTATGGTCATAGAAGGGGTGATTTTATTCTTTACTCATTTTAATACTTTAAGTGCATAAAATATATAAACACAAACCACATGAATTTTATTTCTATTGCAATTTGCTAAAGAATGTAGCAAAGTTACTTTGGTGTGTTTAATACACATGGCTATGGCAAAGGAAAGCCAAAGCAGCCCAAACAGATTCTGTATGTTGGCTGTTAGCTGTAAAATACTGTAATCTTGTAAAAGAAACAGTTTTCACATATTTATTAAATGAGAAAAACAAAATGTAGATTGTTTACTTTATAATCATTAAAATGTTTTGTATATGTATGTTTCACACATACACAAAATATGTATGATGTGGAAATTTCTGGTATGTTTTGATGGCTCTAAATCTCCTGATGGAATTATACACTTACATAAGAACTGTTTATTTGTCTGAAAAGATTATATCCATTCTAGAGCTAAGTAAGTATACAGAAATATACATCAGGATAGCTGAACCACATAGCTGAAAGAAATAAAATTCACCCAAAATAAACCCCCAAGATATATGACTTCACACCATCCAGAAGACCTAGGGAAAAAACAGGCCTATTAATTTTCCTGCTTGGTTCCACATCCAACAAACCAAATATGAGTATTTCTCAAAAGACAACTGAAACCATGCAAATACAACTAACTGAGGAACTGTATGTCTGAATACAACTGAAATTATGAAGACTTATAATTATCAACTTAATGCAACAAATTATAGTTCTGAATACTCTATTCATGCAAATCTGTAATCAGCTTGGATAGAGTGCCCTGCCAAATGAATCTTAAAATATTTCTTCACTTCAGAGTAAGAGGCAATATAACTCAATTTCAAATTATATTTTGTTTTACTGTCTTATTTAAAAGTCAAGAATAAAATTGTAACAAATGGTGGTAAATTCCAGCGTAAAACATTTCATAATATGCATCTAAGCTCTAATAAACTGTACTTTTGACTGAAGCTGAAAACAGTATTCAGAAGTGCTGAGTCAAAATTAAAAATGGGACAGGATGACATAAGTGGACATTAAGATACTGGTACTTCATTCATTCTATAAAATTATCCATAATCTTATTTGAAATCAATACTGCCATTAGGAATTCTTTCAGTACACAGGTTCTGGAAAAACATTTTGTGCTGCAGTTCACAGTAGGCTCAACATTCCAAACTCCTTAGCAAGAAAAATAAAAAATTACAGGTGGTAAAGGTGGGATGGAATATTCTAAGTTTATTATCTTATCAAAAGAGAAACATGCTCATAAGCTCTTTCAGAATCAGAGAGGTTACTGCTATAATAGTCTCATTTGCGAGTAAATAGATTCAATGGAATCGAAATGAAGTATCCAACCACAGATGAGAGCCACAATTGCCAGACATCTTTTTCCTGAACAGACAGATCCTGCGTTCTGCGGGTGGTGGTAATGGGGGGTTGTAGCCAGACATGAACCCCATCTTGGTTTCTGTCCCCCCCTCCCCCTGAGAGCAAGAGAAAGGCAGTTAGCCTTTGATGCCCTGGGAACGCAAGTATGCTGCCTGTCCCTGACTCTCCCATAAACAGAAACCAGACAGTAATTGGGCTAACTGACGACTCAGGGCTCCCGTCGCCCTGATGGCTAGTACCAGTAATTGACACACCTGCACTGTCCCAGGAGAGGAATCTTCGCCCATCACATACCAGAGGTGCCCATTGTCTGCATTTTCCCAGGTGTGAATTATGCTTTGCACCCTTCTTGGAAAACTTGGTGTTCAAAGCCATTTTTCCTAATTGGCCACTTGAGACCAGGAAGAAGCCTACATGACCCAAGGGGTATAAAGAGGGGTTTAGTAGCCCACCCCATTTGAGCTCCAATCATCTACACCTGCTGGCAGGTACTGATTGTCTCCCGAGGTCTGTGGGACGCCCAACCTCGTCCTACTTCTTCCCGAGGGATTGAGAGAATGCCACGCCAAGTCTGGAACGCAGATGTGAGAATGTATACCTGCTAGGTGTCTATTTTGCATGCATTTAATAAGAGCTCAGCGAACCAAAAGGGTTTCATGGTACCTGTAAGTGACTTCTTAGTGTAATTTCTGTCCTGTCCTTTGTAGTGGCTGTGTTATCTGTAACACAGTAGTAGCATTTAACAGCTAAGTTTACCCTGTAACAATAAACCTGTAACTGTTTAAATTTTAACCTGACTCCTTCAGTTGCTGTAATAGAACCAAGCACAATTTAAAAGAACTTCAGCCGGTCATAAGGGGCAGGTATAGGAAGAGCTTGGGCGTTTGGATTGTGTCACTCCCAGGTGACAGATCCGTTGGGGCATCTCTCAGTCTTCCCTAGACTGCCTGCTGCGAAGGGATCCTGTATCCTAGCGGCTGAAATCTGAGATGTAATAAGCTCTTCCTATAAATTCGGGGCATCTGTCAGCCTGTTGGCTGCCCTCTGCGACGGGACCCCGGTCCTAGCAGTAAAGTCACGGACGTTAAACCTTTTTCTCGGTAACTCTCTCACACACACACACACACACACACACACACACACACACACACACACACAGACACTGCCCTGACCGTCAGCTGACAGGGGTATAAAGGGAAAGAAAACTTCAGGGATAATAATACCTATGAGTTGCACACATTCATGATCAACTGACAATCGTTCCACAAATACATAAATATACAAAGCAACCAGCTTAGAAGAAAAGTTGAAATGTTACCGTAAGAAAAATATATTCAGATTGGAAAGAAAATAACATAGAAAGCTCTGTAAGAAGAGGCATAAGAGGGCAGAAGTAAACATAAGGCAGCATGACATGAGCCTGGGGGTTACCAAAGATGGAAAAAATCTGAAGAGAAACCTCCTGAGAGTATGGCTGCTTGAAAATCAAAAGATGGAACTGAAGTCAAACTGAACTTAAATAGTAAGTGCAAGAATTTTATAAACTACTGTATTAAGTACCATTATCAACCTAACAAGGAATGGCAACTCTCAAAAGGCAAGACAAGTTGCAGTTACAGGTGAAGTAGCAAAACCCTTTACGGCAGTGGTTCCCAACCTGTAGTCTGCGACTGTACTGCAGGGGGTCCATGGAAAGTTTAAAAATAAGTGGTGGGTCCAATCCTTACCTTTATTTTTCTTTGCTTATTTTCTGTTCTTTTTTTTCCTCCCCCAGAGAGGGTCCATGAAATTTTAATAGCTTAAAAAGGGGTCTGTATGCTCTAAAAGATTGGAAACCATTGCTTTCAGGCAATGAGGAGAAAAGTTGCCTGGAATAACTTAATCATAATAAAGGACCATGAAGTATCAGTTACAACAAGATCCAGACAAACACTAGTAAAGACGGAATAGTTGGCAGAGAGAACACCGAAGACATTCAAAACAACCAGATTCCTACAAACCAAACCAAACATAGCCTGCCCATTCTTCAAGGACAAAATATAACAAGATGTTCAGGCTAAGTAACAGACCAAGATGGCCCAAAGAATTAGCACATGCCACTAGCTCATCCTGTAGATGTCACAGTGAGTGGACTAGACTGGCATGATTGAGTATATAATTTATTCAGAGACTTCAAAATAGGGATATTAATGGGTAGCTTGTTATCTGGTAAGCATCACTCTTACTGGGTGATTACCAGGTAATGGTTAAACGGTACCCAGGAGAGCAGTCCACCATGGGTGGAGGGTTGCTCCAGCCCACCAGGCTCCTGTGCAGGGCTGCCAGCAGTTCCATGAAGAAGTGGCTCTGGAAGCGGCAGTGGCTTTCCTGGCCCCATGCAGAGCTGGAAGCAATACAGCTGGAGCAGCCCTTGCCTGTACACCAGCTCTCCGGCTCCACACACTCTTAATCAGTTAACCTTAATATAGTTTTGGACAAATACATTTTTTAAAAGTTAACTTGCATGAACAGACAGTGAAAACAGTTGAAAGAAACAAGCTGGATATAAGGCTATTTAAGAAAATTCAATATTCTCCTTGAAATACTTTCATGTATTACTACACGATATTCACAAATAATGTGTTTGACAGATTTAATTTTTCTTGAAGATTTACAAATTGCCTTAAATGGTATTGTATCCCTTTTCCTACATTTAACCATCTATTAACAGTTCAAAAACATCTCCTTGCATGTACTACTAAAATGTTGTTTCTAACCGTCACAGGCATTCATGTTTGCTACAGTTATAAGCAGTTCAATTAAATGGATTGGGATACCAGATTGTGACAAATGAAAAAGAAAACCATACTTTATAAATATATTTCCCTACATTGCTAATAACTCAGATTTCTTAAAAATGAGTATTTTAGAATATTTGCTTTTCTTGCAATTATTTATGCAATCTTACTTTTTGCATGCAAGTGTCAATACAAATGATAAAGTAAGTTTCATTTTAACAATGATCAGTTTCACTTTAAGATGACATTTTTAATTTTGGAACACCTGATTTCCAGAACTTCATGCAATAAAAACTTCAAATACCCTGTTAATTTTAAGTTTTCTGCATCTGAGTTATTTTACATATCACAAAATTCATTATATTCTACAAATATTTTAATGAGATCTTAAGATAATACACCACTTTGCTTAGACAAAACGTTCTCTGCTATTATGTTAGTTTTACCTACACAGTTTTACTTTTATAGCAAAACAGAAGCATGTTTGTTATTATGATGTATGCTAAAGTACATGAAAATACAAATCTTTAGGTTTCTGAATGTGCCATTTCTGAAACTATATTATCCTAAGTTCAACCACTATGTCAGGACACAATGCAAAATTTAGGGGGAAAAAAACAAAGACAACCAAAAAAAAAAAACCCCCCACCACCTATTTAATGCAATTCAAAATGAAAATTTAGAACTAAACCCATGTCATAGTCAAAATTTTTGCAAGGGTTAAATTAATACTAGATTACCTTGTAACATGACATTCCAGATAAAAAGGTAATATTTAGACACTGAAATAATTTCTCAAAACTTAACAGTGGGAACATAAGGGGAAAGCACAAAGGTCCCAATGCTTTGTTGTCCAGTTCAGTAACCGTATTACAATTTCTAATAGATGTCCTCTCTGGGTACATCACCCTTTTACTTCTTTTCAAACTCATTCCCACATGCTAACAAATGCTGAAAGCTATGAATGCTCTTAACTCATTATATACAAGTGTAATGTGAATTCAAGATAAATGGCTATTAAAAGCCAAACTATACTGCTTCATACACCAGACTTGCCTCAAATTTCCTGCTAATGTCACCAGACAACTGAACTGAGTATTACCAGTCAGTCAGCCAATCCATCTTTATTGTAAAAGCATGTGTCTGATTGTTTAAGGCTGGTGGCCAAGTAAGCAGCATATGGCTGCTCAAAAGAGAAAAGATAAGAAGAGCCATGTTACAATGCCAGCAGTGCTATGCAACAAAAATAATTTCAGTTATCCACTAACTGATGTAAATACTGTTGCCTCATCTCCCTCCCTCCATCTTAAAATGACTGAAAAGTACCACCCTCCATTGCTTATTAACCTCCTAGTAAGGATGTTAAATTTCAGTTAATCAACTAATCAAGTAGTATATGCAATTTGCATCGACTATTCGGTTAACTGATAAGGGCACCTTTGCCTTTGAAATGTAGCCTTCTGCTAGCTCCTGCTACATTTCAAAGGCAGAAGCTCCATGGGGAGCACTGGGCCAACAGGGGACTGCTTGAGTCCCAGGCTAGTGCCAAGCTCCCTGCTTTTGAGATGTAGAAGAGCCCCTCCCCCCCGCTCTTATTACAATATGGTTATAACCAAGACAATTCCCCGAGAAAAATAGTTTTGCTAACGCCACTTGTATACCTAGAATTGTGTGATGTGCGGATTGAATCACAGCAGTACTTTGACTGGATGCAGAGCGAGCGTCAGACTCTCAAAGTTAGCAGTGTATGTAATCAGCACGTACCTCACCTCCCGTGCCTTGGCTTTATCCAGTGTCATTTTACCAGTAGGAAAAAAACTATGTGGATGGAACACAGAGAACCGTCTCATGGGCCACGCACAGAACCTGATGGGTCGTGTGTGTGGTTGCCCACCACTGTCCTAAAGCGGCACTCAGATGCAGAACCTAAAGAACTAGATGATGAGCACTGTGCTTGGTTACATGTTGAAAAGGAATTTGTTGTGGAGCTGCAGTGTATGTGTTTTAATCTGGACATTAAAAGGAATGGGAAGTGAGATGACCAAGCAAAGGGTTGGTGCCGAGATTTTGAATGATTTCTTGAGTTTAGTGATTGCATGGATAAGAAATATACTTCAGCAAACCTAATTACTTTCAGGTTTCTGAAGATGTATGAGCATTAATATCTATGTTAAATAGATTATTTCACTCCTAAACTGTCTCTAACCTTAAAAGGGTGCCCCTCCCACTGCCCAGCACCTCTCCCAATGCATTTTTTAAGTTTTTATATATTAACGGGGGAACTGATCCCAACATGAGGAAAATGGGTGTAATTTGGGGAAAAGAAGAGGCAGCAGAGTAGGCCAGCTGAGAAATTCCTTTCTGTGTCATATAAGGGCTTGTCTTCAACTCCACTTTACCCCTTATGCAACCCACAAGCCAAGTGGTGGGGGATGGGGAAAGAAGAGTAGGTCTGTATGAAAGAAGATCTGCATGCATACATGCCCTATATATAGGGCTCTGAGTAGAAAGTGGAGTCAGGCCTTTAGCTGCAGAAGCACCAAGGTCTCCCACCCCACCCAAAGCACTCTTGCCCATGAGGCAAAGATAGCACCAACTACTTGTGCACTGCACATGTGGACTCTGCTCCCTTCTCCAACCCCACCCCTATACAGTCCTACTGCAAACACTACACTCTGCTGCACAGAGTAATTCCATGGCTCAAGGGTGATGGAAGTATATCTTCAGAGAACTGGCAGGATGTAACAGTCCCCCTTGGCTTTTCTTACTAGAAAGAAAGTAACTAGAACTAAAATTAGATTAAGAAGAATAAAGGTATTAGGGCTGTCCACTCAATGTTAAGCCTTAAGTTGTCGTCTTATCCCTGAGGTCTTGTGAAAGAGAGAGAGAGTGTGAGAGTGTGTGTGTGTGTGTGTGTGTGTGTGTTATACACACAAAAAGTTTCGAGTTTGCTGTAATGTGGGTATTTAACTATAGGGATAAGATACCCTGCCAGCATGTCACACTGTCTATAATCTGTGCCCTATCATTGCACTTGTACATACATAGCAAACGCTGTACACCTTCAGACAGCACAACCATTACACACGTCAGATGTTCTACAATGGACACACATGGAAAAAGTGCAGCACAACACGGCTCTGCACACACATCCCTATGCAATACAACGCTGCACATTCCAACACTGCCTTTGTATCCCACACTGACTCACAGT
Source organism: Pelodiscus sinensis (assembly GCF_052426305.1). NCBI lineage: Eukaryota > Metazoa > Chordata > Testudines > Trionychidae > Pelodiscus > Pelodiscus sinensis. The sequence continues at coordinate 67,889,608 of NC_143057.1, forward strand.
ACACAACAGATCCTCCCTACCAACGCCCTTCAGCGAGCCCCCGCACCCTGCAGGTGAGGCGCTCCGCCGAGTCGGCTCTGCCCCCCCCCACGCACACGCAATTTACACCAGCCGGAACACGTGCCCCCTGACGCAAGGCAAAGCTTGTGCCAACAGAGGCAGAAGCGACAGCCTTGCGGCGGGCCCCAAGCAGCGCGCAGCCCAGCGCCCCGCGCGCACACTCTGGGCAGCGGCGTCACAATCCCGCCTCCCCTCGCGCCGCGCACCTCGCGCGCAGACAGCACCGACCGCACCCGCTGCGGCGCGGCACGCGCTCGGGGCGCCCCCGTCCCCTGAGACCGCACCAGCCAGCCAGGGCGATGCCGCCGCTTCCCCCGCTCCGCCCTGGCCCTGGCGGGGGGCGAGCGCGCTGCACCGGCAGGGCCCGCGGGGAGAGAGGAGCTGGCCCGGCTGCAGCGCGACGAACTGGGCCGGGCTGGCCTTGCCCCGGCTGCTCAGCGAACGGGGTCGGCCCCAGCGCTTCCCCGCCGCCCTACCTGAGGTCCGGGGCGCCGGGCCCGGCTGCCAGCGGCGCTCGGGAAGGAGGCAGCGATCGCGGGCAAGAGACACAGAGACGCTGCGGAGTCCCGCCCCGCTCCGCCCCCAGATCACACGGGCCCGGGGCGGGGCTTGGTGCGGGCTGGGCGCCCGCCGCGCTGCGTGCGGGGCTGCTCCTGACGCCTCACCCAGCCCCACTTCCACACACGAATGGCGGCGTGAAGGGCTGGACGCAACCGCCTGCCGATTAACCCGGGGAAGTGGAATTAAGCTGTGCGTCTCCTCTGCACTGCCCGCTTTCACTGCTTCCCTCTTCGCCTGGGCCCTCGCTAGTGCCCCACTTGCCAGAGATCCCCCATGGGGACTAAATTAGCTGTGACCTCTGGTGAGATCTTGGAGTCATTGTGGGTAGTTCTCTGAAAACAGCCACTCAATGCACAGCAGCAGTCAAAGAAGCAAACAGCTTGTTGGGAATCATTGAAGGATAGAGAATATCTTCTTGCCTGTGTATAACTCCATGGTATGCCCACATCTGTGAACACTGTCCCCAGATGTGGTAGCTCCAACCATTCTCCACCTCCTCCCTCCTCCCCTCCAAAGCTATCTTGGCATTGGAAAAAGTTCAGAAAAAAAGGCAACAAAAGGATTAGGGGTATGGAAGAACTGCCTTCTGAGGAAAGAAGACAATGACAGACTTTTTGGTTTGGAAAAGAGCCAGTTGAGGGGAGGCTATTATAGAGCCCTAACAAAAATTGAGACTGGTGTGGAAAAAGTGATAAAGAATTATTCACTCCTTCCCATAACAAGAGCTAGGGGTCACTAAATGAAATTAATAAGTAGCAGGTTTAGAACAAAGTATTCACACAACACAGTCAACCTATGGAACTCCTTGCCAGAGAATGCTGTGCAGTCCAAAACTGTGACAGGGTTCAAAAGAGAGCTATCTGACGGTACAGCTAGGCTGGGGGGTATGTGTGCGTGTGTGTGTCAGGTATCCCGAAAAAAACTTCCTCTGCTTTGTGGGAGAGCAAACACACTCTTTCGGAAGCCCCTGTACAGCCGGTCCCCAACTTACGGCCACCTTGACTTATGACCATCCGGGCTCCAAGTTACAAACGCGACCCACGCTTACAAACAGCACGGTCACAATGTAACTCAATGGGTTCCAAGTTACGGCTAAGCATTTGGTCCATAATGCTTTCGTAACTCAGGGACCGGCTGTATTCCTCATTCCACATGGAAGAAGGGGGCTTCCGAAAGAGGGTTTTTTTTCCAAAATTTGGCCCAGTCTAGACAGGCCAAATTTTGGAAAAGCATCTTCTGACAAAAGTATCGGAAAAATGTCCAATAGAACCTCACAGTCTAGCCGTAGCCTAAGTTCATGCAGGATAGATTCATCATCAATGGCTAATAGTCAAGATGGGCAGATATGGTATTCTCTAGCATCTGTCCGAAGCTGGGAATGGGCAATGGGGTGGATCACTTGCTGATTGTTCATTCCTTCTAGGGCACCTGCCATTGGCCAGTCAGAAGACAGGATACTGGACTAGATAGAGCCAGTATGGCTGTTAGAATCTACACACTATCATTTATGTCCAGGGCTCGCTGAGCCACGGTGAGCCCCGGTCGCCAGCTGCGCTGTCCAGCATTCTGCGCATGTACAAATCATTCTGCGCATGCGCAGATCGCCCGAACCCGGCTCTTCCGGGATGTAATCATCTCGCCACAGGCGAGTAGATTACAGAGATTGTCGAGCCCTGTTTATGTCCATGTAATTTGTGTTGCTCGGGTGTGAATTAGCCACTCCCAAATGACACCAACCTAAAGGCTTGTGTTGGCAGCACTTATATGAGTAGGAGAGCTGTTCATCCTGATAACACATAGGACGGGTGGTCTACACTACTGGTTAAAAATTGATGTATATACCTGTCTCTGGGGTATGAAAATAACACTCTCCTGACCAATGTCAGTAACACCAACTTAAAGTAGTGTTCACACGATACCGGGTCAGAAGGAGTCATTCACCTGAAGAGATAACTTCTGCCACTGGTAGTGATGGAGTATTTATACCAATGACAGAGCACTTTTCCATCAGCATAGTATGTCTTCACCAGATGGGCTACAACAAACATTGATGCAGCAAGGTAGCATAGACTTGCCCATAGCTATTGCCATTCATAGAGGTGGTTTTATGGGGGCTGTCACCTGATCAAGTTTTCCCAGGATCATCTTTTTTTGAAGCTATGATTACACTACAACCTATGCTGGCATAATTTATGTCACTTGGATGCTGTAACAGGGTCATAACTCACCACCACAGTGCCCAGGGGACCCCCGCTGCCATCAGCAGCAGTTCAGTTGCCGGCAGGTGAGTCCCTGAAGCTCAGTGGGGTATGTGTTTCCACACACTGCTCCAGCTGCTGGGAATAGTGCATGGACACACATTCTCCCCTACCCCCCACACTCCTGCCCAGGGGCCACAAGGAATTGCCAGCAGCCGTAAGGAGGGAGTGGCAAGAAGCCTCTCTAGCTCTGCTGCACTGTCAGTGGTGGCAGTGGGATCCCATGTGGTGATTTAAATTGACCATGGGCAGCAGGCAGAGCTGGCAGTGGCGCAGGGCAGAATGGTGGGGGCAAATGGGAGAGATCTGGCCCCAAACTTTGGTGGAAACTGGACCCAGGCCAGGAATATTCCTGATGCTGGTATACCACAAGCCCATACAACCTATGGCTGTACTATCCCCATCCTCATTCTCCTACAAGGCTGTTGCTATACAGAGGAAGCCAGAGGAGAGGCCATTCCATAGAGGGTCTGGGGGCAGGACAGTATCTTTTCAATATACCATATAGGCTATAAATAGCTGGTATGGCGCATGACCTGGATGGCCACATTTTTGCTGGTATGGCATACTGGGCTGTACCAGCTTACTTTCACCTCCGTCAATACTGCTGTCCTGGGAACACTGTGAAAGTATCACGTATACACTGCCAGCTCTCCAGTTTTTATGGGCTCAGGATCATGCTGGATGTGCTGGGCTTTGACAAACTTACCTTGTGGTGGCAGAAGAGGCAAACACACTTATACAGCTAAAGCAGTGTTTCTCAACCAGTGGTACGCATACCCTTTGGGATACGCAAGAGAAGTCTGGGGGGGTACGTCAACACAAGTGAAATCTGGCAAAAAATGTCAGGATTTCGCCCTGCAAAGGGATCAGGGAAGAGGCGATAGCATGTGCCTGTCAAATTGAACGTTTGGAGCCACATGCCTGGACATTAACAGCCACTCTATACACGCACTCAGGCGCCTGTCAGGAAAGCGTATGGCTGCTGTGGCTCCGGTTTGGACAGGGAGAAAAAATAATCACTTCCACGGCCACCTCTCCTAGTTTGTTTCCTCTCCGGCAGCCTCCCTGGGGTGCTCCAGTGGGGAGGGCAGCTGAAACTGGAGACATTCATTATCCCCACCCCCGCCAGCAGCTCAGTACAATTTATCCTTATCGTCCCTTCCCTGTGGTGTAAAGAGGAGCTAAAAGGTGGTGAGGCGACACAATAAGCTTTGCTCCAAATGACCCTCCCCTATCAGTAGCGTAGCAAGGAGGGCAGTGGGGGAAGTTGCCCCCAGGCACCTCGCTAGCAGGGTGCCGGGCTGGGGTGGGATTGCACAACCCCAAGTGGTGAGCACAGCGCTGGCAACCGCTTGCTCCCTGCACACAAGCTGCCAAGGCAGGGCCAGGCGGTGGTAGTGAGCACTTCAAAGGTAGGATTACCATATGTCCAGTACCTGGCTCTGAAGGAGGGGGAAGGCATTGGGTTAACACAGGGTGCTGGATGTGCCTGGCTCTGGAGGAAGAGTGGGGGCACTGGGTTAGAGCAGGAGGGCTGGGGTGCCTAGCTCTGGGGGTACTTATAATTTTTTTAAAGGGGTACTTTATAAAAAAAAAGGTTGAGAAACACTGTGCTAAAGCACAAAAATCCCACTGAACCTTTCCAGTCTCTTATCACTTTCCCAAAATACCTCAACAATCAGTCTATCTTCTGCAGCTGGGAAATGGCTTATTTGGCCACCATAAAGGACAAACTGAATTGGGTACTAATCACATGACAATCTTCAAATCACATTTAGGCCCATGACACAACTTTTCAGGAGAACAACGCTCTATAATGTGTATGTTAAGGTCACAAGTGAAAATTCACTCAAGTAGGAAGATCTGAAAATATGAAATCAAGTGCCACTCAGAAACCTTCTTTAGCTGGTGAAAAAAGTCAAAAGCATCTGAAATTCCTCAACAGCCTGTTATTATCTAATTTGAAATGAGAATCTACCATTCTCTACAAAAACTCAATTATTTGAAATCCCAATACTTGTTACAACTGACTTTAGTAAATACACCCAATAGTTAACATTCTTTTTGTGGAGAATAAGAGAAAGGAGGGAGGAAAGGAAAGGTCACAACCTAAGTCGGTCACCCTGTCTAGCTGGGCATCAGATTGCTTTGAGTAGACCCAATTCCTCGTCCTATGTGCTTCTAAGCCTTCTGGGTCAGCATAGAACCAGGTCATTTTTCCTAGGTCTGTCTTTCTCAGGGTATGTCTACACTGTCTCTCAAAGCAGGCTTTCCAGGCCAGATAGACAGACTCACGCTAGTGGGGCTCAAGTTAGTGCATTAAAAATAGCTATGTGGATATTGTGGGTCTGGACCTGCAGAGAGTAAGGATAGCTACCCAAGCAATCAGGTGGTCTAGAGTTCCCTCTAAGCTGTGAGTTCATGTGGCTGTGCAGCGGCCTAATAAGCCCTGTGCAGGGGCTCAGAGTTACTGTGACCCATGGAGAGGCACACGCCTCCAACTTCAGGGGCCTGGGCTGCAGCCACTAAAGCCCCTGTATTCTGGGCCAGCCCTCCCTGATGTGCATAGGGACGGCTCTGCATGCTGCTGTTCCTTGCCTTCCCATCCTGCCTCGAACCATGTCATCACAAGCACCTGACCTTGCACCTCAATCCCCAGCCGTGAGCCCCCGCCAGCATCCTAAATCCCTAACTCCCTCCAGACCGTGCACCCCAACCCAGAGCCCAAGCCCTGAGCCTTCTCCACAACCCTAGCTCCCTTCTAGACCCCAAACGCCAACTTGAATTCCCTCCTGCCCATACCCTACACCTCTAATCCAACCTCCTGCCCTGGGCCCCCTCCTGCACTCTAAATGCCCTGACCCCAGCCTGGAGCGCCCTCATGCACCCCAAATGCCTCATCCTTACCCCCACCCCAGCCAGAGCTCTCAACCCTGCAACCCTGATCCCCCTCCCACATTCTGAACCCTTCAGCCCAAATCCCACCACAAATAAATGGTCCATGTGCAGAATTGTTACATGTACCAATATGGAGGTGATGTGTTTCACATCTCCCACATTGGTGTACATAACTAAATTCATTCCACACATGTGCATACAAAACTTAGAGGGAACACTGCAATGGAGAGCCCAGCTGTAACAGCTATACTGCTATTTTTAATGTGCTATCTCAAAGGGAGCTAGTGGAGGGATTCACAGAGAAGAGAGTGATACTGCCAGAAGTCAGGGCAAGGCAGGTGTTCGTAGCATTCCAGTTTTTAATGGACTGGAAGGAAGCAATGTATGTGAGAGAGATAGGAGAGGTGGAGGAGGAGGCAGTAGTCAGGACAGAAATCACATAGGCTCTGTAGGCAGACAGGAAAGACCAGATGTTGGGAAAATTACAGCGGAAAAGATGGCAACTGCCTGGCTATGTGAAGCTACAGAGATAGGGTCAAAAATATCCCAGTTTACATATTGAATGATGGAGAGGATGGTAGTGTTATAAACACGAAATGGGAGCAAATCAGAGTGTTCAGGTGGAAAGAAAAGAGTTAAGCAGACTGCAAAACAACCAGGAGGAGTAATCAGAGAAATGGACTGAGATGCAAATTTGGAGAGAGAAATCAGAAGTGGGAGAGTCATTGCCATAAAGGTAGTAGCTGAAGCTTTATTACTAAAGAAGGGGTAACAATGAGAAGGGATCAAGAACATAGCCTTGTGCAACTTCCCAGGAACAAGAGAGCCAATGACACAAGAAAAGCGAGAGCAGGGGTAGAGTATAGCAAAGGGAAAGTAAGGAATCAGTGACAATGTCTGGATTTAGCAAATCAGCTATATGCAAGACCAATCAAATAGGGGGGAATTATCAGGCTAAATTTAGAACATCAGCAGTCAAGCAAAATGGCATAACAGATTACAAGCAGGAACAGTAATTTGAAAACTCATAGGGTAACTAATTGAAAGGAGCAGGCCAAGTTATCGGTGATAGTAAATTCAGTGAGAGTTGGTGTCACAGCTCTGGTAACTATAGCAATGCTCATGGGAAAATTCATGAAATGGCAGAGTACACAAGTATCAAGTGATGGGGACTGAGGCAGTAAAGTAAGCACAGAGCACAGTAAGCTAAATGACAATGGAAACTCTTTGCTCCCCTCCCAAGAGACTAACAAATTACCTTCTTTGAAACCAAATAATTGAAATTCCTTGTATTTACCCCATGCATAATTCCTGGGATGCTTGAGCTTTTTGTTTTTTCTTCTGTTGCTGCTAGTATTGCTTAACTGGAAAAAAAAATAAAGCACAGAGAAATATCTAGAGAAATACCGCATGTCAGCTTTTGACTTCCAATTTGTCATTTTATAAATACTGTGAAATCAAAATAATGGGGAAAATTACTTTTCCTAGGAACTACTGTTATTATATACTATTAATTTAGATTTCTTAAAGGTTTTTTTTTAGTTTAACTAAATTTAATAAAGTGTATAAAACTTCTGTACACATCTGTACAGTCTAGCAGTAATGGTTTCTGTGGTTATGTGGTTTAATTTTTTGCAACTTTACTAATGGGGGTGAGGTGGCACTCACTGCTGATGGTTGAACTCTCAGGCTTTGAAATGGAATCCCATATACTGGTGGAGGTTGAAAGTGAGAAAACAACAATGGCAAGTGAACTGAGTTTTGGATAGGCACTTTTGTGGAAAATTGTAATGCATTTTTATCTAAGTAATTATTTTAAATATTCAGCTGTTAGAAGGACATACACATTTTCTTTTTCAGATTTGCCCCCAAAACTCAAGTACTTGTGGTGTAAAACTGCACCTGTAATTTGTCAATACAATAGAGGATGCCAGCTGCCAAAAACCTTTCTTTTAAATTCTAATTATATTTGTGTCATGTATGCTTAGCAGCTCTTTAAAATTAATTCTATAGCAAAAGCACAGACAGCTATGTTTAAGAGGAAGTAGCCTAACCACAGACTACATGAATTGTCTTTTTGCTGTTAAGAAGGAGTGTATTAGGAAATGTGTTAGGAAACATGATAATTAAGGATAAGCAGTAAAATTTGTAAGAATAAAAATCCTCATCTGAGTCTCTAGCTCTTCAACAACACACCAAGTTTGGTATAAGTAGAAAAAATTCCTTGCATCCAATTAGAAGAGCTTCATGTCATTCGCTAGCTCTTGAGTAACGCACCAAATTTGGTGTAAGTAAAAACAATTCTTTGCATCTGCTTACAAGATCCTCAGCTAATTCGCTAGCCCTTAAGAGAAAATTTTTTTTTGCATCTCAGGTTAACCACAGAACTGAATAGACAATGAGAGATCAGGCCATAAATACTCTGCAGTAATGACTGCAGGTACCTCATCATCTACAACTCATTCTGGAAACTGAACTCACGTGCTGCTCTCTGACGACAAGAGGCAAGAGGTCCATACCAAGGCAGGCATCGTAACAGCATTCGTGGTCCTCTACCTGGCCAGTAGAAAGATGCTGCTACACCTGATGGGGTGAGTCAAAAAACTTAACAAAAGACTCTGAAAAACCTAACAAAAAGTCTAAAAAATCAAGAAAAACAAAATAATATTGATAAGCTATAAGATCAAGGATCCTCATAGTTGCAGTTCTTTTAAAAAATTAATCTAGAAGAAATTAAAAAACTAGATAATGAGTTAGCTGACATCACTAAGTATCCTTGTAATCATGCTAGCAGATACAATTTGCTTTTTGTATTTTTCTTTTTTTATTCATTTTCTTTTAATTCTTAGCTGTTATCTTTTAAATTTGTTATTCATTAAGTGGCAACATTCATAAAGTTATGCTCATTAATTAAAACACAAATTGGTAATTGGTCTAAATTTATTGACAACTTCCCAGGTAAGCAAGGGGGCAGACCAGAGTTCTGCACAGTCCTAGCGAACCCAAGGGAAGGGGGCGGTTTGCTTAATTGCGACCACTCACAGCAATTTGAAATCAAATTTTTGAGAATCGTGTCCTTTTGTGCTTCAGAATCTGGTGTTTGACTTCTTGCAACAGCTGAGGACATTTCACTAACACAATACCAATGTACAGAACTTCACAATATTCTCCAGTGTTTCCAAAATCATCCAACATTTACACTAAGCCATGAACTCAAGCTGAAGAAGTATAGTGTTTTTGTTCACTTTGAAAGTTTGTGTAGCAGGTTAGCTGCCCCATTTATCCCTCCAAATTCCAATGATTGATAATGAAATATATCATCTCTCTATATATACAAAAAAAAAATTTCTGCAGGACAACAGAATGATGTCATCACATCATCTGCATCCACAGGCTGGGGGAATAAGCATGGGCGGTGAAAGTCCATCTGGGGAAAGCTAGCCACAGCCCTGCCCCTGGAGCGAAGTCTCACCCATTCCCAGCCTGGCCCTCTCCAGCAGCCATGTGGAGAGCTGGGGCTGCCGCACTGCGGCCCGGCCTGACCCTCCTCTGCCCTCCCCAGTGGCTGAGGAGAGAGCCAGGGCTGCTGTGTTGTGGTCATGGCCCTCCCTAGCGGCCAAGGGCAGAGCTGGGGCTGCTGTGCTGTGGTCTTGGCCCGGCCCTCCTTGGCGGTCAGGGCGGGGGGGAGAGCCTGGGCTGCTATGGCCTTAGCCTCAATTCGGCCCTCTCTGGCAGTCAGTGGGAGGGAAAGCCAGGGCTGCCGTGGCCTCGGCCCAGTGGCTGGAGTGGCAGGGAGAGTCAGGGCTGTCACGGCCTCAGGCTGGCAATGGTGGAAGGAGAGCCAGGGATGCCACGCTGCAACCTCAGTCTTCCGGCAGCCAGGGGGAGAGATGGGGCTGCTGTGGCCACGGCCCAGCCCTCCCCTGCAACCGGGAGAGAGAGCCAGGGCTGCCGCAGCCTTGGCCTGGCCTGCCAAAAGTATGTACCCCCATCTCCCTCACTCACCACCCTGCCAAGACCTTGGATCATCCAGCCCCCTTACACATGCCCTCCACTGAGACCCTGTACCCTCACACACTCCCTCCACCAAGACCCTGCACCCCCAGCCCTCTCACTCACCCCTTCCATTGAGACCCTGCACCCCAACCTGCTCCTGTACCCTTCCCCCTGGCCAAACACCTACCCCGCGGGGAGGTGGGGGTTGACAAGCATAGCAAGCAGGGGTCACAGCAACCAAGTTTTTGTTAAAACTCTTGGCTCTGCTGACCACTTTTCTCCCTCCATACTTTTACTTTAGTTCTTTATAAGCATAGCTTTGTCTCTTGGCATGTATTGAAGAGGTTCTGTTATAGTTACTAGAAGAATCAAACCAATACAGATCAGCAGCTACTGTAGGACTTTTCTTTTTGTTACTGTGCTGTAGTTAAAAATAATCTGACAATAGACCAAAGCAGAGAACTGCTGGAGCACACACTGGTAGAAATCTGTAGAAGCTGAATTCATCCCTACTGCAGAATTAAAATAATTTTATATACATTAATGGTGAGCTACAAAAGTAAAAAGGGATCTTTTTTTCTTTATCCGTAAAGAATGCCTGAAAAGCTTTTGTCAAAGGGGTTTATTTTCACTTGAAATTTTATATACATTATACTTTGCAGTCATGTCTTCCCTAAAAACTATTATGGTGACTTTAACATAATTACATCCCCAAAACAGAAAAATTGAAAGCTGAACAAATGACTATTAAGGTCCTTTATTATTTTTATTATTATTATTATTAGCACCTAGTTAATTTCCATACTTAAAGGTTGCGTCTAGACTGGCATGATTTTCCGCAAATGCTTTTAACGGAAAAGTTTTTCTGTTAAAAGCATTTGCGGAAAAGAGCGTCTAGATTGGCACGGACACTTTTGTGCAAGAAAGCCCCGATCACCATTTTCTCCATTGGGGCTTTTTTGCGCAAAACAGTTTTTACCTGTCTACACTGGCCCTCTTGCGCAGAAGCATTTGCGCAAGAGGGCTTATCCCTGAGCGGGAGCATCATAGCATTTGCGTAAGAACACTGACAATCTTACATTAGATCGTCAGTGTTCTTGTGCAAATTCAAGCAGCCAGTGTAGACAGCTTGCAAGTTTTTCCGCAAAAGCAACTGCTTTTGCAGAAAAACTTGCCAGTCTAGACGCAGCCAAGGAGCACTTTTGACAAAAACATGTTTGTTATAGATACAATACTCCAGTCTCTTCAACAGAGTTCACAATTAACATCTGAAACCCCTGATTTTTCTGGGTATCAAAATGGTCATTCATGATATTTCTAAAGGCTAAACACAAACTTTTTAAAATAACATTTTACCACTGAATACATTCTGAGAAAATAAACATGCACCTCTCTCAACTAACAAAAAAGTTATTTGCAGATCAACTATCATAATGTATCTTGACAATTTATTTTTATTTCCTTTTAATTCTAAAGCAAATTAAGCAAAAAATATGGGTGATATGAGGACAGGCATGCAGCAATTAAAGCACTACAGTACAGCTGACAATACATAGACATGGAAGAACTTAAAAAAATAACACAGTCTTGTAGCACCTTAGGCTAGGTCTACACTGCAAGATTCTTTCAGAATAAACTTTTCCAGAAGAAATCTTCCAGAAAAGCTTATTTTGAAAGAGAGCATCCACACATAAAAAAAGCTAAATTAAATAGCGATTTGCTATTTTGAAAGATAGAGTCCACACTGATTGGACACTCTCTCACATTTAAGGCCACCCGGAATCAGTTCAGGCAAGGCATTAGGTCAGCAGTTGCTTCTGGGTGCTGCTGCCTGGGGCTCTGTGTCCTACCTCTCTGAGGGACAGCAAAACATTTGCACTGTTTGCTTTGGTTGCCCTGTGTTTGGACACCACAGCACACCTTGCCAAGGTGCCGGAGCTGCCTCTGGGCATGCGATAGTTCCACACTGCCATGCTGCAGTTTCTGCAGACTGCCTTCATGGTCCTGCATGAGCTCAACTCTGAGCTCATCCTTGAGAACCTCTGCCTGTGTGCGGGAGCAATGCCCTTGCAACCACACCCCATGGTAGAGCGACGGTTCTGAAGGCTGGATACCAGTTCTGACTGGTGGAACCGGCTGGTGATGGAGTGGTGGGATGACAAGCAGTGGCTCCACAACTTCAGAATGAGGAAGGAGACATTCTTGGATCTGTGTGCCTGGCTCACCCCTGCCCTCCATCAATGAGACACGCAGATGTGACCTGCCATCCCCCTGGAGAAGCGGGTCACCATTGCTGTCTGGAAGCTCGCCACACCAGACCCTGGAGGGTCTCCTCTTCGCCCCATATCTCCAGGAGGGCCAGGATCTCCACCCCAGACCAGGACAGCACACACCTTTACCGGCCCCAGGCAGGCTCCTGGGAGCCCCATGCATGCTCCCTGGCAAGACCAATGGACTCTTGGGGGGCTTGTGGCTGGGACATTGGTGCCTGCACATCAGGCACTGGCAGCCACACAGTGTATGGCAGCTCCCAGGGCTGGCTTCCTGCCATAAGCCCTGTTTCCAGTGTCTGCAGCTTTAAGAGCTGCCAGGAGACAGGAACTATAGAGCTGTGATGAGTGTGGACTGGGAGGCCTCTTTTTTTGACAGAACTCCCTTTTCCATGTCCACACATGCCTTTTTCCAAAAAAGCTTTTTTGGAAAAACTCTTATTCCTCGTAGAAGGTTTACCGCCCTCAGAAAAAGCCCTCCATTATTTCTACTTTTTGTCTAAATAACACTATTGCAATGTGGATGCTAGTATTGTTTTTCTGAAATAACGGCCTTTATTCCAGAAAAACGCTGTAGTGTAGATGTACCCTTAGAGACTAACAAAACATTTATGGTATCATGAACTTTCGTGGGCACAACCCACTTCTTCAGATGAAACGTGGACATGTACATAGTGCTGCCACCATGCTGTCATGTCTGAGATGGTAATGTAGCAGGTGGCTGAAGAAACAAAGCAATTTTAAAACTGAAAACAAAATTGGTAGAACCACTGAACACTGTTTATATTGGTTAAAAAAAATCAAAATTAGGGTCAGTGCTATCTAGTGAAATTTGGAGAAATGAGATCAATTATGCTAAACAATTAAAAGGTCACCCATTATTTTCCAACAGGCCTTTAAAAAAGGTCTGATAAAATCATGGTGATTGATTGTTTATAATTGCACCAAGCATGTGATCTAGAGTAACTCCATTTTTGCATGGATTAGAGATGACAACTTTTAAGGAGCTATTAAAAGTGCTTCTTATTAAACTCTTTGGTCCAAAATTCAACTTAGCATAATTGAGCTGACTACAATGAGGAAATGGCTGCTAAAACAGGGACTGAATTTGGTCCTTCCTCTCCACTTAGAATACAAGAATAAAAAAAAAGAGGTCACACCTCCTTCCCCTGGTGCAGTAACTGTGGTTCTTTGAGATGTGTGTCCTGATAGGTGCTCCACTTCAGGTGCACATGCAACTCTTCAGCCCTCAATCACAGATTTTCCATTAGCAATGTACGTTCAGCCCATGCATGCATCCTATATAATTTCATGCTATACTTAAATGCTATTCAGGACTGTGTGGGTGCCACCTTTAGTTCCTTTCCATCTAAACATCCCACAGAGAAAAGTTTGAAGCAAAGGGAGAGATAGTGGTACACCCATCAGGACACACATCTGAACAACCAGTTCTACAACAAGGCAGTAACCTCTTCTTCACTGAAGAGGTGTCCCTACAGGTGCTACACTTCTGGGGACTCCTAACTATTATCCCCATAGGAAGGAGGAAGCTTCAGAACTAAAGAGAGTACTGCATTAACAAGTGTTGTATCTGAACTGCAGGCCTGGTTCAAGCCAGAGTGCTCAGAAAATGTATGTACTGAAGCCCATGTTGCAGCCTTACAAAACTCAGCTACTGGAAGGTTTTTGGGTAATCATATGGGCATTGCATGAGATCTGGTAGAATATATTATTGACCTTTATGAACTGAGCAACAGCGGCTTTGTACCATGTGACACTACACCTACAGATCTACTTCAACAGTCTCTGGGAAGAGATTGTGGAGCCCTTGGATATGTATGTGATGAAAATTAACAGCCTAGGCTGCTTCTGAAATTGCTTGGTCCTATCTAGCTAAAAAGCTAATGACCACTTAACATGTGTAGTTAGGTAGGGTCAGGATTTACTGCCAAGGTGTGCTCACCGATCTCTGGCTCCGTTGATGATGATAACCAGACGGCTGCTTGTGTGCGTGCTCAACGATGTGTGCCATGTCGACCCCAAGAGAGCCCCCAAAGACCACAAATCAGATAAGGATTGAAGGTGCCCAGTCAGGTTTATTGTTAAGACAAGTACAGTAATAATTGTCAATACTCTACTGGACCACTACGCATATGCAATTGGTAACAATGGTTGACTCAATCAATGGGAAATTTCCATTGCCCCCTAGGTCATCCAGAGACAGTTCCCCCAAAATACCACTTTATATACAGATACTAACAACTTACACATCATTGCTGATGTGTCAGGTTACCCTCTGATGCTACTTGGATACCACCCATCACCCTGTACCTCGTGGTTTGATTAGATCATCTCTATCCATCATGCTATCATTTCAGACCTTTTCCTGAACCTGGGTCTGTATGTGTGGAGAGCGTGTACCAAAATCTTTTTTAATGAGTTGGTGGTAAAGTGTGCTTTCCACTTATGACCAGCACTAATTACTGTTCTATGCCTGGGCCAGTTAGCGTTTTGCTCTCCCTGCCCTGTTTGTGCCAAGTTCTGTGAACAGGGGCCTGCTTCTTGCTCACAGCTTAGCTTTGCTTTATGTTAGCCATGTTTTGTCCATTGTTAGCTAGGCCTCAAACCAAGTCTGTGCTACATGCGCTTTTGTTTTAGGACTTCATCTTACTACAACATATACATTATGAAAAGGTCTCCTGTTGCAACTTACATGGTTCTGGAAAAAGCCTTTGGTATAGATGGACTGGTTAAGATGAAACTCAAGTAGTACCTTAGATAATAATTTAGAGTCTGAGTGGAAAGAGACCTTGTCCTTGAAGAATGCCCTAAACAGGGATGAGGGTCTGCCATCAAGGCACTGGTTTCTCTGACTATGGGCAAATTTGATAGCTACTAAAAAGGCCATCTTCTGAATAAGTGAAGCAAATAACAGGTTGCCATTGTTTTTAATGGCAGTCTTATTAAATATTTCAGTACCAGGTTGAAATTTTAAGTACTAGCTTCTTCATTGGAGTGGGGCCCTCAACTTAATAACAGTGATTCTCCAAACCTTTAATAAACCTTGAAGATATCTTCTTAAACCCTTGTACTCTGAGTGGAGCATGGGTCATTTACAAGTCTCCTCCACTTCACTCTGTCTTGAGACAAAACTTTTAGCTGACTGCAGAAATATCCTAGTTGTTGTCCTTCAATCTCAATAAATATAGTATGAGCAAATAGAGAAAATCTTTCTGCGGGAGGATATTACGACAAAGTGAATTTTTAAATCAGCTGACAACCCTGATTTTTTCACATCCAGAGGGTAACTCAGGATAGCTGAGAGCAACAAAAATGTAGACACAAATTGGTGGCATTAGCACCAGTGGCTGAATCTCTTCCACTTTTGCAGGTAAATAATTGAAGTTAACTTCTTTCTACAACACTTGTACTTCTGCAGAGCAGGTAAATTCTAAGCCTGAAAACCACTGAGGAAAACAGCTGATACTTCTTGTTCCTGGAATATTGAAGGATATCCCCAATTTTGGAGAATATAATGGAGAATTTGAGAGCCCAGTTTGCATTCATAGTCATGGGAGGAACATCTCCTGAGAGTAGTGGCAGTGGTATCCCGAACGCCACAGAGACAGACAGCTGAAATTTGGATCTGATGGGCTACACACCAGTTTCACAATTTGAATGCTTCAGTGCACAGAGAGGAGGAACCTGCTCTTCCTTATTTGTTGAAATAAAACACGCAGGCCACATAGTCATGATCCTGAATTTTTTCCCCAATGAGGGGAAGGAAGTGAAGGTAAGCAATCCTGAGTTTCAACAGGTTGACATGGAGATGGGTTTCTTGGTTTGACCATCTGACCTGAACCATGCGGCAAGGCACTAAAGTAAGCTCACCATTCCAACATGGATGTGTATGTGTTCTCATGCTTGTTATTGGAGTAGGGTCAGCAAAAGGTATTCCTAGAATAATGTTAAGTTGATTTTTTCACTAGTTCGGGAAGTTTTTTATATGAAAATGAATTGAAATTTGGCTGACCAATCTGTTGAGCCAGCTCCTGGAAGCAATAGAGACATATTTTGCATGACTGGTTATAAAAGTGCAAGCTGCCATATGACTCATGACCTGTAGACAGTTCCTTTCTGAGGATTCCTTTAAATGATTGCGACTAGATTTGCTTATGAGTCTGGTTATGGGAAAGTAGGCCATGGCTGCCAATGAATCCAAGGATGCCCTATGAACTGTATTCACTGTACAAGCATTAACATGGTTTTTCTTGCATTGAGACGAAGACCCATTTCCTAGAAAAGAAAAACAGCCATCTGAGTGGATGGCAATACTGCTTTATAAACTCAACCCAGAGCAGCCACTCTGAAGTATGGGGACATTAAAATTACCTCCTAATGAAGGTAAGTGGACACTACTTCTAAGACCTTTCAGGACACCTTTGCTGTTGAGGAGAGGCCAAAAGGGAGATACTTGGATTGGGAATATTCCAGGCATATAATAAAGAGTACATATTTTTTGTAAGATGTGTGTATTGTTGTATGGAAATAGGTGTCTTGTAGATTGAGGGCCAAAAATTAATCTGCCAAGGTCACCATCCTGAAACTTTAAGACTTAATGAATATGTGCAATAGTCTCAGATTCAATTTGGTCTCCACACTTTGTTCTGCTATGGCATAAGGAACTATGATTAGAAACCTTTTCCCAGGTGAATGGCAGGGGCTCAGTCTGTCACTCCTATCAAAGACAGCCTATTTCTTGTTTCAGTACAATCAAATCAGATGGTACAAGATTTAAATGTACTTAAGTAGGTACTGATGATGTCTGATTCTTTGGTTTGCAGAGAATCAATGATCCCAATTGGGGAGGTACTGGTGACAGAGCTGTGGCTGATGGTTCTGTCTGGAGGAGCGTGTATTCTTGCCCTTCTTGGGCCTGCTAGGTGGTACCAGGTCCACCAATACAGAGTGGGGAAATCACAAATTATCCACACAACTATAAGTTTTCAGGATGGAAGGACGAACAGATTCTGATTGCATCTAGCCAAATTACTGCAGGTATTCCTAAAACCTTGCCACCCTATAATGCCTATATATTGAGCACATACCCATATTTTTATGGACTTGCAGTTTACAGTGTTGTGACATACTATCAATATTCCTGTTCGCAATCATTATTGTATGAATTGGGAGTAAATCTAAATTTACCTTTGTTTAATAGACTATTAAAGTCCTAGAGGATACATGGTGCATAGTGACATTAGAAGCATAAAGTGAATGAGACAGGCTTGGATCATCATGGATCAGGGGTAGGCAATACTTTTTGATGGGGGGCATGCCAAGGTTTTGGAAAGCAGTCTAGGGCTGCACTTCTCTACGGAGGGAGCACGGTGTTCAGGACAGAGGTTGGGTGCAGAAGGGAGCTCAGGGTAGGGGACTGGGGTACAGCAGAGGATGAAGGTCAAAGGGAGTTTGGGTGAAGGAGAGGGCTGTGATCTGGGGCAGGGGATTGGGCTGCAGGGTCCAAGAGGGAGTAGGAATGCAGGAATGACTTTTGATCTGGGGGAGGAGTGTAACAGATGTAGTCTGGGAAGGAATTATGACCTGGAGTGGGATGTGTGTCCAGAGGATTTGGGTGGTGACCTTGGGCAGAGAGTTGGGAAATAGGATAAGCTTGGGTGTAAGAGGTAGGGGCAGAGGTGCCGGAGACAGTTCCTAGCTGGGAGCCACTTACCTTAAGGGCCAGCAGCCCAACAGATCGAAATTGCCACCAAATGCTCTCTGAGGGAAGGAATTGCCAACCTTGCCGCCTTTATAGGTGCAGAATATAATCTAGCACCTGTTGGATAGGTAAGGAGAAAGGGCCGAGATCTCTTGCTGAACACTAAGACTGGAACCGGTACCATTTCTGAAGGTAAGTCTTGCGAGTAGTGTGTCACCTGCTGTTAATCAGCACGTTCTTCACCTCCCGAGAACAGGACCAGACCGCACTCAGCTGAGCGGCGCGAGGCAGCAGTCATGCACGCACAGTCTGGTAGGGCTACTGCTAGCAAAAATCTCCGGTTTGTGGCACCGGGATGAGCCCAGCACCTCGAGTGGAGCACCCTTGGGGACACTACTAGACGAAGAACAGCTGGTGACTCCCTCTACATTCCATACTCCCTTAGCAGGGAGAGGGGGAAGGGGATAGAGGAGACTCCGCGCACTCTCCTGCCCCAAGGCCAATCGTGGCCTAGGGGTGAGAGAGTGCGCAAAGTTTCTCACCCACCCTCCTGCCAGTGATGCGCCTCGCTATTTAAAACAATTGGCTCATTCTAGGTGCTGAGCAACTCTGGCAGAGGGGAGTCGCCAGCTGTTTTGAACAGCCTCAGCACCTCAGCAGGGCAAGCTGGATCAAATGGCTTGGTGGGTTGGATCTGGCCTGGGGGCCATATGCTCCCCCCCCCCCCCCAATGGATTCACTATATATCATTCAGTCTAGATGAGGTAAAGATCTCCAGGCTTCTACTTTTCACCTATTTAATTTTATTTCAAATGCAATAAATACCTGCCTTATAGAGTAGCTCTTCCATTGCTTTCAGTCTAAACCTCTTCTCTTTAAACATGACTCATGTTTAAAAATTAATTTCTGAGCTGTACTTTAACTCTCAAAGTTTAAATTGTTTAGATTTTGGTTCAGGCTTATGTATTGTTTAAAATATATCACTAGTCCATGGGCCTACAAATACTATGAATCAAAAAACATATGGATGATATCTAGTTACCATGACCGTCAACACAGAGGTGCTTAGCAGTGAAGGTTTAATGATTAGACATTTGACAGTTTTACAGTGATCTGACAAAGTGAGAACACATTACAAAAAGCTTAAAAGATTAGAGAT
This sequence comes from Pelodiscus sinensis, assembly GCF_052426305.1. NCBI lineage: Eukaryota > Metazoa > Chordata > Testudines > Trionychidae > Pelodiscus > Pelodiscus sinensis. The sequence goes on from NC_143057.1 coordinate 67,908,535, forward strand.
TGCAAAGTGCAGAACCTAAAAGAAAGGTGTGAGGTGGTCTACACACTTCACCCTCATACAATGCAATCAGTGTGAACACATGCTACTTTTTTTTTTAATAAGACCTATGTTCTTTCACAGAATGAGGCAGGGACACATGCAGTTAAGGTAACGTAGTTAGACGCTGTAGCTGAGATTTTTGGCTGGCATCTTGCTAGACTCATAAGGGGATGGACTATAAATGCATTGCACTCCACTAGGCTGCAGGACCATTATATTTCAGAATAAGATAGTATCCATGTTCAACACCAACTCAGCGTGGTGCCCTAGAATATGCCTTTTTAAAATAATTCACTTTTTGATTTTAATAAATTTAATAAATCACTAAATTGAACCTCTTTTTAGACTTCAGCTATCCAAAAAGATGTATCCAGGACATCACCCTTTCATTCTATTATTTGCAATATTTCAGAACAGCAGAGGACTCTTTTTTGGAAAGGCAGAAAAGTTAATCAAGCAACTACTACAGGTTGGACCTGACTGGACTCGAATGAGAGGATTTGCCGAACCAGGGAAAGTTCTTCCCTTCATGGCTGTGCTGCCACCAGGCTAGGGCTCCAGCCTGCCCCAGCTGCTGCCTCAGCCCCCTAGGCGCTCTGGCCCTGGCAGTAGCAGGCTGGAGCACCACGGCCAGAGCTGTGCAGATGGGGCAAAGCTCCACTGCCACCTGACTCTGTGGCTGGGGCCAGAGCTGTGTGGCTGGGGCAGAGAGATGGGGCTGGAGGCTTGTGGCCCAGGCCAGAGCTCTGTGGCTGCTGCTGGAGATCCCCAGCCACTCAAGCCAGAACTCAGCCAGAGCTTCCTGGCTGCCACTGGGGCCGGAGCTCCTGATTGGGGCTGAAGGCTGCAAGTAGGCTAGAGCTTCCCAGCCATTGGGGCCAGGAAGCTCTGCTGGGACCAAAACTCCCTGCCATGTCACCATGCTTCTCCCTCCCTCTCCCCCCCCCCCCCACTAATGGGCCTTCTGGCTGAGTTGCCTGTGCCTCTCATGGCACTCCTGCCCCACCACCAGACCTCCCTCTTCCTGGGCTCTGAGTTCCAGTTAAGGGAGGTGCAAGTTGAATTCAGGAATATCTACTGAAGTTAAGCTTTGTCTTAAAAGGAGCTTAGTTATGGGTACATCTTATGAAGCTGTACATATGTAAATAAAACAAACTCTAGGATAAATGGAAACAGCTAGAGAAGAAACTAAACCTTCTCCTCTTCCTCTTTTTGAATTTACCAACTAAACCAGTCATCCAAAAGCAGGGTCTTCCAGGAAACAGAACAAAACAAATCCCTGGCCACAATCTCCTTCAAAAGTCAGTTCAAGTACCAGTCAATATATTCCTTCTTAAAAAAAGAGTTACTTATAGGTCAGTTTAAGTTCTCTCCAATTACCAGCTCTTGATATGGGAGCATAACCCAAGGACTATCCAGGAGGCATTTTCTAAGGGTTAAAATGGAATATAATCTCAAGATTGGAACCCTAGTGAATGAGAGAACCCAGAACTTAATCCCGTCCATCCTGGCTTTCAACACCTTCCCTGCGCTGAAATTGCTCTTATGGATGTCTCCAGCAACCTCCTCTTAGTCAAATGTCAGCCCTATCTTATCATCCTATACCTCTGCTGCTTTTGATTAATCACTCCCCACTTGTCTTCCTGCCCTCTGGCAATTGTGTGTCTTCAGGGGGTCCCTACCATCCACCCCCTCATTTCTCATGAAGTCCCAATGAGCTCTAGCATAGGTGGCCTCTCTGTGTTCCTCTTTTTAAAGATGGATCACATTGATAAATTCAGAGGCAATATTGGATTTACCTCTTAAGAGTTGTTGCTTGGTGATGATGGTCCATTTTGCTGAGTCCCAGGAGCTGAAAGGACTGATCTACTGTTGCATGTGTCTTGGAGTTGTTATGGTATGCTATGGAAGGGATATGAAGGCACCAAAAAAGCAGTCCAGTAATCATCATCCCACTGGTCTGGGAGCAGGCACATTGGAGCTCCCCATCTGTGGCTCCTGAGAGATTTCATTACAGCTGAAGCACATCTTTGTGCTTTTGGCTTCCTCTAGCTATTGTATTCCATCAAATTGGAGCAAGAAACAGACACAAGGAATAGTAATTTTCTTTGATTCTTTTGGTCATACTCCACATCAAACCGTGCTTCTAGTTTTATGGAAGAGATGAAAACCCCCAGTCACTGATTAAAGATAGTAACAGTGCGTGACTGGGGTTTCTAAAACTGATTTTGAAACGTTCTTTACTTGTGGAAGGACCAGAGCTGCCGTACAGTTGAAGACTGAATGTACTATGTTATAAATCTGGATTTTCAGTTTCTCTCTATCTTCAAACAACAAAGCAATCAACCTCTAAGTTTCACATACAACATCTCATGCCAGGATACCATGAGTCTGGAATATATATATGTACATTTTAGTAAAGGTAGCAATCAAATGTTCTGTAACTGACCCTACAATTTACTTAAAAACATGTGTGTGTCACCTACACCAGGCAAAAGCTATCTAAGTATTTTAAAATTTCACAAGTAGACTGTTTGAGTGTTTGGATAAGTTTTGCTTATTTTAACTCTCGTTTCCTTCTTTTGGACTAAAGAAAATTGTACACATGTATTTCTCTGGAAGTTGTTTTCTTACTTTTGATTTGGCTATATCTTGTCTTAATTGCTTTTCCTTTCCATATCTGAGCAACTGTAGTCTGTGATCCTTTAGTCTGTTACATAAAGATGGGTCTGCTGTGCCCAATTGTATCTCAAAGGACCTCTGCATAGGTGCAGTAGTGCACTCAAATGCAATGAATTGCAGACTGGGATGGGGGGGGGAGGAGAGAGGGAGGGGGAATAAGTGTTTTCCCTGTGCCTGTTTCAGAGGACTGCTTTTAATGAGGATATATATACCTGACTGCATCCAAATCTTTCTCAAATTCCTATTTCTAAACATATTTTATTTCAGCTTTTTGCACTGGGATAAAAGCAGAAAAGCAGGTAAATATACTGAAAGTCAGGGTACGTCTAGACTACAGGCTTCTGTCGACAAAACTTCTGTCGACAAAGAGCATCTAGACTACATTGAGTTCTGTCGACAAAGCAAGCTGCTTTGTCGACATGGTAGTGTGGACGCAAAGGACAGTTTACATGCAGTAACACCTTCTGTCGACAGAAACTCTGTCGACAGAAGGCGTTATGCCTCGTAAAATGAGGTTTACCAGCGTCGACAAAACTGCTGAGTTCTGTCGACGTTATGTCGACAGAACTCAGCGGTAGTGTGGACGCAGGTATAGTTTTGTCGACAAAAGTGGACTTTTGTCGACAAAACCCTGTAGTCTAGACACACCCCCAGATACTATCTATTCATGGAAAAAGCAGAATAGACATTAAATTAGCCATTGACTTTGTTTTTATTTAGGAGCTAATCAAAATTGTTATATCAGAGCTTTGGTTGACTGGAATGATATGGGTTATTTTTTTAAAGTCAACATGATATGTACATTCAAATGTGTGCAAGACAAACAATGTCCATACTACATGGTAATGTTATAGAAAAAGAAATGTTTGAAATCTACAGCTATGAACCCTTTCTGTTTTTGGTATCATTTATTTAGTCAGAACTTAGGCTACTTTATAGAAAGCCATTTCACATGTGACCTATTTAAAAATTTGTACAGGCTTAGTGGCAAGATCATAGTGTAAGTGTAGTTACACTAAGAATTGCTTACTGTCAGGGCGCCCCTTATCCTTCCTGCCCTGGGGCCGACTGGTTTTGGCCGTCCCGACCCGATATTTTATGCTATCAAAAATAGCATAAAATATTTTTGATGCTAAATCTCTTGTAATTTAAACTGGAAATATGTCTAACCCGCAGTTTATAAAGTAATTATTAATAACCAGCCATGTGAATTTAAGTGAGCAATTATATTTTGAACATACTATAATTCTAAATGCCACAGATGAAAGAACAAAACTGCTGAACCTGGATGATTATTCTACAAAATCTAACCACTTAAAAGCATAATCTGAGTTGCTAAAGCTTCTCATAACTGTAATAAAGTCTTCGTTTTAATGAGAGCTGTTGATCACAGCTGCAACTAGAATGACAATGGTGTGAACACTGCAGAAAATGCTGAAGCCCAAGTATTCAGATAAACTTTGAAATCATTCTGGTAACATTACAATTTCTCTTTAATATGAAAGGGTGGTAGGATGCACCACCTACAGATGGGATAATTAGTTTCTAGGGTAATTTATTACCAGACCAACTGTAATTAATTCTTAAAATCCCTGTTTTTTATTGTGGTCTTTTGTAAACAACTTGTTTTTTAAAACAAACCTATGTAGCAAATAAAGGCATCTTTTCAGTAAACAAAAGAATTTCACAGAATACGAAAATATATAAACAAATCTTTTCTGTAGGAGGATATACAGACATGCCAT